>NW_027361684.1:47262500-47777500 GCF_039654945.1 Dendrobates tinctorius
AAGTATTGACACCCCTGCAATTCTGTCAGATAATACTCAGTTTCTTCCTGAAAATGATTGCAATCACAAATTCTTTGGTATTATTATCTTCATTTAATTTGTCTTAAATGAAAAAACACAAAAGAGAATGAAGCAAAAAGCAAAACATTGATCATTTCACACAAAACTCCAAAAATGGGCCAGACAAAAGTATTGGCACCCTCAGCCTCATACTTGGTTGCACAACCTTTAGCCAAAATAACTGCGATCAACCTCTTCCGGTAACCATCAATAAGTTTCTTACAAGGCTCTGCTGGAATTTTAGACCATTCCTCTTTGGCAAACTGCTCCAGGTCCCTGATATTTGAAGGGTGCCTTCTCCAAACTGCCATTTTTAGATCTGTCCACAGGTGTTCTATGGGATTCAGGTCTGGACTCATTGCTGGCCACCTTAGAAGTCTCCAGTGCTTTTTCTCTCGGTTTTGGTCATTGTCCTGCTGGAAGACCTATGACCTCTGAGGGAGACACAGCTTTCTCACACTGGGCCCTACATTATGCTGCAAAATTTGTTGGTAGTCTTCAGACTTCATAATGCCATGCACACAGTCAAGCAGTCCAGTGCCAGAGGCAGCAAAGCAACCCCAAAACATCAGGGAACCTCCGCCATGTTTGACTGTAGGGACCGTGTTTTTTTCTTTGAATGCCTCTTTTTTTCTCCTCTAACCTCTATGTTGATGCCTTTGCCCAAAAAGCTCTACTTTTGTCTCATCTGACCACATAATATTCTTCCAAAATGTTTTAGGCTTTTTCAGGTAAGTTTTGGCAAACTCCAGCCTGGCTTTTTATGTCTCGGGGTAAGAAGTGGGGTCTTCCTGGGTCTCCTACCATACAGTCCTTTTTCATTCAGACGCCGACGGATAGTACGGGTTGACACTGTTGTACCCTCGGACTGCAGGGCAGCTTGAACTTGTTTGGATGTTAGTCGAGGTTCTTTATCCAACATCCGCACAATCTTGCGTTGAAATCTCTTGTCAAATTTTCTTTTCCGTCCACATCTAGGGAGGTTAGCCACAGTGCCATGGGCTTTAAACTTCTTGATGACACTGCGCACGGTAGACACAGGAACATTCAGGTCTTTGGAGATGGACTTGTAGCCTTGAGATTGCTCATGCTTCCTCACAATTTGGTTTCTCAAGTCCTCAGACAGTTCTTTAGTCTTCTTTCTTTTCTCCATGCTCAATGTGGTACACACAAGGACACAGGACAGAGGTTGTGTCAACTTTAATCCATGTCAACTGGCTGCAAGTGTGATTTAGTTATTGCCAACACCTGTTAGATGCCACAGGTAAGTTACAGGAGCTGTTAATTACACAAATTAGAGAAGCATCACATGATTTTTCGAACAGTGCCAATGCTTTTGTCCACCATCTTTTTTATGTTTGGTGTGGAATTATATCCAATTTGGCTTTAGGACAATTCTTTTTGTGTTTTTTCATTTAAGACAAATTAAATGAAGATAATAATAACAAAGAATTTGTGATTGCAATCATTTTCAGGAAGAAACTGAGTATTATCTGACAAAATTGCAGGGGTATCAATACTTTTGGCCACAACTGTACAGTACATTCACTCATCCGTAGCTGAAATCACTATGCCAATCCAAGGTTCCCTGAAGAGTGTATTACACTGGGATTTAAAATATATTTACCTAACAGAAAGGTCAATTCAGGTACTCAGAGAACAGGTGTAAATCAAATGTAGTGATATCGAGGGAGCCCCTGGAATGGCACACTGAGTATAACCTACAAAATCCTATAATAACAATACATATAAATATAATACAAAGGTCCTTAAGCGCTTCAACTAGGGATACCCGGGTATCTATAACTATGGTTCCTTTAACCTGAGGTGAGTCTCCTCTCAGGTATATATAATGCATAGGCTGCAGCCAGTCCCAATCTTCGGCGCCAGTCAGTTGCAGCAACACAAGGTTCATCATCTTGTCGGCCGGTGCTGAGCCCAAACGCCGGGGACTTATAGTTCTGTAGCCTCAAGATGCCATCTCTCCTCCTGTAATCCTCATGAATTCTCCTAGAAGCAATACGCCTGTTTCTCTATAAAATATCTGCCCAATATTGCTTCTCAGCTCATCACAACAGGGAATCCACAGCTCCACAGTCACACAGCTCTCAGGAACTCTATGTATTTGTTCCACAGATTCCCGAGCACTCACAGCACCTACACATAGCTGCAGCAGGCAAACACCACAGGGTCCTAGTGCTCTCCTGGTGTAATCACAGTTCACCCTCTTACATGCCACCCCACTAGAGGTTGGCGTCCTCAACATACCTCCCCACTCAAAGTCATCCTGAGCATATCGCTGGGGCAGTATTCCTGCCATGGATCGGGTAGTTCTCCTGAGGCCTACTCCAACAGGCACAGCCCCAGAGGGAGCGGAAGCCTCTTCTATGGTGTTAACAGAGGGAACGAGTGAGGTTGCCTTCTCCTGCAGCACGGCTTTCTGTGACAGTATCAGTACCAAGCCGCTGACCTGATTCTCTTTCCTCAGCAGGATCCACCACATTCTCAACACTCTCGTCACACGGCGACAGATTGGTCAAAGGTGGCAAGAAAGCAGGCGAGGGAGATGGCACACCATCAAATTCAAGATCACTAAGAGTACCCATCTTTTGGGATGCCGCCTCTTGCTCCTTGGGAATGGATGCCGAATCTTCAAACCAGCACCGTCGTAGCATGTTACGGTGCACATTACGGGTTGGCCCCCCTGTCCCCACCGGCTTCACCTCGTACACTGGAATTTCAGAATTCACCTGTTTTTTTTTATCAGATACAGAGTCTCCTCCCATCGATCACCCGGATTTCCTGACTGTCGTTTTGCCCTCACCTACACTCTATCTCCCGGAGACAACATCTCTGTTTGCACGGGTCGCGTGTCCCTGTGGGCCACCTGACGAAGACGATCACCCACCACCTGATGCACCATCCTCAACCGTCGCCGGTGTTCTCGTACCCATTCGGATGCAATCTGAGGGGGATTGGAGGTGTGATCCGGCATGTTCAAATCCTCAATGTCCCAGCTGGGTCTCCCAAACATCAACATGTGTGGTGAATAGCCAGTAGTGCTGTGCACTCTATTATTGTAGGCCCACATTAATTCGAGGAGATACTTGTACCTGCTGTTGACTCTCTAATATTCTCTACATTTGCAACAAGATCCGATTAAAGCGCTCACACGCCCCGTTACCCTTGGGGTGATGAAACGTTGTTCTCGACTGTTGGATACCATACAGCTGGTGCAGCTCCTTCTTCAGCGTCCCCTGGAAGCATGCCCCTTGATCCGAGTGTATTCTCTGCCGACACCCGAACACTTGGAAGAAATGTCGACACGCGGCTTCAGACGCCGACTTTGCCATCTGGTCTCTTGTCGACACAGCTACAGCATACTTGGTAAAGCGATCTGTCAAAAGCAGGCAATAAGAGTACCCCGACATAGAGTACTCTATCAAAATGTAGTCAATCATGAGTTGCTCTAGCGGAGCCGAAGTCTTAATAGACTGCGTGGGAGCCCGCTGCTCAGGGCTTTTGCTGAGCCCACAGAACCGACACTTCCTACACGCGTCTGCCACCATCCCTACCAACTCAGGGCATTAGAGGATTCGCTGCAACCACTGAAGTGTCTTTTCACTTCCAAAGTGAGCCCCCTTTCTCATGTGCCTCGCAAGCAACCACCGGACCATCCACACAGGGATTATCAGTTGGTACCAGTGCTGCTGCTCAGATGGTAGGTACACCTTACGATACAAAAGGCCCCATTCCACACACAAATTGTCCCATTGTCGTAGTAGTTTCATTCCTTCCGTGCACAGTTGAGCCTTGTCCTCTGCACTAGGCCAGACTTCGTTTTGTATTGACGTTCAAAAAAGCTTAAGGAAATCAAGAATTATTAACCCAGTGAAGAAAGGTATATGCCGAGAATACACCCAAAATAGACTAGCCTAACAGATACCCTATAGTAGGCCTATGATTGCCCTACCTGACTGTGGAGGTTGGCACCCTAAAGAACGATTTTTTGGCGCCCCCACACAACGTAGTTTATCTCTTACTGCCCTATTACGCCCTACCACAAAGGTGGGAAAACAATATATTAAAGGGCAGAGATGAAGAGAGTCTTGGAACTAAAGATGATTTACCAAAGGGTATCTGAAAAACATATAAATACTTCAAATATCAAACATCATGAACCATGATTAGTGCTCCATCTCATCATCCTTTATAAAAAATTATTATCTGATACAAGCCCACAGTAATGACTTCATAAGATGGTCTCAGTATTTCATTCTCAGTCAAGGGAACAAATGAACTCCACAATGGCAACACCTTGGTGAGCATTGCACGGATAACCCCTCCTCCTAAATCTGTAATACAGATCCCTAGATTGCCTTCTAAAGGTACCCAAATTAGAACAGTTCCTTCTGATCTGGAGAAACTGTCCCTTGGGTATTCTCTTTTTAAGAGGGGTTGGATTATGATTCGTCCATCTTAACAAGCTTTGAATGGACCGCTAAATGAGGCTTCTTCTGTTGATAGGCAAACCCTCCTTAGTAATAATAGGGTCCAGACTGATGACCAAAAGAATCTGGTTACACTCATTGGAACATTTGATGGGCAATCTGAAAGGGTTTACTAGGGTTCTAAAAAAACACGGGCAGCACGGTGCCTCAGTGGATAGCACTGCAGCCTTGCAGCGCTGGAGTCCTGGGTTTGAATCCCACCCATGACAACATCTGCAAGGAGTTTGTATGTTCTCCCCGTGTTTGTGAGGGTTTCCTCTGGGTACTCTGGTTTCCTCCCACATTCCAAAAGACATACAGTTAGGGAATTTAGATTGTGAGCCCCATTGAGGACAGTGATGATAATGTGTGCAAACTGTAAAGCGCTGCGGAATATGTTAGCGGTATAGAAAAATATAGATTATTATTATTAACACTGGGGTGTTCTTCTAGTGGACCCCAATGTAAGTAAATTTGTCTCGGCCAGACCAAGTATTACATATAGGAGGGGTCGCTCGATCGGGACCGGCTGGTCCATAGACTCTATCAGAGACCGGATAAGGCGGGTACCTGGCTCGACAGGAAGCCTCTAGGTTTCTACAAGTGCGGAAATTGCTCTAGATGTGGTATGATGACTCAGGGGAAGACCTTTAGTAGTGCAGCCAATGGTAGGACTTGCTCCACAGATTCTCGATTGGATTCAGGTCTGGACTTTGACTTGGCCATTCTAACACCTGGATATGTTTATTTGTGAACCATTCCATTGTAGATTTTGCTTTATGTTTGGGATCATTGTCTTGTTGGAAGACAAATCTCCGTCCCAGTCTCAGGTCTTTTGTTGACTCCAACAGGTTTTCTTCAAGAATGGTCCTGTATTTTGCTCGATCCATCTTCTTATCAATTTTATCCATCTTCCCTGTCCCTGCTAAAGAAAAGCAGGCCCAAACCATGATGCTGCCACCACCATATTTGACAGTGGGGATGGTGTGTTCAGGGTGATAAGCTGTGTTGCCTTTACGCCAAACATATCGTTTGGCATTGTTGCCAAAAAGTTAGATTTTGGTTTCATCTGACCAGAGCACCTTCTTCCACATGTTTGGTGTGTCTCCCAGGTGGCTTGTTGCAAACTTTAAACTACAATTTTTATGGATATCTTTGAGTACTGGCTTTCTTCTTGCCACTCTTCCATAAAGGCCAGATTTGTGCAGTGTACGACTGATTGTTGTCCTATGGACAGACTGTCCCACCTCAGCTGTAGATCTCTCCAGTTCATCTAGAGCAGGGGTCCCCAACCGCCGGTCCGCGGCCCAGCACCGGGCCGCTGCAGTGCCCTTGCCGGTCCGCGGACACAAGGGGAGCCAGGGGCGGTCAGTGGCGTAGCGGGGGCAGGGGCGGCGCGCAGCAGTTCTTAGCGGCGGCCAGGGAGCGATCCAAGCAGCTCCGCTGCCTGCAAGAGGGAATAGCAGGAGCGGAGCTGCAAGGACCCGTCCACTGCGTCCAGCTTCCTGCCCGCCGCCCGCGCTTCCTGTCTCTGACTGACACAGAGAGGAGAGCGCGGCCGCTGCTGTGTCAGAGCGAGGAAGCGCGGGCGGCGGGCAGGTGAGAGGAGAGAGGTGGTGTGTGTATGTGTGTATGTGTGTGTCTATGTGTGTGTGTGTGTGTGTGTGTATGTATGTGTGTGTGTCTATGTGTGTGTATGTATGTGTGTGTATGTGTGTGTATGTATGTGTGTGTGTGTCTATGTGTGTGTGTGTGTATGTATGTGTGTGTGTCTATGTGTGTGTATGTATGTGTGTGTGTGTGTGTGTGTGTATGTGTGTGTGTGTGTGTATGTATGTGTGTGTCTATGTATGTGTGTGTGTGTGTCTATGTGTGTGTGTGTGTATGTATGTGTGTGTGTGTGTGTGTGTGTGTGTATGTATGTGTGTGTGTGTGTGTTTGTCTGTGTTTGTGTAGCCTGGCCCTGGAGGAGATGGGGACATGAGGAGAAGGCCATGAGGGGAGTGATGGAGAGACGGCAGTGATGGGGTGAAGGCAGTGATGGGGAGAAGGGAGTGATGGGGTGAAGGCAATGATGGGGAGACAGCAGTGATGGGGTGAAGGCAATGATGGGGAGACATCAGTGATGGGGTGAAGGCAATGATGGAGAGACATCAGTGATGGGGTGAAGGCAATGATGGAGAGACATCAGTGATGGGGTGAAGCCAATGATGGGGAGAAGGGAGTGATGGGGTGAAGGCAATGATGGGGAGAGGGGAGTGATGGGGTGAAGGCAATGATGGAGAGACGGCAGTGATGGGGTGAAGGCAATGATGGGGAGACAGCAGTGATGGGGTGAAGGCAATGATGGGGAGAAGGGAGTGATGGGGTGAAGGCAATGATGGGGAGAGGGGAGTGATGGGGTGAAGGCAATGATGGGGAGAGGGGAGTGATGGGGTGAAGGCAATGATGGGGAGAAGGGGGTGATGGAGCACTCATTCAAAACCTATGGTGAGTTGAGTCACATTATAAATGTTATTTAATTATAAGTATGCACTGCTACACTACAACCATGTCCATAGCCCCGCCCCCTTATGACCAAAGCCCCGCCCCTGCCACACCTCCATCCCCGCCCTGCCGGGCCATGGAAGAATGGTCTTGCTTGAAACCGGTCCCTGGTGCAAAAAAGGTTGGGGACCACTGATCTAGAGTGATCATGGGCCTCTTGGCTGCATCTCTGATCAGTCTTCTCCTTGTTTGAGATCAAAGTTTAGAGGAACGGTCGGGTCTTGGTAGATTTGTAGTGGTATGATACTCCTTCCATTTCAATATGATCACTTGCACAGTGCTCCTTAGGATGCTTAAAGTTTTGGAAATCATTTTGTACCCAAATCCGGCATTAAACTTCTTCACAACAGTACCACAGACCTGCTTGTTGTGTTCCTTGGTCTTCATGATGCTCTCTGTGCATCAATGAGACTATCACAGAGCAGGTGCATTTATACGGAGACTTGATTACACACAGGTGGATTATATTAATCATCATTAGTCATTTAGGACAACATTGGATCATTCAGAGATCTACACAATGAACTTCTGGAGTGCGTTTGCTGCACTGAAAGTAAAGGGGCCGAATAATATTGCACGCCCCACTTTTCAGTATTTGAATTTTCACAAAAATTTAAAATAACCAATAAATTTCATTCAACTTCACAATTGTGTTCCACTTGTTGATTCTTCACCAAAAATTTACATTTGGTATCTTTATGTTTGAAGCATGCTATGTGGGAAAGGGTTGAAAAGTTCCAGGGAGCCGAATACTTTCGCAATGCACTGTACATGTTTCATTTGAATTGATTATGCACCTGTTTTGTCTCTCTTTGCCCACTAAATTGATGATATGCTATGTTTAAACACCATATTGTTACATGTGTTTTACATGTCCCTATTAGGTGTTAAAACATTGTTCTTGAGTATTTATTGTTTAATCATTTATATATAATCTATGCTCTTTCTTGATAATGATAGATTTTGTATCCAAAAGACAATGCCCTGCTTCTTTTATGAATGGTTGATATTAGGACTGAAGTGGGGGATTTGCTTTATGTTATACAGTGTATTGATCTCTCCCATTTTTTATTTCCGAGCGTTCCACAACCTGAAACGCATCACGTGACTGTCAGGTGCTTCATGCTTCATAGGCATGAGCAGGATGTGATTTGTGTGTTCCATATGGTGGATACCTGGGCACCTGGAAGTAGGGAGGCTGAAATGATGTGTGCGTTCCATGTCTTGGCCCACACAGTGCATCCTGTGAGCGAGAGTTTCATCTCCGGATATTACTGCACGTGTCTTGGTGTACCTGAAATAAGGCATTGGAGCGCATGTTAGGGGTGACACTTTTTGGTATCAGGGCTGCCACTAGGAATTTCAGGGCCCCATACTGGCAAAATTTTCGAGGCCCACTTAAGACTCCGCCCAGGCTCCATCCTGCCCCATGATCCTGCACCATGTGTCTTCATCTTGCTCCATGATCCTGCACCATGTGTCTCCCATCCTGCCCCTTGTCTCCCATCCTGCCATTTGTCTCCCATCCTGCCTGTTGTCTCCCATTCTGTCCCTTGTCACCAATCCTGCCCCGAGTCTCCATTCTGCCCCATGTGTCTCCAATCTGCCGCATGTCTCCCATTCTGCCCCTTGTCTCCATTCTGCCCCTTGTCTCCATTCTGCCCTGTGTCTCCAATCCAGTCCTTGTCTCCATTCTGCCCCCATTTTCCAATCCTGCCCCCATGTCTCAATTCTGCCCCGTGTCTCCATTCTGCACCTGTGTGTCTCCAATATGCCGCTTGTCTCCATTCTGCTCGTGTGTTCCCAATCTACCGCTTGTCTCCAATCTGCCCATGTGTCTCCAATCTGCCCCTTGTCTCCATTCTGCCCCGTGTCTCCATTCTGCCCCGTGTTTCCAATCCTGCCCCCGTGTCTCCATTCTGCCCCGTGTGTCTCCAGTCTGCCCCATGTGTCTCCAATCTGCCCTTTGTCTCCATTCTGCCGTGTCTCCAATCCAGCCCTTGTCTCCATTCTGCCCCCATTTCTCCAATCCTGCCCCCATGTCTCCATTCTGCACCTGTGTGTCTCCAATATGCCGCTTGCCTCCCTTCTGCTCGTGTGCCCCCAATCTACCTCTTGTCTCCAATTTGCCCGAGTGTCTCCAATCTGCCCTTGTCTCCATTCTGCCCCGTGTCTCCATTCTGCCCCATGTTTCCAATCCTGCCCCGTGTCTCCATTCTGCCCGTGTCTCCAATCTGCCGCTTGTCTCCATTCTGCCCCGTGTGTCTCCAATCTGCCCCTTGTCTCCAATCTGCCCCTTGTCTCCCATCCTGCCCCATGTCTCCAATCTGCCCCGTTTCTCCATTCTACCCCCATGTCTCCTTTCTGCCCCTGTGTGTCTCCAATCTGCCCCTTGTATCCCATCCTGCCCCCGTGTCTACATTCTGCCCCCCTGTCTCCATTGTGCCCTATGTCTCCATTCTGCCCCTGTGTGTCTCCAATCTGCCCGTGTGTCTCCAATATGCCCCTTGTCTCCCATCCTGCCCCCATGTCTCCATTCTACCCGTGTGTCTCCATTCTGCCCTGTGTCTCCATTCTGGCCCGTGTCTCCATTCTGCCCCTTGTCTCCAATCCTGCCCTTGTCTCCACTCTGCCCTCATGTCTCCATTCTGCCCCCTGTGTCTCCAATCTGTCCCTGTGTGTCTCCAATTTGCCCCTTGTCTCGCTTTCTGCCCCGTGTCTCCATTTTGCCTCTGTGTGTCTCCATTCTGCCCCGGCAGGATGGAGACACATGGTCTATGTGTCTCCATCCTGCCGGGGAAACATATTCCTGCTTTCAGTAATAAAATTTAAAAAAAAAACTTTCTTCCTACCTGGCTGCGCTCCTGCGGTGAAGATGGTATCATACCAGAGAACACGAGCTGCATACAACCAGCTGAAGGACATGTGGTGACATCATCGTCATACGATCAGATGGCGGAGCTGATAAATGGTGAAGGCCTGTGATAATGACATCACCACAGGTTCTACAGCTCTTCCACTTCGTGTAGCTCTCTGATGTCGGCCGCTGTGGTGGCTGTGCTTATGTGTGCGCCGCAGGCCCCGCCGCAGCACACACAGCACTTGGGGCCTGATGATGCACAGCACTTGAAGCCCGATGACTAGAAGTAAAGGAACCGGGCCCCTGACCTTCGGGCCCCCTTCTGTACTGCTGCTCACCAGGCCCCATACAGCAGTAAGGGCAGCAATGCCCTGATAGGGCCCTGCCTCCAAATGTAATTGGATAGTTGCTTTTAGGATTTAATCAATCACATTATTGGAATAAGAACAGAAACAAAAAAGCATAGAGTAAAAAATGTCCCAGATAAAAAGTAACAAATTTTATTATGAAAAATATTTATACACTAAAAGATGATCAAATAATAGACATAATGACAAAGTAGACAGTTTGGAACATGGGTGTAAAGAAAAAGACCCAAAGTATTAGTGGATGGGAAGACCAGTAGAATAGCAACAATTTATGTAAAGTTCCAGTGCTCATATGGTTCATGCCTAACTAATATATTTCTCCCTAGTGATATAACCACTTGATGCCTCAGATAGACTTGTATAGAGAGTCAGCAACCGTAAGTCAACAGTGGAGAAATATATATCAAGTTTAAAGGGTGTATATCTCTTTAAGAGAGCATGATCAGTGAGGAAAATGCTATGTAACACAGGTCTTACGCATGGTCTCCACTAAGGGTCAAATGCTTTCAGCCACAACGCGCGTTTCGCGTGGGCTTCCTCAGGGGCCTGTTATTATTGGAATAAGCAAGGGAATTTTTCTGAAGATGTACTGCATGTATGTGCTAGTGAGATCATTTTATATAGAAGAATTTACCCTAACCAGCATGTCTGCAGTTGTGAAAAACTTTTTATTTTGTTTAGAGAGGAAGAGGATTTGAAGTCTAAACGTTACTCCTTAGACAGCAGTCCAGAGACTTTCACCTAGCCAAATCAGATCTCATACTTTGCACTGATGAGGGACAACACATTGAAACACCGTGTCTGCAAATTAAAATTCTGGTTTGACTTTTATCCTGAGTCATATGGCAAGGCTTGTTAATGAGTCAATAATGACTTTTAAGATTGCTGCTTCTAATAGGTGGCCCTAGAGTTTTATTCCTCTTCCTCTATGAAGAGACAATTTGCATATTTAATTTCCCAGAGGATCATGCATGCCTTATAAGTCTCCTCAGTCTGACATGCCGGACTGGACTTGTCACTCTCCGCAAGGAGAAACGTTACCCCTCAAACCATTGCTCAGAGCCTCTCACCTAGCCAAATCAGATCTCATACTTGGCACTGATGAGGGGCAACACCCAACATTGAGATTCTGGGTAGGCCTTTATCCTAAGTCATATTGCAAGGCTTGTTAAAGGGTTGATATTGACTTTTAGGATCACTGCTTGCAATAGGTGGCACTAGAATTCTAGTCCTCTTCCTCTCTGAAGAGACAATTTTCAAACTTTTCTTTGAAATTCAGGAACAAAGATCCAGTTTAGGAATCAAGTTTATTTTCTCTGTGTGTATGATTGTGACAAATTTTCTTCTTTCCTCTTGGTTGGCAAGAATCTGTGGCCTTCTTTCAGGTCAAAGATTAGCGTTGGCTTTACTTCACTAGAAAGCAATATGTTTTGTAGGGAACCCCCGTACATAGTGTATGTTCTACTGATGCTGTGATCTTGTGATTTGAACTGCAATTTGCGGTGTTTTCTGCAAATTGTCAAGTCTATTTATTTTGAGTACCGTAAGGCTGGGTTCACATTACGTTTAGGCAGTCCGTTAGACGGACTACGTTACACCGCAGCATAACGCGGTGTAACGCAGTCCGTTAATGCTGCCATTGCCCTCCATTGTCGGGCGCATTGCGACGCATGCTGTAAAGTGGCACGCATTCACGATGTGCCGTCATTCAGTGACGGAGCCTCGGACGCGGGCTGCAGCGTCTGATGCTCAGTCACCGCTAGCACAGATAAAGCATCTGCGCTAGCGGTACAGCATTAACGCAGACCGTCAACGCTATGCGTTGAACGGTCTGCACAATGTAATATGAACCCAGCCTTTGATCACAATATCCTGGATATAAGATACCAGATTGTTTTGGGAAATTTTTTAAACGATTCTCCCTAGTTTAAAATTGTTTTGGCGGTTCCTGTCCTCTAAATTAGTTATTTTGGTTTTGGGTCCTTTGGTCTCTTCCTTTAAGACTTTTTGGGATTTCTCCTTTTTTTGTTTGGGAAGTTTCAAGTATTTCAATCCTGTCCTATTGGTAGACGACTCTTGTTTGATATATTCTATGGAGACTTGTAATGTATCAAATTTTATGGATGTTTTCTTCCACTGATTTTTTGATGTTTAGCATCAGGTCTATGATTTGGAGAGGTCATTTGGCTGGGGTTTTACTTTAAAAGTTAAATCTTGTTTTGGGATTAGTCCCTGTACAGGAAAGAGAGTAGCTGATAACTTGAGCCTAGATCTTTGATTGTCCTGGCTAATTATGGAGGATGCTGAATCATCATTGAATCATGAGTCAAAGGATACTACTTCATCACAACAGTTAACACCACTTTTACGTCTGTATTTATTTTTACCTGTTCCAATGTCTTGTGACTCATCCTCGTCTGTGTTCAGAGATGTTATCTCTTCTTGTTGTAGTAGATGACTTTGTTTTGATCTTCCAGCACCTGCAAGGCTCTCAGGTCCTGCACTGGAACACTGTGATTCATCTGCTTCATCTTCTACCCATAAATCATATCCGATGTCAGATGTTGATTGCCATTTCACCTTGGGTCTCACTGATGCATACATCAAGTGTTTTGGTCTGTTTTCTGCTATAGGATTTTTTCCTTTTCTTATCAGAGTCAATGGTAGTGAGAGGCTCGACCTGTAAGAACCAGCAGGTCTTGCATAAGAGTTCCTTATAGTCCAGTCAAAATACGGTTTGACCCGGAACAAATTCCAAGAAAGCGTTTTATGATTTTTTTTATTACTATTATATGTGGGGAACAACATATTAAAAGTTTTCCAAAAATTGATCACCACAAAGGTCCTAACTATGACGTCATAAGACGATGACAGCCATCGCACTAAAAATAACGAATATTTCCCTATTTCAAAGCTGTAGCTTTAGGTTACAGAAGAGTTTGCATTTTGTATACTATATATTTTCATATAACAATTTTTATACAAAGTTTTATACTAACTACATGGACAGGCGAAGTCATAACGTCATCAATGACGTCATGACATATATATACATTTCTAGAACTTATAGAATTAATACACAGTGCAGTTTAAGACCTACTTCATCACTGAATAAGCGTGTCAGGTCAATAGTCACTATTTTCATTATCAGACACTGCTTCCTCACTCATATTGTCACAATGCCCTTCTTGACATGGTCCTCATACCCGTGAACAGGTAAGTCCGTGTCTTTTGCAAGTGCACCGAAGTGTACTACAACCACGAGAACAATTGCAGTGAATTATTTTCAGAAGTGTTTCTGGCGCGGGTGAAGTATCCATCATCACTGGAACTAGACTGTTGTTCTGCAATTCCCATCCCCATTCAGTAGTGTCCATGGCCTCACCATTGTCCATCCAAAGCATCACTTGGAGGTAACTCCGAAGGGCATGATACTTCGTTGCAGAGGAGGTCGGTGGCAGTTGTTCAAGTGTAACAAAGATTTTAACTGAACCAACTTTTTTGCAGAGAGTAGAATACCTCATTGCAGACAGATTGTCTCCAGGTTTGCCCCCGAACAATTCCACCATCGCTTTACACCCAGCGTCTTCAATCTCAGCTCTCTTTTGTTAGGTGAGGAAAAGATTTTAGCACAGCTATTTAAGACCGAGACTCCCTTCAATGCCTTGTGTAGACCAAGTTTTTTTCCGATTCCAAAAACCGCGGAAGTGGTATCGCAACCCGTGAATGCATGAAGGAACAGAAGACTGCTGCAGACATGGTTTCCCAGGAACTTCTTCATAACCTTAATGTCATATACTGTTGCAGGACTCCCTTTATCCGAGTAGAAATAAAGCTTGTTGCCATCGCTGGTTGACGCGTGATGAAGTAACAACACCAAAAGATCTGTCTCTTCGCTAATGAGACTAGTACTTTTGTTGACACTGCTGCCTTAACAATCTCCACATCTGCATCCCCCTCTGATTGTATTACGTGGCAACCTCTGTCATTCATGCGCTGTGAAACGAGATTGATATGAGACTGTTTGTTCTCCACATTTAAAAGGAAGTCCTCCTTTTTCCCGACAAATTTCGTTCCTTCAGCAATGTTCACTTTGTTACTTGTTCGTTTTTTTGCGCCGTCGCTGATGGGTAATGTCCTTAGTGTTTGGTCCTCCAATGTAACCATCAAATACTATCGTAGCCTTACCATAGTGCTTTAGTGTGAAAGATGCATAGTCTTCAGCGATTGAACAATATGTCTTTCCTTCTGACCACTTCAGTCGATGGAGAAGAGAACCTCCGTCAAGAACATAATGTTCCACTTCTGGTACATCCTTGAGTACTGCGTCATCTGAACTCTGTTCTTTTATAGCAGCCATCAGTTCTGCTTTGTTTGGTTTGCGTAAGAGATGTTTTGCCTCAAAGAGGGATGGTGGGTATGGTGAAAGTTCATTGGCCATCACCTCATCAAGGGAAAGATCAGCAGTTTGAGACACCACAAGAAACCTTTGGAACAAAAGAGCGGGGTCTATTGTTTTGTCCTTAGCAACGTCAATAGCCTCACTGGATGCCAGGGTCTTGGCTTTCATTGACCGCTTGTACTTAACTGAAAACAGTGATTGACCCTCCATTGTTGCCATTATTTCTCTGCCAATGGTGAACAGGTTATGGACATTCACATCCTTATTTGCATTGACACCGGTGATAATGTTGCGAAGAGACACTTCATCAGAGAAAGGTGAAAAGGTCTCGAGTTTATCTGCAATTTTCTCCAGGTCTTCACGATCTCTTCTCGTCCTTGACGTTCTTGCCTCCTTGTGTTGTTCACTGGTGACAAAGCTCTGGTGAGTGAAACCCTGCATTGCATCACTGTAGGAAGAGGACACTGGCACAGACAGAGTCCACAAGGCCCTCTGATGTTCAGACATTCCACTTCCTCTGGTGAGTCCTCCTGCAGTTTTTAGGGAGTGCATCAGAGCTTGCTCTATGACTAGGTCGCAACCCAGGCCTGCCCAGTACTGATCAGTCCACCTTACAACATGCAGGCCATTCATAAATCTATGGAAGACTGATGGCACATCATCTTCCAGATTGGTCATAGACTGGAGGTAAAGGTAAGCGGCCTTCACATAGTTCCCATGCCCAGCAGCTGCAAGAATGGGCAAACATTCGGCTACAGCATGAAGGTGCATCAGCCAGGATCCTGTACGATCGGCCTCGATAAGCTCCCTTGCAATTCCAACCATCTGTTGGTAATTCAGCCATAGTTTACTGGTGCGAGAGTGAGCGGATAATCTGTTTCTTTTGGTAGACAAGAGGTGGACAATTTCACTAAAGCAGGTAGAAGTGATGACCGAATTCAAGTCACTCTCCCCTGTCAGTGTCCGAGCATACAACTGCTCAAGTTTTTGCAACAGGTCTGCAAAACCGGGATGGTCGCAAAGTACTTTGTCTGCAACTTGCTGAGTAAGACACTGATCAAGGAGGAGATGGCCACGAACTGCACGCTGAACTGCCTTTCCAGTCATGATGTGTTGCACAGCATTGTCACCGTAAATTGTTCCCAAGATCTCTTTGATTCCACTCCCATCCATCAACGTTCCTATGGCACCCATAAGATTCATCAATGTGTGGAAGCTCCCGAGCATCATTACAACATCTCAAACCGGGCTGTCTTCAGGCACCTCGTGTTTGATTTCTGACGCTTTCCAGTAGAGTGGCTGATCGAATGTAACAACTGCAGCAGATCGGTGTTTATCAGCAAAGTTGCACAGATACTCAAGAGTAGAGAAGATGCATGATTTGTCTCCGGAATACATGTCAATGATGGGCAGGAAGATTACCGAAGACGACCCCGGATGATCACAGTCTTTATGTAGGATGTGCATCATTCCATTCCAGCTCGGTGCATGCTGTTTGAAGTGTAAAGACATTTCCCACAATACATCAACACAATGGTCAATGGCGTCGAGAAATGGCAAGGGCTTGAATTTTATGTTTCGGCGAGTGTGTTTTGCGAAACGGTATTCCCTTACATCAACTCTGCTTTATTCAACTATCTCCAAGTCCACAGTCTTCCATCTGAGAACAGTGCGACTGACCTTCCTTCCTGGAGTCACAGTAGCTACCATCCATGCCGTGGAAAGTCCCCTTCCCATCTAACATGATGATATTATGATCGACGTTGTCCGCAGCGAACAGCAGTGCCGTATCCAGTCTGTCTATGGTACCACCGAGTACATCCTGGCCAACAGAAGCAGCAGCGTTTTCCTCGAATCGCTGAACTTCCGAATATGATGAACAATATCCCATGGCTGAGAGACTGTCTACAAAAAATCGAGACCTGAAATGATGATGGAGCTACTACAGCTCTGGGACGTACAGCCTGAACAACTGATTGTCCAATGCTTGTGACCTTCCTGTGAATGTCCTTTCCAACGAAGAGGATTTCAAGCAAGCAAAGCAAACTCAGGGGGAGATAATCTAAGGCAAACTGACATTCCAGCGAAGAAGTCTTCGGATATTCATCGGTTGAAGATGGGATCTTAGACTTGATATCGCTCTTGATTAGTTTGGCCGCAGTCTCTATGATGGCTCTCTTCTGAGCTTCTTCATCCATTTCCTGACTACGGAAATAGTCCCTCAGGATTATTCTGGTCTTTTCACGGAACGTTACAATGTTAGGCAACCCTTCACACTCTGCTATGAACAGCGAATCGCCATACCTCTCCTCCAGCCTATACCTCAGCCATTTATTACTATAGGCAGCACTGTCTCCTTCTACAAGATACTCCATCATTTTCTTTGCAAGATCTGTGACAGTCAGTTGCTCTTCAACGTTGTCCTCAAGAAATGCACACATTCTCAAGAACGCTTGCTCTTGGTCCATGTTCATCGGCCTCCCTACCTTCCGCGGTTTCTTTGTAGTAGATCCACCACAACGCATAGGAATTCCGTAATTTGTCCGAAAGTTAATGTCACATGAACGATGATACAGACAGTCTGCAGCATGTAAGTCCTTCCCAAAGTACGCGATTCTCCCTTGAATGGTGATTGCCCAGTCATCATTACGCTGTTTGCAATGTGACAAGATGGACCTTACAAATCCATCCGTTTTAACAAAGCTATAGTCATCGAAATCACTACTAGATCTTGTCTTCACCACTTCATGTCCACAGAACAAACACTGCGTCGTGCTATCATAGGATCCAGTAGACACCCGTGTACCTCTCTTGGCAGGTAAACGATGAACGGAAGTAGCTTTCTTATGCAAGTCTATTTGCTTCTTGTTTATGTAGTTCATACGACATCTCTTGTGCACCACTGCTCCAGCAGCTACCACAGTGCTAACGCCCCTCTCAATACTGGCTTTATTGATCCCTTCAGCTCCCTTCGCACCAATCACCACTCTTTCTCCGTCATCTTCTACTTCATGGCTGCATAAGGGGCAAGTTTCTTGACTTTCCATCATTCTCAGCTCTGTAAAAGAAGATAAATAAATCGTTAAATAATAAATATAATAATAGTAGTAATTGTAAAAGAAATATGATAGACACTGAAAGGCGAGTCACATTTAACATTTTACAGCTTTGGCGGCCATATTCTTTGACGTCACATTTGGACCCTTTGTGGTAACCCTATCTTGGTAAACTTTTAGAATGTTTTTCCCTACATGTAATACTACAAAAAAAAAACCAATATAACGCTTTCTTGGAATTTGTTCAGGGTAAAGGATTTTTTTTCGTATTTTGACTGAACTATTATGTCTCTCCTCCACATCAGCTATTTCTTTATTTCTTCTGTTAGTGATGGCCTTTATATGGATGGTGGGTTTCTAAGGGCCAGGCAGCCTTTATGTGGCTGCAGACTTGAGTTCTGGCTTAGGATGTCTGCTTCCTATAGTACACTTATCACAGTCTGGATCTTTGCCTTGGTGTAAAGGCCCTTTTACATTTAGCGATGCACCAGCGATCCGACCAGCGATACGACCCGGTCAGGATCGCTGGTGCATCGCTAAATGATCGCTAGTGGGCTTTCACACAGAAAGATCTCACAGCGATGCAGCAGCGATGCAGCGCACGATACTCACCTTTCACACACAGCGATCCTGGCGTCCTCCCGCCCGCGTCCAGCGTCGCTCGTCGTCACAGCAGGAAGCCCCAGCAGGAAGCTGACGACGAGAAATGGAGCCGCCCAATCTCGCGCGATCAGCGATGGACAGTGGGGGAGCCAGTCGGAGGTAAGTATCACACATAGCGATATCGCTAGCAATATCGCTTTAACGTCACAAAACCAGTGACGTTTTAGCGATATTGCTAGCGATATCGCTTAGTCTAAAACCCCCTTTAGTGTAACAAGGGTGACAAGTGGTGGTAGTTGCAGGCGAGTCTACTACAGCAGAATCAATCCACACCCCAGCCTCTTGCACATAAAACACAGACAGGACAGATGCAGCCCCAGGCGGTTTACCTTGTTTTCACAGTCACTACAGTCCAGGCAATCAGGATCCAGGAACACAGTTGTAATCCAACAGGGAAACAGTTTATTGTGAAATTAATGAAGTAGAAAAAACAGTTACAGTAAATCAGATTAACTTCCTGCTCTTTCCCTAATGCTCTTCAATACCATATCAGCAGCAGTAGAAGTGGAGTTGCTTCAGTGGCCGGTATCTGGACGTTTATAGTCCCTTTGGCGGAGCACTCACAAAGTCCTGTTGCCCTCTTCACTGCCATGGGTCCGGGGCAGCACTCCTCTCCCCTCCAGGGGAGCCTTTGGCTTCTGACACAGCTGAGCACCTCCTGGGGCAAAGGTGCCTGGGCGACTGACTGGAAGCAGGAGCTTCTTGCCACCTTTTCTGGCTGCTAGAACCAGCCCACATGTTAAACCCTTCCTGTCCCTGCCTCTAGCATGTACAGGGCAACACAATACAGTTAAACAGTGATACATTACAGACTAAAAGAGACAGTTGTGTTTATTATTGTCAGCAAACTTTAGTGGACGTGGTAGACCGATGAGTGACTTGCTGTCGGAATACTATAATACTGTGTCATGTACATATATCTTTGTAGTTCAAGCAGACAATCTGTTGTTAAAAATTTAAATCTGACCCCACAGTTGTGGTTCTCTTCTTCATGATCTATAGCCTAAAAGATAAAAGTAGAAGGACAGATCATACGTATTAGTGAAGGCCAACTTGATGTACAGAAATAACTGTGATTCTCTGTTAATTGACAGTGATGGATATACAGCTGCAGAAATAAGTATTGAACATTTCACCAATTTTAAAAGTAAATATATTTCTAAAGGTGCTATTAACTTGAAATTCTCATCAGATGTCGGTAACAACCCATCTAATCCACCCAAGCAAAGAAATCAAGCCATAGATGTCCAAAAATTAAGTTAGATGTAATAATGAGAAATGACACAGGAAAAAGTATCGAACACATGAAGAGAGGTGCAAAAAGTCATAGAAATTCCTGACACCAGCTGAAATCTATCAGTAATTAGAAAGCAATCTTGCACTTAATGAAAAATAACATCAGCTGGTTCAATTTATGACCTATAAAAAGCTGTCTCATTAAAAAGGTGCCACACAATAAACATCTCATTATGGATAAAACCAGTGAGCTGTCTCAAGACCTTCCCAAGCTTATTGTTGCAAAACATACTGATGGGATTGGTTACAGAAGAATTTCTTACTGAAGGTTCCAGTGAGCACTATTGGGGCAATAATAATGAAGTGTAAAGAACGATATCTCACCTCATACATGTATTTGTGTTTTTGATTATATTATCCAGATGGTCTTGAAGGCAGTGAGGTCTGAACCTACCTATTTTTCCCTTTTTTACTTTTGAATGGTTATGCATTGGGATTGGACTATTGGATAATGGAGGCTTAAAGTCAATTCATCCTTTTTGACTTATGACCACCCTGCTAATCCTTTGACCTTGTCAAACTAACAGACATACACTGAGACTGGGCAATGGGACATTAGTTACCTGTGAGGCTATACGACTTTGTTTCCCTATGGTATATGGGTGGCCTTGTACATGACTTCAAAGGGCGAAATATTAGGACTGGTAAATGCATCAATACGTCATTGGTTGTTTGCAATAAGTGTTATGAGTTCATTTTCCCCTACACCATTGAGGTCTGATGAACTCTCTCTTCTGGTGAAGGAAGGTAGTGAGGCTGATTACCAAGCACCTGAGCTGGGAGAGGATGACTGGGCGATGGGGATCTCTGACTGGATATAAGGCAGCCGACACCCTTCTGCCTCGCTGGTGATTTCTCTGTGGAATTCTAGGAGACCAGTCTGATTCCTGCTCCTCAAAAGCTAAGTTTTCTGCTTTGCCTTTTTGCATTTGTGTTTTGGTTTTAGTTTGCCTTGCTTTTCTGGATTCTGCCATTCCCTGCTGGGGTGAGCTGAATTCCTTTTTGTCGGTTTGCTCTGTCTTCAGAAAATACCTGAGTACTGACATAGTCTTTTTGAAGACTAGCGTCTTCAGGGCCTTTTTCCCTGTCAGTCTGTTGGCTCTTATTTTGATAGGGTTTTTCGCGGATTGCAGACAGCAGCCTTCCTATCCTGTCCTATCTAGTTAGCTTGGGCCCCATCATTTGCTCAGTCTATCTTTCTATCTGTGTTAGTGTTTTTTCTTCTTGCTTCACCGTCATTATATGTTGGGGGCTGCCTATTGCTTTGGGGTCTGCTCTGGGGCAGTTTAGATTTCCCTTTCTGTCTTTAGGCTAGGCAGTTCTCTGGCTGTGATCGAGGGGTCTAGGGCATCGTAGGAACCCCCCACGGCTATTGCTAGTTGTTGTTGATAGGTTCAGGGGTCTGCAATCCGATAGCTGCCAACTTCTCTGGTTTTCTGGACTTAGTTAGCATTTCTGTTTTTGCCTCCTACGGTGACTCATTCATAACAAATAAGCTTCCTTCTACCCTCAATTTATACACTTGACCCTATCTATGTCTGTATTCTGCATGTGATGGGAATATTGGTACTGGTTTTGTACATTGATAACCAGCTACTTTATTATTGATCTTTTATTATTAGCACCTTGCTCTTTGCTTACATTTTTAGTGATCTATTAAAAGTTATATGTTATTGACTCAATTTTTGGCTATACCTGGTACTTTGTTACCAATTGGGTCACTAATCTTATTGTCCTAAGCTTATTTGAGTAAAATGAAAACCAAAAAAACAAGATCAGGAGTTTTTTTCAAGAACTTAGAAATGCTGAAATTAATTTGGTAGAAAGTCCTTCATTCTCCTCTTAAAACCAGTTAAAAGAACACTTGCTAATCAAACACTTTTACAAAAAAATGGAAAGGAAAAAGGACCTTTCAAAAAGTAGCCTTTTTTTGAAGAAAAGGAAAGAGTGGGGCATTTACTTTTGCTTATTAAATCTGCCCAAAGGTATCCCTCTCATATTTATAGTCAATACTCAGATAATAGTGTCCACCCAGACCAGACAGGTTTCATGGCTAATAAATCCACTGCAATTAACATCCATCCCTTATTCCTAAATATGCAACTTTCAGCTGACAATAAGGGACAAAGTGCAGTGTTATCTTTAAACATTACCAAAGCGTTCAACAGTGTAGAATGAAGGTTCTTATGGTCGGATTTTCAAAAAATGGGGTTTGGGGCCTATTTTTATATCCTGGTACAAATGTTATAGTCTTTTCCTACAGATAAAATTAAAGCAAACGGTGCATTATCTCAGAGCTTTAAGCTGCACAGAGGTACAAGGCAGGGGTGCCCTCTGTCACCGCAAATATTCGTCATTGAACCTTAGGCAGCAGTGAGAAGAAATTCTACAAAAGTAGTGGAGTTTAGACATGGGCGGATAGAAGAGAAAATCGTATTATATGCAGATTATATCTTACCTTTCTTTGGGGACTGTGATAGCTCACTGTTTAATGTTATGGACATTCTTAAAAACTTTGGTCATCTGTAGGGTCTTAACATCAACTGGGAAAAAATAGTGCTATGTCCACTAGATTGCCTGGTTGCTCATTCCAAAATACATCAAACGCAGGTGAAGGTGGTTTCTCAATTCCAATATTTGGGAATTATAATTTCACCCTCTCTTATAGATTATGGAAAAAATAGTTTACTCCCCATAATGGAAAAAATGAAATAGCGGCACGGTGCAAATTGCAACTATCAATGATAGGAAGAATTAATTTTATTAAAATAGTACTGATGCCTCAGATTTTGTACATACGTCACAATGCACCTGTCTGGTTACCCTGAATCAATCTCACAAGATAAACATACTTTTTTATACCTATTTTGGCGCAAAGGACTCTCCAGAATTAGGTTAGAGACGCTACAGAGACCCAAGGATGAATGAGGCCTTGCGTTACCCAATACGTGGTTATATTTTTTGTGGATGGCTACTATTAATTGGTGTGTACAAGTACAAACTTTCTGTTTGTAAGTGACAGTCTTTTGTTGTATATTATGTAGCGGCCCACTGCCAGCACTTATGAGAGGGGAAAGAGGCGTTACCAAAAGACACATAAGCAACATTATTCAAAATGTGGTAGGTGGGAGACCTCTGGAGAGCAGTCTGGAAATTTTAAAGGCCTACCAGAATTCCCTATGTTGGGCCTTATTAGTAAAGTTTGGTCTGAGGTTAAACTTATTATCATAGAATCATAGAATTGTAGCGTTGGAAGGGACCTCCTGGGCCATCTGGTCCAACCCCTGCTCAAAGCAGTATTCGCTAAATCATCCCAGACAGATGTCTGTCCAGCCTCTGTTTGAAGACTTCTATTGAAGGAGAACTCACCACCTCTCGTGGCAGCCTGTTCCACTCATTGATCACTCTAACTGTCAAAAAGTTTTTTTCTAATATCTAATCTGTGTCTCCTCCCATTCAGTGTCATCCCATTGCTTCTAGTCTTTCCTTGTGCAAATGAGAATAAAGATGATCCTTCTACAATGTGACAGCCCTTGAGATATTTGTAGACAGCTATTAAGTCTCCTCTCAGTCTTCTCTTCTTCAAGCTAAACATTCCCAAATCCTGCAACCTTTCCTCATAAGACAGGGTTTGCAGACCGGTCACCATTCTGGTCGCTCTTTTCTGTACTTGCTACAGTTTGTTGATGTCTTTTTTAAAATGTGGCGCCCAAAACTGGACACAGTATTCCAGATGAGGTCTGACCAAAGAGGAGTAGAGGGCAATAATGACATCACATGATCTAGACTGTATGCTTCAGTTAATACATCGTAGAATTGCATTTGCCTTTTTTGCTGTTGCATCACACTATTGACTCATATTCAGTCTGTGATCTATTAGTATACCCAAGTCTTTTCACATGTGCTGTTGCTTAGCCCTATTCCTCCCATTCTGTATATGCTTTTTTCATTTTTATTGCCCAGATGTAGTACTTTGCATTTCTCCCTGTTAAAAACCATTCTGTTAGTTGCTGCTCACTGCTCCAGTTTATTTATATCTTTTTGAATCCTCTCTCTCTCTTCTCTAGTATTAGCTATCCCTCCTAGCTTTATTAGATAAATAGAATTCTTTACGATCTATTCACCCATATGGAATAATTAATATCTCTCAGAATTTGCTAAATTATCTGAATTTGGAAATTGGAGGTCCATGGGAATTTTGGGTTAACCAGTTAATCAGTAATGATGTATTCAAAACCTTTGAGCATTTACAGGAGGAATTTAATCTGCCTGAAAGTAGTTTATTTCAATACTTCCAATTTAAACATGCATTTAAAGCGCAATGCAAGTCACATAATTTTGTAGTTCAGAAATATATTACTTTATAAACTATATGCTCAACAGGGGTTACTAAGGGAGTAATTTCCTGCATATTTGATGGCTTGCTATTTATTTTTCTGAAAAAAATAATTCCTTTGCTGGTTAAACAAAAGTGGGAATTAGAGTTGGGGGTCATTTCTGAGGACAAGTGGTCCTCTATCTTAGAAAATGTTCCCAGTCTCTCACTAAGTGAGCCTGGTAGACTTTCACAGTTGTGTGTCATACATAGAGCATACAGATTGCCAACAGTGTTATAAAATGGGCATCTAACGGCCCACGCAGTTCTGGGGAGGAAGCAGGAATATTTCATGTTATTATTATTATTTATTTATATAGCACCCTTGATTCCATGGTGCTGTACATAAGAAGGGGTTGCATACAAATTACAGATATCACTTACAGTAAGCAAACTTACAATGACAGACTGATACAGAGGGGAGAGGACCCTGCCCTTTCGGGCTTACATGCTACAGGATGGTGGGGAAGGAGACAGTAGGTTGGGGGGTTGCAGCAGTTCCTGTGTTGGTTGAGGTGATATCTCCTGTAGTGGTGAGGAGGTAGTGGGGTCATTGCAGGCTGTAGGCTTTCTTGAAGAGGTGGGTTTTCAGGTTCCGTCTGAAGGATCCGAATGTGCTTGATAGTCGGACATGTTGGGGCAAAGAATTCCAGAGGATGGGGGCTATTCGGGAGAAGTCTTGGAGGCAGTTGGGTGAGGACAGAATAAGTGTGGAGGAGAGAAGGAGGTCTTGGGAGGATCGGAGATTACGTGAGGGAAGGTATTGGGAGATTAGTTCAGAGACATATGGGGGAGACAGGTTATAGATGGCCTTGTAGGTCAGTATTAGTAATTTGAACTGGATACGCTGAGGGAATGGAAGCCAGTGAAGAGATTTGCAGAGGGGAGAAGCGGAAGAGTAGCGAGGAGAGAGATGAATTAGTCAGGCAGCAGAGTTAAGGATGGACTGGAGAGGTGCGAGGGTGTTAGCAGGGAGACCACAGAAAAGGATGTTGCAGTAGTCAAGGTGGGAGATGATGAGAGCGTGCACAAGCATTTTAGTAGATTGAGGGTTGAGGAAAGGATGGATTCTGAAAATATTTTTGAGCTGGAGGCAACAGGAGGTAGAAAGAGCTTGGATGTGTGGTTTGAAGGACAGGGCAGAGTCAAGGGTTACTCCGAGGCAGCGGACTTCTGGTACTGGGGAAAGCGTGATGTCATTAATTGTGATAGATAGGTCAGGTAAGGAAGATCTGTGAGATGGAGGAAAGATGATGAGTTCGATTTGTCCATATTGAGCTTGAGGAAGCGAGAGGAGAAGAAGAAGGATATGGCTGATAGACACTCCGGGATTCTGGACAGCAGACAGGTGACCTCTGGGCCAAAGAGGTAGATCTGAGTGTCGTCAGCATAAAGGTGGTACTCGAATCCATGGGACTTTATGAGTTGACCCAGGCCAAGGGTATAAATTGAGAAGAGTAGGGGTCCTAGAACAGAGCCTTGGGGGACTCCAACAGAGAGAGGGTGGGATGAGAAGGTAGTGTGGGAGTGGGAGATGCTGAATGTGCAGTTTGAGAGGTATGAGGAGATCCAGGATAGGGCGATTTCTTTGATGCCAAAGGAGGAGAGGATCTGTAGTAGGAGACAGTGGTCAACTGTGTTGAAGGACAGGTCTAGAAGCAGGAGTATAGAGTATTGTCCGTTTGCTTTGGCTGTATGTAGGTCATAAGTAATTTTGGTCAGGGCTGTCTCAGTGGAGTGATGGGGGCGGAAACCAGATTGTATGTTATGGTCTTGCCTGAAATTGTATACACTTTGGAATGTGATTCTTAACCTTATAGAATTGGCTTATGAATGTACAGTGTCTAAAGACCCCTAATTTGTATTCTGGGATACGTTGATGAGCTGCGTGTGGAAGAGGTGGGGAAAATTACTATTGCACGCCTGCTGTTCGCTGCCAGGCAACTAATTGCTAAAAACTGGATCTCAGAGAGACCTCCATCCTTCAGGTAATACATCAAACATGTAAAATCTCTTATCTTGGTTGAAAAAGGCATATATTCCAAAAGGAAAAGAAGTGCATATTTTGGCAATCTTTGGTCTCCTTGGAAGGGTCGTAATTAATTATTGTTACTTAATGTTGTGCTAAAGAGCCTTAAAAGATACTCTATATGTCTGGACTGCCTTGACAAAGTGTCAAAAGACATGATGTAGGAGTTTTGGACTTTATATTCCTTTGTGTACTGTAATTTGGGTTCTAGTCGAGTACGACTGGTGTTTGAAAGGGTGGGTTGGTTGTTGGGGGAGAGGGAAAAGTTGGGGTTCAAATTTTCTGATTTGAATATCTTGTTTTTTCTTTCTGTAAAATGTTTAAAAACCAATAAAAATTGACCCGAATTAAAAAAACTATATATATTTATTGATGACCTATCCACAGCATAGGTCATCAGTATCAGATCGGTGGGGGTTAGACACATCGCACCACTGCTACCTGCTATTATCTGTTATTTCCAGTTACTGTGGATCAGTTGCTATCCCAATAAACAGAGGCTGATCTGCAGTTCTCTGCAGCACTCTTCAGTTTTGAACATTTCTCTGCTGAGGTCTATCAAAACTAACCTATTTCCCAAGTGTTGTTGATTTGCAAGTTCAGCAATCCAGCAGCAATGGTGGAGTCTTTTCTTCCAGTGTGTTAATTCAGAAAATTATGCAATTAGCTGTACAGATCTTTATCTTTATGTGAATTTCCTAAGTGACTTTCTCTTGTTTTTGCAATTGTGTTAGTGCAACTTCTAAACATGACTTCCTCATGACCCCCTTCAGGCTCTCCTTGTAGCTGGTCTTTATAAAGGCTTCTCACTCTAAGGAACTTGCATCCAAAAGAAAGAAGGTGAGACATCTTGTGTTACAGGACTTCTTATCTTACTGTAAGCATCAGCAAACCTTGTAGCTTCATAGCAGGAAAAGCTGCTTGCTTCTTGTGTTACAGCTGAATTTTACCAGACTTCAAGATATAACCGTGGTATTATGCACTGTGTGTTGGCTATTTTGTTTCAGTAATTTTATGAAAATCAAACTTTCATTCTAGGAGTAAGAACATGCCTTCCTTGCAGAGACTTAGCTGTCTCCTTCTGGTGTTTGGATCGTTGCACATGGTTACACCTTCTTTTTACGGTAACTAACCCATTTTTTAAATGCTTAATATCTATTGACCGGCCAACATCAGTCTTTGCAATCGTCTGCAGAAAGTTACGCTTCTTGTTTTTGTATGATTCATTTGCCACATTTAAGTATCCGCTTATGTTGTGCAAAGTTCAGCAACACACAGATGATGGATAGAGATAAAAGAAAGAAAAGCCAAAATTGGAGCAGCACTGTGTGGAGAATATGTAGTGTAGGCCCAAATCCAGGATGTTGGTCTTAAATCCTCCATAAGAAAGCAGCAGCACTGCCCACATACTGCAACGCTTCCATAGAACTTGGGCTTCAAAAGAGTCTGTATTTTAAGCAATTTAATCATCTTCTCTATGTCAGAAGATTTTAAGTGACAGCTGTAGGACAGGAAGGCATTCAGATTATTGTATTTCCCTGGACTGTACGTGTAGGTCTATTAAAATCAGTTATCCGAAAGGTCTCGGCATAGACCTAGCCTAAATGTGAAGGCAACGCATCTACATTATAAATAAGTGCTGTTTATCTAATGTATTGGTGTCTACACTCGGATATCACAAGAGCTAATTGTACCCTTTGTGCTAGTGCACATGAGCGATTTTACACACAGATCTCATGCCCACATGGAAATAATCGCAGCATGCAATAGTCTGCACTAAATAATATGCACTTCTGCACCTGTCCGCCATGTGGATGAGCATCCGGAGCCAGTGATATCCACAATTTACAAACATGACTGCTCCAATATGTTCATCTGAATATGGCCTATCTATCTATCTATCTATCTATCTGTTGTGAATTCTCATTCTGGCCTCACTCTGGTTATTACTGAAGGTAGTGGAGCTGGTCAGATTGACAGAGGGGTTGCGAGTTCTCTTTCTGGGCTCCCTCTAGTGGTTACTGGAGGTAGTGGAGCTGATCTGATTGACAGAGGCTTGCCACCTAATAATGATGACGATTGGAGATCTGGGGTTTCAGATTGGGATTTAAGACAGCCGACTCCCTCTATCCCTGCTGCTGATTTTCTTCCTGTGACTCCTGAGGTCTGATGTCTCCTGCTCTGTCCCTGCATGGTTCAGCTAAGTGGTTCATTTGCTATTCTGTTTGCATTTGATCTGGTTTTGTCTATTTCTGCTTTGTGCGGGCCAGCTCCGACTGGGGCTGTGCTGAATCACCGCCCATATGTTACAGCTTGTGCCAGTTTGTTTTGTCCCCTGTTATATTGGTCTCTTTTGCTTTGCTTTCAGAATATATCAGAGTGCTGATATAGTGGGGGCGAAGTCGTGCGACTTCAGTATTTTTTGTGCATCAGACGTGTTGGACTTTTTGCAGGGTTTTTGCGTGATTGCAGACAGTGTCTTTCCTGTCCTGTCTTGTCAGTGTGGGCCTCATCATTTGCTCAGTCTATTTTCCTGCCTGCGTTTGTGTTTTCATCTTGTCTCACCGACAATATATGTTTGGGGGCTATCTATTCCTTTTGGGTCTGCTCTGGGGCAGTTTAGATTTCCCCTTTCTTGCTTTAGGCTTAGTTAGCTCTCCGGCTGTGCCGAGGCGTCTAGGCTCATTGTAGGTACACTCCACGGCTACTGCTTGTTGTGTGGATAGGATCAGGGGTCTGCAATCCGCTTAGTTACCAGCCTCGCTGGTTTTCTGTTGCTTAACCTGGGCCTGCTATCCTCCTCGGTGACCCATTCATAACATCTATCTATCTATCCCATATCTATCTATCTATCTATCTGTTACCTATTTATCTGATCTATCATCTATCTATCCGATATCTATCTACGGTATCTATCTGTTATCTATCTATCTATTTATCTGATCTATCTATCTATCATTCTAGCTAGCTAGCTATATCCCCTATCTATCAGTCTGTCTATCTATAGATCTATCTCTCTATCTATCTTATAACTATTTATTGATCCTGCTCTTCTGATGTAAATGATGAACACCAGGTTTATAGTTTATATTGTACGTGAAAAAAATGCACACAATGGTAACAGTGAGTAAAAATATAGTCATAGAAAAAGAATACAAGTGTTTGGCACAGCGGGTAACAGTAATATTTAAATGTTATGTGCCCAATTTAATTGGTGACATTTATAAGAATGAAAATGACATTCTCCTGGTGATTTTAACATTTGGTGTTTTATTTTTCCTTTTGTTAATGTGAATAGTGGAAAAACGTGATTGTGGCAATTAATGTATTTGTCCAATATTATATTGCATATAATATTATTGCAGTCTATTGTGCTTTCCTATACATTTAAAGGGTTCCTGTCATGTAAAAACTATATTAACCTGCAGATATGGAACTAGTGTGTAGGTTAATAGCATTCTGAACCTGTACTGAGAGCCCCGCTGCCAGGAGGAAATTAACTTTATTCCTCCTGGTGGTAGGCTTGTGTTTTCAGTCACAGGGGTGGGCCGGCATTGATTCAGTCACCGCTCAGTGCATAGTCAGCTGCAGCTGAAACCACACCCTTGGCACTAAGTGAAGCTGGGGGCGCAGTTACAGCTGCCGCTCGCTATGCACTGAGTGGTGACTGAGTCTACGCTTGTCCATCCCTATGACTGAAAGCCCTAGCCTACTGGGAGGAATAAAGTTAATTTCCTCCAGGCAGCAGGGCTCTCAGTGCGGGCACCGGGCAGGTTTAGAACGCTTCTAGCCTGCAGATTAACCCCATATCTGCAGGCAAATATTGTTTTTTTTTTTTTTTTTTTACATAACAGGTTACCTTTAATTAAAATGCATGCAGATGCATACTGTCCAGAGGCCATAATGACATACATTTAGCCTTTGTGTGGTGAATCAGGAGCGTAAAACTATGAGCTGGGAGATTATTCATTCTGCTAAGTGCACAAACTCAATGTGCACTACTGACACGTAGCTTAAGAGCTCATTCAGTTTTTCACTTACAAGTTCTATTCGTGTTTGTGCCCATTATACTACATAGTACTATTCACATATCCATGTCTTTCTTTTTTGTAGTAGACCGAGAGGTCTGCACCAAAACAAGGGGAGATGTCCGATTTTGATCTGAGTCACGGATCTAACTCACTAATGCATGAATGACATTACTCAGATGCCATCTGTGTGCAGTCTGTGTGCTGCCCGATTTTCATATTTGTTTAATAGGTGAAGCTTGAGAGGGGGAAAAAAGGAAATCTGATTGCAAAATATGACACATGATCAAATACTGATGAAAACCTCACCCAAAATAATAGGTTCATTTTATTCCATTTGAGAAAAATCCCTGACATCTGAATGAGCCCTAACACTGGCTGTACATACATGACCTAGGCACAGTATTTACTGATCTTGTCGTCTTCATTCCTCATTGAATCATATAATTTCATATATTTCTACCACCCAGATGGAGTGGAGGAGCTGGATAATAATCTTATTCTCAGCTCAGTCAGCGAAGCCAAGAAGCTGGTAGATACGGCCTACAAGCGCACCCGGGATGTGTAAGTCCTGCAGATAGAAAACTACATATCATTGCATTATATTCCTATGTGGCATCATTTCTGTTGTTGGCAAGAATAGAACTACAAGTCTAAAGCCCCTAGTCATAAGGGAAAAAATGGTTATGTCTACAGAGTCTTAGGCTGGAGTCACACACAACCATTAAAAAAAGGTCCCATTTTAACGGTCCGAAATCGCACAAAGGTATCTTAACCATTGATCCGTTTTTGATGCGATTTTTTTTAATTGATGCGATTTTAATCGCATGTAAGGATCCGTTTGACATCCGTCTGGCGAGATTTTCTCGCAGGATAGCTAAATGGACATATAATGGAGCCCAATGACAGGTTTCCGCACACAAACAAATGAATAGATCTAGACACATATATATATATTTTATACATGTCATAGAGGCACATTAATATATATATTACAAATTCATACAGTTCTTCATAGCAGAATAGCCGCTGAAACATTTGCCGGCTTTTGTATAATCATTCTCCTGCCCGACATGAAATGACACATGGTTTACATACAGTTAACCATTTCATTTCATGTTTTTTTTGTTATGTCTATCACTATTAATTAGATGAGGGTTTGTGGTTAAAATTTTTGACTTGTAGGGGTTAATTTAAGGGGTTAATTCGTTATATTAAATTGCGGGGACTCCCGCTGATGTCACTGAGGCTGCAGGGAGTCCCCGTAATTTCATACAACGAATTAACCCCTTAAATTAACCCCTACAACTCCAAAATTTTACCCACAAACCCTCATCTAATTAATTGTGATAGACATAACAAAAAAAACATGAAATGAAATGGTTAACTATATGTAAACCATGTGTCATTTCATGTCGGGCAGGAGAATAATTATACAAAAGCCGGCAAATGTTTCTGGCTATTCTGCTATGATGAACTGTATGAATTTATAATATATATTAATGTGTCTCTATGACATGTATAAAATATATATATGTATATATATATATATATATGTGTCTAGATCTATTCATTCTTTATTTAACCGGTCTCTGTGATTTTACTGTATTGGAAGAATTGCCGGCTTTTGCTAAAGGACACCGGGTGCGATTTTATCGCAAGTCACACATCTAGTCCGTTTTTAGTCCCATTTTTTATCGCCCCCATAGACTTGTATTGTCGAATACGATCCGAAAATCGGTGAGAATCGCAGCATGCTGCAATTGTCTCGGTCCGAGGATCGGATCCGATCAAAAATCGCATGATGGGAGCTGCCCCATAGAATAACATTGGGACGAATGCAATGCGATTTTTTATCGCATTGCATTCGTCCGATTTAATCGCCAGTGTGACCCCGGCCTTAGGGTTAATTATTTTGACCGCATAGCGGACATATTTTCAAGTCCGCATTATGGCCACAATTTGTGGACCATCTGCAGGTCTCCTGAGTCCTGACCCAAATGAACACAATCATAGGCCTATGATGCTGTGAGTTCAGGTTAGGCGCCGGTGTCACACTTGCGTGAGTTTCTCGCCTCAATACCCGGCACTGCCACCGGCACTCGGGACCGGAGTGTGTGGCTGCATATATTTCTATGGAGCTGAACGCTCCGGTCCTGAGTGCCGGGTATTGAAGCGAGAAACTCGTGTGAGTTTCTCACATTGCAGTTGCAAGTGGGACACCAGCCTTAGTAGGATCTCGGATGTTCATTGTTAATATAGAAAAGGATATATGGAATTGGTCACACTTCTCCTGAGTGATTGTTGTGGTTTTACTCGCTAACGCTATGTTTTGTATCATTACATAAGGCTGCTATGTTATTATCAGTAGGTGTATGCTGACTGAATGTCTTGTACTTTAAGCCTTAAAGAGCGTCTTAAGAAAAGGACCATGACTCCATCTGACGTCATGACTTACTTCAAGCAGCCTGTGGCAACAAGCAGAACACACATCCGAGCCGCTGATTACATAGAGACCACGCTTGATCTTCTGACCGAGAAGGTGCAAAGCGTCTACAGTCGTCCCTTCAACATCTCAGGTACCAGAGAGGAGGGCAATGTGAGGTCAGCTAAAGATCAGGTATTGTAAAGCCTGAGGAACACAAGTTGTCGGCTCATTAGGAACTGATGATGAGTAAATGCTCAATGTAAAATATTGACCCTTTTCCCAGGTAGCACATTTTGCATTTTTGTGCAAGAAGGATTGAGGTTTCACTGTTTTCAATAGCAGTCTCTTACTCCCCTAATATAATTCTCTCAGGGGTCCAGAAAGCCGAAACCTATGATGTTTTTCTACAAGGTCCTCACACTTCAGCTCAGACAAGACACTGTTCACATTCGGACATACCATATATCTGTTCTGTTCAAGGAACAAACAAAATAAGTGTTCCTCAGTTCTGGAAGTAGGAGAGGGGCCTCACTGATTGTTATAGGATCTGTTTAGTATCTGTTATTTTAGAATGGAAAAAAAGTCTTACATGCAGAATTTATAGCTTTGTTCTAAAAAAACTGCAACAACCACTATAAGGATCAGTTGGCCTCCTCTGTTTCCATTTGCGTGACTGTTGATCACTTACGGTACCCCATTTGTCTGATCCAAAAACAGTACAGATATGTGGAAGGTCTGGACAGACGTGAGCACCGCCTAACTTTTCTGTCAGTGCCTGCAACTTACACGCTGTAGACAGAATAACAGACTCCTGTACACCACATAAGCGCCTATTGTCACATCTCATTTATTAGACATATACGCATTTTCAGAATACCTAAAGCTGAGCACAATTTATGCTGCCATGGGCAAATATTCAATATGGACCCATGCCCTCTTACCCTCCTTTTATAACTAATCCCCCGCCTGTTTCTATTTACATATCCTACTTAGTATGGCGTCACCTAGAGCTCAGTTTGTACAGCAATGTGCAGGTCCATCCGATGAGCTGAATGATGAAAGACACACATGCTCAGTCACTCTCGCCACAGCCATGTCTCTGCATGGTGATTGTTCACTGCAAAGCAGCAACAGAAATAATTTGCAGGGAAAGAGAATCACTGCTATATCGACTCCTCTGCAGTGAGCAGTTAATTAGTATACAAACAACTGGATATGAGAAGAGCGACTGAGCATGTGTGTCCTTCAGCACTCTCACTTAGCAGGCAGACCTGCATATTGCTAGAACCCTTTGAACATTAGGTGATGACATACCATGTAAAAAAGGAAAACTGTCAGTACATCTTCACATATGGGATTAGTGGTATGGCTGTACAGGCTCTTGTCTCCCAATACAAATTATGCCTTTTTTGCAAAGTGCCAGTGCACTTGGAGGCAGCAATCTAAGTGCTTCGGCACCCCCCCAATGCACTTCCAGCCTGATTTCCACAGGACTCTCTAGACCAGACATCAGATTGCCACTACCTCCATATGTAAAAATGTGCTGGCGGGTTCCATTTCACACTATATAAGTTGCAAATATAATTAATTAGTTTAATGGTCTATAAAGTGCATGTGATATATAATGGTGGGCCCAACCCCTTTGTGGCCCATATAAAGGCATTTTAACTGAATGTCAGAAACTGAGTGGAATTACTCTGTAATAATAAGCACATTGAAAATATTGAGTGTTCACCATTACTTTTACATCATACATTAATTTCTCAAGCATCCATTCTTAGTATTCATTACAAAGACCGCTATTGACATTAGACTTTATTATCATACTTAAAGGGGTTGTCCAGGATTGGAAAAACATGTCTGCTTGGTCTGTGACAGTACTACCTTTGACTGTGGGTTGAGTCTAGTGTTGTCACCCAGCTCCAGGGAAGTGAATAGAGCTGAGGTGCAATACCAGACACAACCTACTGACAAGGATGGTGCTGTTTTTCTAACCGTAGACAAACCTTTTTGTGTGTTGACCAAACCTACTGTTGAGTTCCAGATCCCACACAAGCCACTTTAATTTATTTATTTTTTTCAGTAAATCTGTCTGTTAATCTGGAATGTTTGATAGTCTGGCATCTGATGGGCCCTGTAACTAGCACTTTATATGTGTTACATCAAATTATCATGTGTTTCACAGACCTGCTGACGGCCAACCAGATAGACATGTTGCATAAGGTTTCTGGATATGCTTTCCTACATCTTCCAAAAAATTGTCAACAAAGTCGTTATCGTACCTTCACAGGAGAGTGCAATAACAGGTGAGAAGAAGGCTTAAAGGCTGTCCACCTAGAAAGCCATTTGGTAATGTTCTGATGTATCAGTGACCAGCCCCGGAGGAAGTAGGGTACTCAATGCCGGGCTCGTTGATTTCAATGGGAGATGTCACAGTGGCAGTGATCCGGTCCGTGGCCTCAGGCAGTCAATGTAAAAGGGGTAGAGTGATAAAGTTATTGAGATGATTCTTGACGCCACCTGTGGTTTCTGGTCAGTTTGACCAGCGCTGCAGGGTAGCTTCTCTAGGACAGATGGTGTAGTGATGTTGAAGCTCCCCACAGGTAGAGCTGTAGTCCCAGTGCAGTAGTAATAGGTGTTGAGGGAGAGGTTGCAGTGTTAGGCACAGAGATGTAGCAGTGCTGAAGGGGTTGCAGGAAGAAGGCAATGACACAACAGGGTGCAGTTTCCTTTACCTTTACTGTGCTTTGTCAGTGCAGTCCAGGATCCAGATCACAGATGGAACAGGAGTTGATTAGCCTGGAAGCAGCTTAGGAATCTCTCTATGCAGATGGGTTGTGTAGTCTCCATCCTTGCGCTTATCCGAGGTACTTGCAGTACTGAGTTACACTGAAGTCCCCCTTGCTTGCTCGTTTTAGAACGCCCCTCGTATGGCAGGCAGCCGTAGCCTCCTATCTCTTCTGGCTCACACACGTTACTGCTGTGGCTCCGAGTCTTAGTTGGGAACAGAGCATTTACAGCCTTCTGTTCCTCCGGTTTCTCCTGCAGGACCATCAGCATCCATACAACTTTGGATACCGGACTCCGAACCATGCGCTTGAAGCCAGAAATGGGCCTGAATTCCCCTCAATCCTCCAGCTCCTCTTTTCCACATCCACACACTTTGCCCTCCTCACAGAACTGACTTAACTTCCCCTTCCCGGCCCCCAGAGATCAGCTCCTCCCCCAGTTTGGTTCAGAGCTCCCCCTGCTGGCCTGGAGTGGGAACTGTACTGTGTGTTGTTTTTAACTGATAGAGAGACCCTTCGTTGTTTCCAAGCATGACATCACCCTCCCTAGGAGGAAGGTAATGCCACTGTGGCAACAATACTCCTGGGGCGCCACATCAGCAATGAAAATTAGGTAACGAGGGACATTGAGGGTCCACTGTGGCACAGGCAAGAACAGAACAAATGTCAATATACAGGATGCGTTTTGAATAATGCTGACATTTGCTTCTTCAGGAAGTTTCCAAACTTTGGAGTTTCCAATAGGCCGTACACACGCCTGCTACCAGCTCAGTATGAAGATGGCAGAGGGCTCCCTAAAGGTTGGACAGAAGATCGTAGAATCAATGGTTTCCGTTTACCTCTGGTGAGTATACAGACTCGGTGGTTAAGGTCATGTAGGCTTGTGACAAATGCAGCAGTAGGCCACCAGACTAATCTTCTGATGTGTCTATAGGAAGTGTCAGGAGGTACATTTTGTTTACGCTTTATGAAAAAATTAAATGGTCACTATGTTCAGACAAAGTGACCCCATTTAAGAGGTAACATGATAAATAGACATTAGGTGCCCCCCTTTAGTCTAACTTGCCCTCCACTGCCTGTTCTGAAGTGTAATCCGTCTTACAAAAGTTACACTGAGGCGGATGACAGCTACAAGGAGAGGATCTTTGTCTCTCCGTAGAAGGGAAGCAGGTATTCAGTTTGGGGCAGGCAAGCCATTAGGGTATGTGCACACACAGTTTTTTGTCTCTGCGGATTTTGTAGAGAAAACCACAGGTAAATCCGCAGGACAAAGACCTGCGGTTTATCTGCGGTTTTTCTGCGGTTTTGCCCTGCGGTTTTACACCTCATAATGGATGAGGTGTAAAACTGCAGCGTTTCTGCACCAAACAATTGACATGCTGCGTTTTTTTCCGCGCGGTTTTGCTGCGGTTTTCAAAACGCAGCATGTGCACAGCTTTTTTTTATTTCCATCGGAAATAAAGGTACTGTACAACGCAGCAGAATCTGCTGTGGACCCGCAGGTGCAGAAACTCTGCGGAAACGCAGCAGAAACCGCAAAGTGTGCACATACCCTTAGTAGTCAATAGCTTCAAGTGAGGGAAAGGATGTTCCAGTACCTATAATGCAAGAAGAATGAAGATGAAGTGTTTGGGGATTAGATTGTTCCTGAACTTATTACATTGCTTAGTTTTAACTTGTGTTCGAAGGCAATAATAGAAAATCTATACATTAAGGAAAAAGCTCTTCCATCGATAAAGTTTGTCTTACTGATAATTTTGTAATGCTGCCTACATTTCCTACTTTTGACGCAGTTCTGTTGTATTTCAGGCAAGAGCTGTGTCGAATCAGATTATCCGATTCCCAGAGAGAGAACAGACCCTGGACAAACAACGGTCTCTCATGTTCATGCAGTGGGGACAGTGGATTGATCATGACCTTGATCTGGCACCAGAAACACCATCAAGATCAACCTTTATAAGAGGCATCGACTGTGATCACAGCTGCGCTCGGGAGCTACCCTGCTACCCCCTAAGGGTAACCTTTTGTTAAATTTATCTTTGGTGTATATTAGTAATGTATATTGGTAATAAATGAAAATGGAGTCAACAAGAATAAAAAAAACTACAAGAAGAATAGACTACGTAGGGATAATGCATTGATGACGAATGCTGACGACTCTTTACCAGCACAGACATGAACAGCCAATTAGATCACTGTGCTGGTTTGTGGTCACACCGCATGTTGGCACTCCTTTCAGCTGAGTTGTGACCGCTACATGTTTCTGCCCAAGGATCCATTTCCACCAATGATCACTGATCTGCTACATGTTTGTAGTCATTTAATATCCTGTTTTCCCAGATAGATCGGCAATAGATCGTTCAGTGCACATAACTGTTTTCATCTGCAGCACAGGACCTGTTTACACAGGATGATGAGCTGCCGAGAATGATGATCTTTTGTGCGACCTAAGCGATTATTTCAACTAACAAATAAGGAACACCTATTCACGATAATCGTGCAGTGTAGATGCCCCTTTAAAAAAAATGCATGTAAATGTAGCTGCATCAATCCAAAAATAAATCACAATCGGAGCTGCTGCATGAATAGGACAAGTCCAACAACCTGGATGATGAAAGAGCAACTATTTAATAAATATATTCACCAACAAGGATTAAAATGCACTTATTCATGAAAATCTAAAGATCCGCCACCTCGTGGGAAACACTGATGTATGGTTTGACCAAGGGTTTCGCCTCAGCAAAAATGGTTTCTTCAGGGGTTTGTTCAGTGTTCGAGCAATCAGTTATTTCAATACTCATTGCGTCACCCAAAATACATAACCACAACACATATCCATAGTTATACAATATGGCACATTAATCACATATACAGTATGCTGGTCTTATAAATAGACAAAAATGACATTCCACGCTGAAGACCCCAGAGGGTGTAATGATCCATTAATGATTTCATGTGAATTGGGCAGAGAATAAACAATGATTCACTTGATAATCGCACTATGAAAATTTACCTCCGCACCTAATGTTTTTTTTTGGGGGGGGGTTAATTTACATTTGGTGCAGTTATCACGCAATTAAAGTATTTTTTTGCAACCTTTTGCCAAACTCCATGTGAACATAGCCATAGGAAAGGCCCATTTACATTGGTTTGTACTGAAATCCATGGTCTTATCCTACCATTGTGCTAACATCTTGAGGTTCTTCTACTTCATAGCAGAAATGTAGTAAATTACATTATTATCCGTCATCATTATACAATATAAGCAGGCAAAGAAATGTGAATGAAATTCTATTGTGTGCTTAACTCCGCAGATCCCGCCAAATGACCCTCGTATATCTAACCGCAGTGACTGTATCCCCCTTTTCCGCTCAAGTCCTGCTTTTCAGCAAGGTTCACCCATACGTGAACAAATGAACATCCTCACATCCTACGTTGACGCCAGTCAAGTATACGGGAGCACCAATAAATTGGCCAGAATGCTGCGTAACAATGACAATCAACTGGGTCTCATGGCTGTTAATAACAACTTCTCTGATAATGGCCGCCCCTACCTACCTTTTAGTACAAATGGAATGGAAGAAGATTTCTGCCAGCAGACTAATAAGTCATCTGGTCTCCCGTGCTTCTTAGCCGGTAAGTGGTGACTTATAAAAGTACTGTCTATCAATTATATGATAACTTTCTGCTATTTTCTTGACTAAGGGATCCTTGTGATGTGTGTGATCCATTATTATTTTTGTGGATAAGTTCTGGGCCCATTCCAATCACTGTGCCATTTCACGTTGCCTTTTTTTTTTGCGGACCGGTTGTCCCCCTAAAAGAGGTTGGATCAAATTCACCAATGTAAGTCAATTGTCCCGTGATAAGAAAAAAAAAACAATGGACAGAATATCCATGTGCTCTCTGTATTTTACTTTTAAATGGATATTAGAAGTTAAGAATTTTCTTTTTTTCATATAAGATAAATGGATGCAACAAGTATGGTAACAACTGACACACAGGCCAAAAATGGGTGCAGAACACCGAGAAGAACACCGACCGTTTTTCACATATAAGAAAAAAAATGACGTGCGAAAAAGGCCTAAATTCCAGAGGCTTTTTCACTTTAGGTGATGGTCGTGTCAGTGAGCAGCCAGGTTTAACTGCATTTCACACACTCTTTGTGAGAGAGCATAACCGTATAGCTGGAGTGCTACGTAGGATGAACCCAAGATGGAGCGGCGAAACACTATTCCAAGAGACCAGGAAAATAATTGGCGCCATTTCACAGGTGAGGCTTTCTGTATTTCTGGACACTATAGGCATTGTGTACAATAACCTTGGACAACATGCTGCTGTTCTGTTACGCTAAAACACTATTTCCATACACATTGTCAGAAGGAACATGTGTCATAGAAAATGAACAGAGGTACGGAAGTGTATCTCAAATTGGATTCCCATGAGGGGGAATCCTCTGAGTGCTATCCATGCCCAGTGCCCAGCCTTTTAATTAGAGGTTGTGACTTTATATCGCTATCCAGGTGAATATAAAGAGGACATGTCACTCGCCATAAATAAGATTTCTTTTTAATGCTTGTAAATGCCGCTGTTCTCCTGAATCTGGCACTGTTTTTCGTTTCTGTGCCTCTCTGTTGCCAAGTTATGGCCCTCTCTTTCTTGTATGCAAATCTAGTCTTTTTAGCCAAGTAGGTTTGGTCCTAAAAAGACTCTCATATAAAAGAGTTGGGGACCACTTCCAGACGTCTTCAAAAAAACTAGATTTGCTCTCAAGAGCAGAGAGTCTCAGGAATAAAGGAAAAACTACATCAGATTCAGGAGAACTATGTTTTTGTAGCATATTTCTTGAAAAATTCTGATCGAAAAGAATTCCATCCAGACAACCAAACAATATTTACAGAGATTACAGCCTAAATGTGACTGTCAAGTTTAGGATACAGCACCTGCTAAACAGTTTGTATATTTCTGTGTACACTGTTCATAGGCAGAAAGCTGCCCATCAGAGGTGGGATTAGGCAGAGCTCATGAATTCCATAAATGGAAACAAGTTTACTGGTCCTCTAGTGATAATTTCCTGTTGATAAAAGTCATTTTCTGAAAACGACACCAAACATCCCAATGAGTGACACACTGCATGAATCAGGGTCTCTATCCCTACATTGTTACTCTCAGATTATTTGGCAAAAAACCTGGTGACAGATTCCTTTTAAAAGAATCTCTACAAACAAGCCTTGCACTTTTTTACACACCCAGTTCTAAAAAGACAGCGCAGCACATGGTTGCATCACCGATGGCATACATCTGCTGCTTGTCTGAAAGGTAGGTCCGTTCATTAGAATGAACACGTTCGGTCCAAAATTGAGATCGCAGCAGAACACGTAGTAGGAGTATCAATCTACCAATAAAGACAGACATGTGAAGACTGTAATGTGTCCATGTGTAGCCATCTGAAAAATGGATAACACATGTATGACAAAGATGGACATGTAAATTAGGCCTAAAATACGTTATTATTTTGTTTTGCATGGGAAAGATGTAAAGAAATGGTTTTCTTCCTCCAAATGAATTTTAACTAATAGGTTATTGTATTTTTTTTAAATTTTATTTACATATTTACAGAAAATAAACTACAAGGATTGGCTTCCCCTACTGTTGGGTTCCTCTATGTCTCGAGTGCTTCCTCAATACCGTAATTACAATGAATCGGTGAATCCGGGAGCATCTAATGTGTTCAGCTTGGTCTTCCGTATGGGTCACACAATGATTCAGCCATTTATTTATCGATTGGTGGATAACTACAAGACCTCACCACGGCTGCCTCCGGTCCCTCTGCACCTTACATTCTTCAATACATGGAGAGTTGTGAGAGAAGGTACTGAAATATACTTTGGATTTTAAAGCAAAACCAAAAACATGGGCTAGCCCACCTGTTGGTACAAGTGTAATATGTAGGTGCAATTTCACACTTTGGTCATAAACAGGCAAATATATCTTAGAATAAAAACAAAGAACCTGCAATGAACAACATACCCTGCAGTAAGTAGATAGTAGCAATATTTGTAAAAAAAAATAGCATACTTAATTGACATTTTTTTCATTAAAAAAGCATAAAATCCATCCCACCACAATGAAGTGTACCTAATCAGTATGGTCCCTAACTCCAGTAATAAACCTCACTATATGCCAGCAGGCTTCAAAATAGACGAGGGCAGAGAAGGACCTGTGTCTGATTGTGTTTTACACCTATTACATACTTTGGATTTTATGTTTGATCATTTCTTATTTTCCTACTGAAATATACAATATTATTTGGAACAGTATTTCTCACTGTTTCTAAGCAAAGTTATCTAAAGTTTTGATCTGTTCTGATCCTATAAACAGCAAAATTTAGAAGAACTGGGGAAGTATGAGGGCTGGGCAAATGGGTATAAGGTTAGGAAGGTTGTGGAAATTTGTGATAGATCGTGGATGGGAGATAGAACTGACTGTGAAGATGTAATGACGAGGACCAGGATTTGGAGAGATATCACCGGCAGTGAGGAGGAGCAGAGAAAGTGTTAGTAGGTGGAGCGGGAGAGGGGATGAGGTAGTCATCTGTGTTTGGAGACACAGGATTTTATGTTGCAGAACAGTTCTGAGGAGGAAGTGAGATGGCTGGGGAGGTTGAAGGGAGAAATAGCCAGCTCATTACTTGGTGTAGGCATTAGAGGGGTTAGTAGGGAGTGAATCACTATGGGGGTTGCGGTGGAAACAAACAGTAACATTGTTTACTGTGTCTATGTATCCAGTTACCTTCAGTTCCAATTCTGGTCTAATTCATTGCAATACACTTAGGTGATGCACTGAGCAAACTGACATCTATGCAGACTTCTAAATCCCCTGTCACACACAGCGATCTCGGTAGCGAGATCGCTGCTGAGTCGCAAGTTTTGTGACGCAACAGCGATCTCACCAGCGAGATCGCTGTGTGTGACAATTACCAGCGACCGGCCCCCCTGCCGGGTATCGCTGATCATCCTGGAATGGCATGTGGCAGGCGGGACACCAACGACCAGTGAGCTGGCGCTGGTAACTAAGGTACACATCGGGTTTCTAAGTGCCGCGCGCCACTTAGAAACCCGATGTGTACCTTGGTTACCAGCTCCCTGCACCAGCGCGCTGGTAACTAAGGTACACAGTGGCTAACGAAGTGACGTGCATCGCTTGTTACCCGTGTGTGTCGTTGGTGCTGATTGCTGGTGAGATCTGCCTGTTTGGCAGCTCACCAGCGATCATGTAGCGGCACACCAGCGATCCTCACAAAGTCATATCGTTGTCGGGATCGCTGGTGCGTTGCTATGTGTGACGGGGCCTTTAGTCACAATATATTTGCTTTCAAATGCATTCTGGTGTGAAACAAAGGAGAGAGGCCTGTACTCATCTTGGTCAGATAATTAAGGCTGAGCCAGATAAAGGATACATCACAGGCACAGTAAACAATTTTAGACGTGTTCTTTAAAATTCCTCAACAGGGGGTGATCTTTATGATGGTGGGTGATTAAAGGAACATGGCTTTCATTGAAATGTGTCTGAATTTTGCCACTTGAATTTCTTAATAAACCAAAATAAGCCAACTAACAGATGGTGTAAACCTACACTTGAGTTTTTTAAGGTGCGCCAAATTTGTCATTCAGAATAAACCAGTTTGATAAATTTGGCAAATTTTAAGACTCTAATTCAGTAAATAAAGCTCCATAGTGTTTACATTTTAGTTAACATAAAAAGGTGTCTATACCTTCCATACATATGCCAGAATTACACATATTTTCCTAGCATATTATTAAAACAGATACCTGTGTTGTAGGAAGTGTCATTACTGTAAACTGTAAAGCGCTGCGGAATATGTTAGCGCTATATAAAAATAAAGATTATTATTATTATTATTATTACTGTGGCCTGGAGTTAGTTTGTTAAGATGTAGTATAGGTCACAGCAGCCACTCAGCATTCAGAAAGGTAGGATGTATAACAGTGTGAACTGTCTCTTATTACCTCAGCACTTCTGGTTTCTTGAATATTAGATCAGATAAACAGAGTGAACAGCACTGTGAGCAGCCTCCTTTTACCTTAACACTACTACCTTCAGTATTAGATTAGATAAACAGGGCGTACAAGAGTGTGAACATCATCTTATTAATTCAGCTCCCCTGTTTTTTTCCAGTATTGCATAAAAAATATAGAATTTACAGCAGTGTGAGCAGTCTACTCTTACCTCAGCACACCTGGTATCTCCAGTATTACATCAGAAATACAGGATGAACAACAGTTTAAGCAGCATCTTCTGACCTCAGCACCCCTGGTATCTCCAGTTTTAGATCAGAAATTAAAAATGGGCAGCAGTGTTAGCAGCTCCTTCTTACCACAGCACGAGTGGTCCTTGTACTAGATCAGAAGACATGGACAGCAGTGTGAGCAGCCTCTTCTTACATTAGTACCTCTGGTATCTCCAATATAAAATCAGATAGATAAGGTGGACAGCAGTGTGAGCAGCCTCTTCATACATCAGCAACCCTGGTATCCCCAGTGTTAGATACAGGGTGGACAACAGCGAGAGCTGTCTGTGTTTACCTCAGTACCTCTGGTATCTCCAGTATTGGATCAGAATATTATCCACTTAGAGCACATTGTCCTAAACATTAAGGGAGGGGTGGGGAGCTTCCTACTGTACATGCTCAAAGGTCCTCTTCCCATTAATATTCTAGGACAGGATTCTGTCAGTGTAACAAGACGGGGACTATTTTAATGTTATGTGGTGACTGCCTCACTAAACTAACAACTGTGATTTGCTAATGAATGGTATTTAGGAATTCGAAAATGTGGCTACTTAAAAGGACAGAAACATATATGTACCTATGGCCTTCTACTGTATAAAGCTTGAATTGTGAAAATCTAACTTAGATATGTCTTTAAGGCCTTATTCAGGTGAACAATCACTTACCTATTCAATCCGTGTTAGTTATAGCTAGAACACGTTTTTTTTAATTTGAGTCACAGATTAAAATCACCCATACAAGTCTATGGGTCCAGGAAACATCTGTGTGCAATCTGTATGCTGTCTGATTTCAACATTGTAATGGACAGGAAAAGGTTCACAATATTTATTTTTTGCATATAAAAAAATCAGTGATGAAACACCGATGGTAAAATCTCACACACTGACCAAACAATGATGATTATCAGTTTGTGTTTTTATGTATGAGCATAACCTTTGATGTCTGAATAAGGCCTAAACTATATATTTCACATTCACAACTCTCCTTGCTATTACAGGTGGCATTGACCCTCTACTTCGAGGCCTTATGGCAAATCAAGCAAAGCTGAACAGGCAAAACCAGATTTTGGTTGATGAACTCCGAGAACATCTGTTTGAGCTGTTCAAACGTCTTGGCCTTGATTTGGGAGCCATCAACTTGCAGCGTGGACGAGATCATGGTTTACCAGGTAATTGAATTGGCATGATGCTTATGTGTGTGTCTATATATATATATATATATATATATATATATATTCAGACAATGTAAAAAACATATAGCCAGCTCACCATAAAGGAGTTCCTCTTAATGCAATAGTCGGTGTTCACCTTATATTCTGCACGGATCCAGGCAGGGAGTATGCCCCAACAATTTGAAATAGGACCGTGAAGAAGGCACATAGTGCTGAAACATGTAGTCCCTTGCTGGAATGTTACCAATTGTTTGGAGTTCCTCATATATTTTTTATATGATTTAATGGATAAATAAAGAAGAAGATTTTATAACTCTGGTGAACTTTCATCTTTTTGCTGGATCCCAATTCTCTTATATTTCTATATATATATATATATATATATATATATACAGTTAGGTCCATATATATTTGGACAGAGACGACATTTTTCTAATTTTGGTTCTAGACATTACCACAATGAATTTTAAACAAAACAATTCAGATGCAGTTGAAGTTCAGACTTTCAGCTTTCATTTCAGGGTATCCACATTAAAATTGGATGAAGGGTTTAGGAGTTTCAGCTCCTTAACATGTGCCACCCTGTTTTTAAAGGGACCAAAAGTAATTGGACAATTGACTCCAAGGCTATTTCACGGACAGGTGTGGGCAAACCCTTCGTTATGTCATTCTCAATTAAGCAGATAAAAGGCCTGGAGGTGATTTGAGGTGTGGTGCTTGTGTAGGTATGTGAGCAGACTGGGGGGGGTGACCCCTTTCTTCGCTGCGAACAGACTGAGACGGAGACTGAAGTGTGTCCAACAGGTCCTCTTTATTGGCCGTCCTCTTGACGACCGCAGCAACATACAGCAGCAGCTAGACACTCTCTGCACACAGGCCCGGGTATCTTCGCTTCCTTCTTACTTCTGTATGACGGCCCTCACGGCTCTTTCACTGCAGTTGCCCTAGGCCTATCCACTACAGCGCTTCGCCTGCCCGAGTCCGCCCGTCTTGTGGTACCCCCAGGCTCTCTCAGTCTGCGGCTCTCTCTCTCTGTCTGTGGCTTCTCTTGTCTCTCCGTCTGCGGCTTCTCCTTTCAGTGTCACCCCCCTGACTGTCTCAGATGCCAGTCCCTTCTGGAGCTTCAGCACTGTACTTGTCTACTCTTCTCCTCAGCTCCTCTCCCTGGACTGACTGCTTCTAGAACTCTCTACCTGCTTTTTATCCCCCTCCTTGAGGATTCCTCCCAGAGTTCCTACAACCCCGCCCCCCATGACTGTGCGGTCTTGTAGCCATAAGTGTTGTGAATTCGCTTTCTGGCCTACCTCTGGTTACTAGTGAAGGTAGTGGAGCTGGTAATATTGACAGAGGGGTCGCGAGTTCTCTTTCTGGGCACCCTCTGGTGGTTACTGGAGGTAATGGAGCTGATCTAATTAACAGAGGCCTGCCACCTGATAATGAGGAGGATGACTGGAGATCTGGAGTTTCTGACTGGATTTAAGACAGCTGAGTCCCTCTATCCCTGCTGGTGATTTTTTCCTGCCTCCTGAGGTCTTAGTTTCCAGCTCAGTCCCTGCATGCTCAGCTAAGTGTTATTTTGATATTGTTCACATTTGATCTGGTTTTGTCTATTTCAGTTTTTTTGTGGTCAGCCAGCTCCGGCTAGGGCTGTGCTGAATTTTCATCCTTATGTTACTGCTTGTGCCAGTTTGTTTTTGTCCCTTATTAGATTGGTCTCTTTTTGCTCTGCTTTCAGAATATACCAGAGTGCTGATATAGTGGGCGAAGTCTAGTGACTTCAGTATTTTTCTATCAGACGTGTTGGGCATTTTTTGCAGGGTTTTTTGCGTGATTGCAGACAGAGGCTTTCCTTTCTTGTCCTGTCTAGTTAGTGTGGGCCCCATTGTATGCTCAGTCTATTTTCCTACCTGCATTTGTGTTTTCATCTTTTCTCACCGACGATATATGTTTGGGGGCTATCTATTCTTTTGGGGTCTGCTCTGGGGCAGTTTAGATTTCCCCTTTCTTGCTTTAGGCTTATTTAGTTCTCTGGCTGTGTTGAGGCGTCTAGGATCATTGTGGCTGGGGCCCCTCAGGGTCCGATTTTGTGGGTGGGGCCCCTCAGGGTCCGATTTTGTGGGTGGGGCCCCTTAGGGTCTGATTTTGTGGGCGGAGCCCCTCGGTGTCCAATTTGGTGGGCAGGTCACTCTTGGTCCGATTTGGTGGGCGGGGCCACTCTGGGTCTGATTTGGTGGGCGGGGCCCCTCAGGGTCCGATTTGGTGGGCGGGGCCCCTCTGGGTCCGATTTGGTGGGCGGGGCCCCTCTGGGTCTGATTTGGTGGGCGGGGCCACTCTGGGTCTGATTTGGTGGGCGGGGCCCCTTAGGGTCCGAATTTGGGGAATGGGGCCACTCTGGGTCCGATTTGGAGGCTAGGGTGGCTCAGCCTACGATTTGTAGGCCAGGGTCGATCAGCCTCCGATTTGGAGGCCGGGGTGGCTCAGCCTCCGATTTGGAGCCTGGGGTAACTCAGCTTTCGATTTGGCGCATCGGCCCTTTAGGACTCATTTCGGTGCGCCGGCCCTTTAAGAATCACTTGGCGCATCGGCCCTTTAAGAGCCAGTTTGGCTCACTGGGCTTCTAAATCCACTTTGGCGCACATTCTCTCTCAGGGGCATGCGTCATGTGATGAAGCTAGATTTGCATTTGTGCTGTGGGTTTCACTTGAAAAGCTGATATTATCTGCCAGAAACTCTGTCCTGGAGGGGTCATGTGAAGTTCGTAGGCGTTGGCATAGTAACTGGGTCTGCCTGCGCATATCAATGAGCTTAAAGGGAATCTGTCACCCCTTTTTTGAGATATCATATAATGATATCATTCAATTGTGTGTCACATAAGGATTCTCTTAGTGCTTTTGCTTCCCCCTGACCCCGCACCTTTCATGCATAAATACCTTTTTTATATCGGTTCAGATGTATGTAAATTGCCGCTGTCCGGTCCGATGGGCGGGGCTTATTCAACTGCTCTCCCCCTCCCTGTCTTGCTCTACGCATTTTTTCTTGTGTAGAGCAAGACAGGGAGGGGGGGAGCAGTTGAATAAGCCCCGCCCATCGGACCGGACCGTGGCAGTTTACATACATCTGAACCGATATAAAAAAGGTATTTATGCATGAAAGGTGCGGGGTCAGGGGGAAGCAAAAGTACTAAGAGAATCCTTATGTGACACACAATTGAATGATATCATTATATGATATCTCAAAAAAGGGGTGACAGATTCCCTTTAACTGCCATTTGAATCGCCTCAGGGCATGTTTTGTCTGTGGCAACATTTCCCCATTGAAATGCATTGAGGAAAATGTTTTTTTCAAACGCAAATTGCGCAAAAACTACAAATCCGATCGACACGAACATTACTTAGCACACCTCTCGTAGACGCTGGCTTCGAAACGACACCTCAACTGTCTGTGTGTGTAGCGGTTCGGGCCGCATTAATTGCGGAAAATCAACTGAATAATAATAATAAGAAGAAGAAGCAGAAGAAGAAGAAGTTAGCAGCGTTCGGATTACATGATACTGCTTTCTTCAAGCACTATAAATATAAGAAATCAGATTACAATATGTTGCTTGAACCTAGAGGTTCAAACACCATAATAATAATGTTTATTCTGAATGTTCTTTCTATAACAGCCGGTCATATCTCCACTATCATCATTTACTGGACGGGGGTTATATGCATTGTCTTACACATTGTCTCCCTATTTTTGTAGGATACAATGCATGGAGAAGATTTTGTGGACTTTCTGAGCCCAGTAATGTAGCTGAACTGGCACAGGTCTTGAGAAACAGAAAACTAGCTGAACAATTCATGTCCCTTTATGGCACACCGAGAAATATTGACATCTGGATAGGAGCTGTTGCCGAACCTCTCCTACCAAACGCCCGAGTTGGGGAACTGTTATCTTGTTTAATTGGGAACCAGTTCCGCAGAACTCGTGATGGAGACAGGTGAGTACAACTGGAAACATTAGATGGCATCTACACTTGTGTTGTGAGAAAAACAAATTACACCTCTGCAACTCCTATAACCCTGCTGTCTACATGTGGAAATGCAATAATGTGGAAAACTAAGTACACCCTCTTTGAATTTTATGGTGTTATGTATCGGTAATATAATAAGAAGAATAATCTGGTTCTGAGAAGGTTTTAAAATTAGGTAAATGTGACCTCTGATGAACAACATGACATGAAAAATGAGATTGTGTCATTGATTATCTAACAATAACTTAGGTACACCCTTGCTGCTTCCATAACAATTAGGGTGTGTGCACACGCTGCGGAATCCGCTGCGGATTAATCCGCACGGATTTTGCAAAAACCGCAGATAATCCGCAGGTCCAAAGACCTGCGGATTATCTGCGGTTTTGCCTGCGGTTTGGTCCTGCGGATTCACTATCTCCACAATGGTGGAGATAAGAACCCGCAGCGGTTTCCGCAGAAAGAATTGACATGCAATTCTTTCTGCGGATTCAAAACCGCAGCAAATCCGCGCGGATTTTTCCGCAGTGTCGGCACAGCGGTTTTTTATTCCCATTCATTTGAATGGTACTGTACACTGCAGCTAAAACTGCTGCGGGTCCGCAGCGGCCAAAAACGCTGCGGAAACGCAGCGGAATCCGCAGCGTGTGCACGCAGCCTAAAGGAGGTAAGTAGCAGCCAGGTGCTGCTAATCCGCTGGCCTTGACAAACTGATCATCGAGAAGAGTGACCAAGCTCTATAGAAGAAGATTTGGTACTATGCATGTCTGGAGCATTCAGGAATATTTTAGAACCATGCCAAGGAGGAAAGACATTGGCATTGATTTTAGAGACAAAATTTTTGCTGTCCATTAATCTGGGGTTATAAGGCCAGTTCCAGACAATTTGGATGCTTTCATTCTAACGACGCAGATAATTCAGATGTTGTTCATCTGATGTTCTTTTTACCTAATTTCATGGCCTTCTAAGGAGAAGATATTTTTTTTCTTATGTTCCAAAAACTCATGGAATTCAATAAAGGAGTATTTAATTTTTCTCATGACTTTCCACGTGTGGACAACAGAAATATAGGGGTCGCAGAGGTAACAGTTACATACCGTACATGTTTTAATTTCTATGAAGACCCAAAAACCCTAATGTCACATTAAATGCCATCATTACTAAATAGAACATGCTAGGTAGGGGCCCTGTACAGATTTTGCATAGGGACTTAGGGTACTATCACACTTAGCGATGTACCAGCGATCCCGACCAGCGATATGACGCGGTCAGGATCGCTGGTACATCGCTAAGTGGTCGCTAGTGAGCTGCCACACAGGCAGATCTCACTAGCGACATCGCTGGGGACGGGGGTCGCTACTTACCTGTCAGACGAGGCGATCCTGACGTCCTCCCGCCCGGCTCCACGCCTCGCTCGTCGTCACAGCAGGAAGCGCCGCAGGAAGCTGACGACGAGAAACGGTCCAGCCTGTTCTCACGCGATCAGCGATAACCAGCGGGGGAGCCGGTCGGAGGTAAGTATCAGACACAGGAATATCGCTAGCAATATCACTATAACGTCACTAGTTATAGCAATATTGCTAGCGATATCTCTTAGTGTGACATGCCCTTTAGACACATCTTGTTTTGCTTCTGGATTGGAAATAGCCTTTTTCAGAGAGGAAGAGCACTTGAACGCTACCTATTGAGGATAGCAATCCAAAAAGTCAATATTGACCCTTTAATGAGCACTGTCACATGAATTAAGATAAGAAACCAAACCAGACACTCCATTTTTCAGGCACATGTTTTGGGGTGTTTGCCCCTCATCAGTGAAAAACAGGACGTCTGATTTGGCTAGGTGAGAGGTCTGTGACAGTTCTAAGGGGTAATGTTTATACTTTTGGAGAATACCAAGCTGGTGTAAGAACTTATAGGCCATGCAATGCTCCTTTGGGAATTTAAAAATGCCAATAACCTCTTGAGAGGAAAAAGACTTGAACTCTGCCGCCACCTATTGGATGTATCAATCCTAAAAGTCAATGTCAACCCTTTAGCAAGTCTCACTACATGACTTATGATACAAAGCCAAACCAGACAATTCTTTTGCAGATGTTTTTTTCCAGTGTCTTTGCCCCTAATCAGTACAAAGTGAGAGGTCTGATTTGGCTTGGTGGAAGGCTTTTGACAGGGTGTGTCCAGACGAAATTGCTTTCTACTACAAGTGTTCCAAAGCTGATAAATCAATATTCATTTCTTGTCAACTTTAAGGGATGCACCATGGAAAATTGGTCCCATCACCACTTTTCAGGTCACTGCTTTCCATAAGGCGTCAGTGGTGCGCAGGGGATTTGCCAGCTCTTACAAGAATCTGGGAGCCTCACAGACGTTCCAAGAGAGTTGGGAGTTATTAAAAAAAGTGACAATAGTGCGTAGTATCCAGATCACTGCTTTTCTGCATTATCGTAGGTGTAGAGAGCCTGAGAACATCACATATGATTCTCCAAAGCAAAAGTCAAAATTAAGTGCTAATCATTAACAAACATTTCACTTATTTTTTTTCAGATTTTACTATGAAAGACCGACTGAGTTTACAATTGCTCAGAAGAGAGCTATCGATAGAGCGACAATGTCTCACATCATCTGTGACAACACCGCTATCTCCCAAGTTCCTCGCAATGTGTTTTTAGCAAATACCTTTCCAGGGAATTTTGTTAGTTGCTCACAGATTCCCTCTTTGGATCTGAGTCCTTGGAGAAGGAGGAAGAGCGGATCAGGTACGAGCTTCATTATATAAATGCCAATAACTTGTCAATCACACAGACCTTTTAGTTACATTTTTGTCCTCCTTCACCGCCAATGTTTTCTATGCTGCCTGTATGCCACTGACACGTGTAATAGACAAAGGGGTTGTCCGCTTTAAAAAAAATTATATTTTTAATTTTCTTAAAATATAAGTTAGTAATCTACTTATATGAGGAAAAATGCTCGACGTGAAAATACCCGCGACAGTCCCAAGTTCAGCAGCTACACTTCCAGCTCTGTGTCAAGGGGGCCGGCTTATTTCAATAATTAACTGGAATCTGTCAAAATAATTAATTTCCCAAAAACTGTTTCTATGCTCATGTTGCTCTCTGAAAGATAATGTCATCCACACCTTTACTTATGGAATCTGTTGTTCCGTGGCTGAAAAATCATTGTTTCAATTTATATGCAAGCTATTAGTATTATAAGCAAACGAGGCTTAAGTGCTCTGGGACCGGCAAAGCACTTTCCAAATTTCCCGCCCAGACCCACCTTACTCTGCTTTACAGAGAGCTCACTTACTTGTCTACACAACCTGCAAGCTGTCAGTGAAGCAGTGACAGAGGGGAATCTGGCCATGGAGGCAGAAGCACGGGAAATGCTCCGATCACAAAAAAAGCTCAAGTCTTATTTAAATGTTTATTAAAGCTGTCATTTTTTTTCAGTCAGGGAGCATCAGATTGCCTAAATAGTGACGTGTATGATATCTTTTGGATAACAACATGACAATCTAAACAGTTTGGGTGAAAAGAAGATCATTATGACAGATTCCCTGTAAGCCAACCCTTTCCTCTGGCTATGCTGGCCAGTCAGCGAGGCCGCTTTACACACATCACTGGTCACAAGCTGTCTCAGAAAACGCTCTCCTGTGGTGAGCACCAATGATGAGAAAACTTGCTGGGATAAGGAGTTATCTGAGCATGTTCGGGTGCTAACTGAGTGTCTTCGACGTGCTCGAAAAATATGTTCTGAGTTCTTGCGGCTGTTCGTGTAGGGATTGTCTAACAAACAAGCAATCCCTGCATGTGCTGCGGCTGTCGAACAACCGCGGGAACTCAATCATATTATTCGAGCACGCTGAAGACACTCGGTTAGCACCCGAGCATACTCAGATAACACCTTATCCGAGCACGTTCACTTATCACTCTTGAACACAAGTCATAAGTAGAGTTGCCTGGAGGGAGAACTGGTACTACCGTAATATCTTCATTTTGGGGCACCTATGCCAATAGAAATATATTAGTAAGCAGCATATACTGTGTTTCACCGAAAATAAGCAAGGCTCTTATATTATTTTTTGCACCACAAGATGGGATAAGGCTCATTTTCAGGGAATGTCTTATTTTTTTTCCATGATCAACAATCAAAATGTATTCTAGTACACATGTATATACACACTGCACATATGGTATACACCAGTGTCTCTACTCTTCGGTTCCTCTAGACTCCCGCAGTTAAAAGCTCTATGGTGACATCATGGTCTCAAGGTAATAGCAACATTCGCCACTCAGTAGGATGCGAAACAATAGATGTGAAGTGTACTTACAATTTAACCAGTCCAGAGAAACTGCTAATGATGTTACATTCCAATATGGACCTTCAGCAGATCATTGCTGTGGTGACGTTGTACTGTAAGATATGTCAGCTGTGTAAGTCAGTGTGCTGGGTGAGATTCAATAGAATGTGTCAGCAGGAGAAGTATTGTGGCTATGTCATTAACTGGATAGGCGCTGAGGATAGACACTAAAGATAGGCCCTGAGGATAGGTGTTGAGGACAGGTGCTGAGGATAGGCGCTAAGGATAGGATCTGAGGATAGGCTCTGAGGATAGGCACTAAAGATAGGCCCTGAGGATAGGCGTTGATAGGTGCTGTTGATAGGCACTAAAGATAGGCCTGGAGGATAGGTGCTGAGGATAGGCGCTAAGAATAGGATCTGAGGATAGGTGCTGAGGATAGGCGCTGATGATAGGTGCTAAGGATAGGATCTGAGGATAGGTGCTAAGGATAGGCACTAAAGATAGGTCCTGAGGATAGGCGTTGAGGATAGGTGCTGATGATAGGCACTAAAGATAGGCCTGGAGGATAGGTGCTGAGGATAGACACTAAAGATAGGCCCTGAGGATAGGTGCTGAGGATAGGCGCTAAGAATAGGATCTGAGGATAGGTGCTGAGGATAGGCGCTGATGATAGATGCTAAGGATAGGATCTGAGGATAGGTGCTAAGGATAGGCACTAAAGATAGGTCCTGAGGATAGGTGCTGATGATAGGCACTAAAGATAGGCCTGGAGGATAGGTGCCGAGGATAGACACTAAAGATAGACCCTGAGGATAGGTGCTAAGAATAGGATCTGAGGATAGGTGCTGAGGATAGGCGCTGATGATAGGTGCTAAGGATAGGATCTGAGGATAGGTGCTAAGGATAGGCACTAAAGATAGGTCCTGAGGATAGGCGTTGAGGATAGGTGCTGATGATAGGCACTAAAGATAGGCCTGGAGGATAGGTGCTGAGGATAGGCGCTAAGGATAGGATCTGAGGATAGGCCCTGAGGATAGGTGCTGAGGATAGGCGCTGATGATAGGTGCTAAGGATAGGATCTGAGGATAGGTGCTGAGGATAGGCACTAAAGATAGGCCCAGAGGATAGGCGCTGATAGGCATTGCCTATCTAAACAGTGACATAGCTACAATACTCCAGTGCTGATTTCCTATAATTCTCCTGCTGACACAGTACGTTGAATTTCAACCAGCATACTGAGTTGCACAACTCGTATATCTATTGCCACGCATGCTACGGAATGCCAAATTTTACTATTAATATTATTCACGGATTGGAACCTACTCGGGCACCTCGGCATTCCAGTGCCGTATAGGAGTTTCCTGTCATGGTCACATGACTTTCATGTCACCAAAGGTCCTTAAGTGTTTTTTATTCAAGTGCTGGGGGTCCTTAAGAGATTGAGGGCCCTGGGCAATTGTCCATTTTTTTCCCCTCCGAACGCTGACCCTGACTGTAACTAGGGCTTATTTTTGGAATAAAGCTTATATTTCACGCAGACTCTAAAAATCCTGTAAAATCATGCTAGAACTTATTTTCAGGGTATTTCTTATATTCGGGGAAACACGGTATTTATATATTAAACCCATCTGAGCATAGTTATGTACTGGAAACCCAAAATAACCTTAACCTACAATGAGGTCTCTCAAGTGTCATGGCTTCTGTCCATGACATATGCAAATAATCTACTACGATCTTGACAGATTCCAGACTTCAAACAGAGGCTGGACAGACACCTGTCCGGGATGATTTAGTGACTCCTGCTTTGAGCAGGGGGTTGGACCAGATGACCAGATGACCCAGGAGGTCCCTCCAAACTCTACGATTCTATGATGTCTCCATCAGTTTTACACATTTCTTCCTTACACTGGTGTCTGCTCATCACAGCCCAATGTTACGATACAATAATACCTGAAAAGTATAGAAACATATTAACGCAGATTCATTTCAAACCAACCGTCTGCTCATTTACCTGTAAGGTGGCGGTGATCTGGTTGACACCTGCAGGTATCTTCTAGATGACAATCTATTCCCCTGGGAGTTAGGATATATAACTTTTCATGGCATTTAGGACCTTTATGTGTAGAAAATGTAAGTTTATCATTTTCTCTCTATCATTTTGTTTCCCAGAAGTTGAAGATCCCGAAGAATAAAGCGGTGACAGATGTGTACTATGCCATTTTGTTTTATATAGAGCTAAGTGTCTGCCTGACAAAGGATACAGAATGCCGATTACTGTAATATGCTGGGCGAGAAAAGCCTGTATTGTGCTGCGTGAGCCATTAGTGAGGCTGGAGCCAGCATCAGCAAGGGAGGCCATGTTGTAATACACTGCCTGTGCCATGTTGTAATACACTGCCTGTGCCATGTTGTAATGTACTGCCTGTGCATAGATAACACTTATGAGGACTATAGCAAACGACATTGCTCCAATTACTGTCACTTCAGGTATAATCACACTGATATTGTAATCCTTTAATAAAAATCAGTATGAAGGAAAAAAGAGCCTTTTTTATAGTAATTCTGTAAATTGTATTAATGACACTTGTATCTACATGGAAAAGTACAAAATGACGGATCCTTGGACAGAAAATAATTTGACAAAATATTTTTACACGATTATAATAATGATCATAATTGCTAGAGAACGGATTATTATAACGACATTCGGGCATTTATTTGACCATCAGGGAAACATTTATTTGCCCTTCACATTGTTTCCATTATGAAACACATTTTTTAATAAATGAGCAGCTCACATGATCATCTCCACTACAACATAAGGGTTTATCCACCTTGGACAATTTTTAATTGTTACAATTAGCTGATCACAAAGTATCCTCCTGCTGGGACCCCCAGGCATTAGCTCTGTTCTGTGTAGGACCCGCCAGTAAGTGTTTAATCTCTCTACAGTGCCTCCACAGGGAGAAGAAAGTACTACATAGTCCTTGACAGGTCCTCCACAGAAAGAAATGCTCTTTGTAACCGCCTCTTGTCAGAAGATGAGCATTTTGATCAGAGAAACCCCCCTCTATTAACTTGGAAATACTTAATATTGAACATGAAAGTGGGAATCTAAACTGGAAAACCCCTTTAAAGCTCTTGAAGCTCTGAAACCATAACGCCACATTTGTCTAAGTATTTATTAGATTTTTGGGTGAAAAACAGGAAAATTACAGTTAAATGGGTTTTCTCATCATCTAAGTTAAAGGGGATGTCTCACGGGTTCCTGCTTGGTGTGATGCGCTCCTGATTGATGGTTCAGACCACAAGCACCGTTCTACCGCTGGCCCAAACTGTGTCCTCTCCTATTCAGAGTTACCTCTGCAGCATCAGAGGAGATGCTGACACTGAAGCAGCCTGAATCCAGCCATCCGGCCAGCTGCAGAACAGTATCCCTTTAATGCATTTCTGTCATGATCCAGGCTGGATCTGACAAGTTAAATGGACAAATTGAACTTTTTTTCCTCTGGCTGTGTGCCAAAGTGGTGTGATTGCCCCCGGTGGCCATTAGAATTATTGCACTGTGGTGTCATTTGTTCTAAGTTGCCCCGGTGGTGGTGAGCGGTAGTGCACTTTAGTTTCTTTGGTTAAGTGCACGTAATTATAAAACAGGTGTGATGCTCTATAAAAGAGTGTCAGGTATGTTGATCACTGTTGGTGATAGTTAGTTATTCACAAGTAAGCCTGGGTGAAAGATGGAGCTGAACAAGAGTCCTGGGCAGCCCAGCCAGAGGGGACGAGTGGCAGCTATGGAGTCTGCAGGGAGTGCTGGCATGGATTGGTGGAGTCCAACGATGGGGTCTGCAAGAAGGGCTGGCATGGCGAAGTCGCAGTTTATGGTGTCAGCAGGAAGTGCTTGCATGGCTTGGTGGAGTGGCGACTATGGTGAGAGTTGCACTCAGCATGCTGGACTTGGTTGCTGAAAGCTGGACTCAAACATGCTGGACTTATTAGCAGAAAAGTTGGACTCAAGTATGCTGGACTTTTTGGCAGAAGCTGGACTCATCTTTGGGACTCTGTTTACTGGGCAGCTGCAACTGGTGGTGGACTCTGCTCCAAGGCTGCACTATGGTGATGGATCCGGTTATGGTGATGGATCCGGTTGAATGGGAAGATGCACGCAGGTGGTGGGCTCTTTTGCGGGGAGCATAAGCAACAGAGCAAAGCTAAGTGGTGTTCCCCTGTATTGTAATTTTTCCATATGTGTTTAGTGCAGTGGTGGGATTAGTTTCCGCACTGACCAATTCCCTAGTGAGGGTTTAGGTGCAGGGCGAGTCAGGGTTTTGAGGTTCCTGTGCGTCGCCTGGTGCGGAACCGGCATAGGGAACGATAGGAGTGTAGAGACAGACTCAAGGGAATGCAGGAGGTCTCCACTTCCCTGTTTCCCTATCGCAGGGCCCTCCATTGTTATTGTTACCTAGGTTTCCCCTTTATTGTTTAAATTCGCCTGTTGGAGGCGGCGTATCCAGCTGCACGTGTTATTATTTAGTTTCGCCCAACTGGACGCGGTGTATCCAGGGTCACGCGTGTCACCTAAATCCGCCCTGCTGGGGGCGCTGTGTCCAGCCGCGCGTGACCGTGACAATTTCTATTTTAAATGTTACTTCTCCAGTCCACCATAACAAGTCTATGTACAAAGGAATAAAATGAGCTACAACTGTGGACTGGTTAGTCCTTAAACGGGATCTGCAAGATCCTGTCACAATATGTAGTAGGTATAATAATAATATTAGCAAATACCACCAATTAGAAATTTAGTATAGTTCTTCAGATTCGCTGTCGCTTACCTCATGCAGGGCATTGCAGTAGCTGAGGTATCCATGGTTACGACCAATAAGCTGTCTAACTAACCGTCACTATATGAGTGGTCATAACCATGGATTCATAAGCTACTGCAATGCCCTAAATGACGTAAGCAACATAGCGAATCAGAAGAACTATACTACATTTCTAATTGGAGGTATTTGCTAATATTACTCCTATTATTACACCTACTACATATAGGAGATGGGAATAACCCCTAACGTTGATAAGGCTGGGGCTACACAGTGATAGCAACTGTCATAGGAAAGTCGCTGTCCAACGAGTCATTTGGCAGGCACATGTAAATGCAACTTTTATAAGAATGAGATATAACATCGAGGGATTAGTCACAGGATAAAATAAAATTCCATTAAAGATATATAAAAATTGTTAAAATTGTTTAAAAACTGAAGTTATCACACAGATAGGGTAGGTTCAGACAAGCATATAAAAAAAATTGTTTCCTCCAGAAAAGTGGGACTATTTTTTCTCACTTGTCATTTGTGTGCAATCTGTTTTTTTTTTTGCAGCAGCTATTAATCATTTCCAGTTTCCTGATACATAATTGCAATGTATCTATAAATTTGGATGTAATATTGTGAATCAGATTTTACGCACCCAAAGGCTTGAATGTGTGCGTCTCATCCGATTTACGGCATCTAGCGCATGCTGGGATTGTACTCACACACAGATTCAGTAAGTGAAAAAAAAAACTGCTCATCTGCACTGCCCCATAGAATAACACTGGTTTGGGAGAGGGCCGCACAGCATTCAGACCGAAAATACAGTGGTGTGAATGAGCCCTAAAAGTCATCTTGTGTCCAGTGTGCACACGGGCAGATCTGACCCTTAGATCAGGTGCAGCCATGACATTGGAAACACTGAGCGGCCCTGTCCAGCTACATGTTCATCGCTCCTCGCCGCGGCCGCCTGAAAAGTGCATGTGACTTATTAACAATGAATCATAAGTGGTCACTGCTTCTAATCAGCAAGGAGGACCCCGGTATGTGAACAAAACCTGCGGCAGAGGGGCCATCTGGCCCATGATTATTGCTGCAAATGGTTAACGGGGGTATAATAGGAATGTCACTTGCAGGAATCAATAGTGAGCAGAATTAAGTTCAGTTTCTTAGTCCACCCCTTCACATCAGCCCCAGATTGTCGTTAGTTGCCCACCTCTGTTCTACAGATGACTGAACATTTATTGCCTGATTAATTCATTAAATTGCACACTAGGTGGCAGCACTGCACTCTCAATAACTGCTTCAAAGTAGATTAAAAAAGTGAGTGATGCGGAAATGATTTCCATGACTGTAGACCACCTGCCCAGATCTCTGTGCTGTCCCAAGATTTCCATGACTGTAGACCACCTGCCCAGATCTCCATGCAGTCCCATGATTTCCATGACTGTAGACCACCTGCCCAGATCTCCATGCAGTCCCATGATTTCTATGACTGTAGACCACCTGCCCAGATCTCCATGCAGTCCCATGATTTCCATGACTGTAGACCACCTGCCCAGATCTCCATGCAGTCCCATGATTTCCATGACTGTAGACCACCTGCCCAGATCTCCATGCAGTCCCATGATTTCTATGACTGTAGACCACCTGCCCAGATCTCCATGCAGTCCCATGATTTCCATGACTGTAGACCACCTGCCCAGATCTCCATGCAGTCCCATGATTTCCATGACTGTAGACCACCTGCCCAGATCTCCATGCAGTCCCATGATTTCTATGACTGTAGACCACCTGCCCAGATCTCTGTGCTGTCCCAAGATTTCCATGACTGTAGACCACCTGCCCAGATCTCTGCAGTCCCATTATTTCCATGGCTGTAGACCACCTGTCCAGATCTCCTTGCAGTCCCATGATTTCCATGACTGTAGACCACCTGCCCAGATCTCCATGCAGTCCCATGATTTCCATGACTATAGACCACCTGCCCAGATCTCCTTGCAGTCCCATGATTTCCATGCCTGTAGACCACCTGCCCAGATCTCCTTGCAGTCCCATGATTTCCATGACTGTATACCACCTGACCAGATCTCTGTGCTGTCCCAAGATTTCCATGACTGTAGACCACCTGCCCAGATCTCTGTGCAGTCCCATTATTTCCATGGCTGTAGACCACCTGCCCAGATCTCCTTGCAGTCCCATGATTTCCATGAATGTAGACCACCTGCCCAGATCTCCATGCAGTCCCATGATTTCCATGACTATAGACCACCTGCCCAGATCTCCTTGCAGTCCCATGATTTCCATGACTGTATACCACCTGACCAGATCTCTGTGCTGTCCCAAGATTTCCATGACTGTAGACCACCTGCCCAGATCTCTGTGCAGTCCCATTATTTCCATGGCTGTAGACCACCTGCCCAGATCTCCTTGCAGTCCCATGATTTCCATGACTGTAGACTACCTGCCCAGATCTCCATGCAGTCCCATGATTTCCATGACTATAGACCACCTGCCCAGATCTCCTTGCAGTCCCATGATTTCCATGACTGTAGACCACCTGCCCAGATCTCCTTGCAGTCCCATGATTTCCATGACTGTATACCACCTGACCAGATCTCTGTGCTGTCCCAAGATTTCCATGACTGTAGACCACCTGCCCAGATTTATGTGCAGTCCCATTATTTCCATGACTGTAAACCACCTGCCCAGATCTCCTTGCAGTCCCATGATTTCCATGACTGTAGACCACCTGCCCAGATCTCCTTGCAGTCCCATGATTTCCATGACTGTAGACCACCTGACCAGATCTCTGTGCTGTCCCAAGATTTCCATAACAGTAGACCACCTGCCCAGATTTCTGTGCAGTCCCATTATTTCCATGACTGTAAACCACCTGCCCAGATCTCCTTGCAGTCCCATGATTTCCATGACTGTAGACCACCTGCCCAGATCTCCATGCAGTCCCATGATTTCCATGACTGTAGACCACCTGCCCAGATCTCCTTGCAGTCCCATGATTTCCATGAATGTAGACCACCTGCCCAGATCTCCGTGCAGTCCCTTTAGGTATTGGTGGGCATCTCAACAACTAGATTTCCCGTCATCAAAACTTTAGATATGTCAAAAGTTTGTTTAAATGATTTCATCAAGAAGACAACAGACGACACTGTTTATGTATAAAAGATTTTATTACAGGATTTTTTCCAATAACTGAATTCTATGTAGAACAATTAATATAGAGTGAAGACATTTCTGCAGGCCAGGTGATAACTTGCCGCTGTTTTTGTTTTTTCATATTTCATGGCTTTTTTCAGATCAGCAAGAATCCCTTATAGCAATGCACTAGATCTACATGATGTAGTATTCGTAGGCACAGATCCGTGGGAGATGACACAGAATGTATAGGAATAATGGCATGCTAGCAGATGTACCATGCGATTGTGGATGGTATCCAGTAACATATCTAATTCTGGAAAGTGGCTGTGACCTCAGAGCAATGGACTCATGCACGACATGGCATCTCATACATGCGGAAAAGAAAAATTCATCCAGGATTGAAAAATAAATAACCCGCTATCTCTATTCCTTGAATAGATGTGAATGTTGCTGTATTCCCAAATATCTACTTTATACAAAAGTTAAGATTTCTTCAGAACAAACTTTCTTATTTAAAGGGAACCTGTCATGTCCCCAAAGGTTATGGACCTGCCGGGGTGGTGACAATAAATATGTCCCAGAATGTTGACTGATGGCTTGCTCCGCACAGATGCACTACAGAGCGAGCTGTCAATCAAAGCGACGTGGTGTGCTTACAGCTGCCGTTCACTATATACATGGCGGTGACTGTAGCCGCTCATTGAATGCGTCTATAACTGAACGTTGGCAGCTGCTGGGGGGAATAACGTTCATTTTCACCCAGTAGCCGGGCTTTCAGCAAGGCGGCCAGACAGCATTAGAATGATCTTAACTTGCAGGTTAGGGCTCATACTCACATGCAAGAAACTCGGACGAGTCTCACACGTCAATACGTCGGTTCGGAGCATTCAGCTGCATAGAAATACATGCAGCTGAACGCTCCGATCTGAGTACCGGCTGCAGTGCCGGGTATTGACGTGTGAGACTCATCCGAGTTTCTCGCATGTGAGTATGAGCCCTTAAACCCATATCTGCAGGTTAAAGGGAACCTGTCAAGACCTGTGCCCTCCAAACCAGAAGCATCCCCTATGTGTTATTAAACCCCCTGCCTTACCAGCCCTGTATAACGGAATTCAGTTAAATAAATTCTTTAACCCCTTCACTACCAAGGGTGGTTTGCACGTTAACTACCGGGCCAATTTTTACAATTCTGACCACTGTCCCTTTATGAGGTCATAACTCTGGAACGCTTCCATGGATCCCGGTGATTCTGACATTGTTTTCTCGTGACATATTGTACTTCATGTTAGTGGTAAAATTGCATTCAAATAACTTGCGTTTATTTGTGAAAAAAACGGAAATTTGGCGAAAATTTTGAAAATTTTGCAATTTTCCAACTTTGAATTTTTATGCCCTTAAATCACAGCGATACGGCACACAAAAAACTTAATACATAACATTTCCCACATGTTTACTTTACATGAGCACAATTTTGGAACCAAAATTTTTTTTTGTTAGGAAGTTATAAGGGTTAAAAATTGACCAGCGATTTCTCATTTTTGCAACACCATTTAATTTTTAGGGACCACTTCACATTTGAAGCCACTTTGAGGGGTTTATATGATAGAAAATACCCAAAAGTGACACCATTCTAAAAAATGCACCCCTTAAGGTGCTTAAAACCACATTCAAGAAGTTTATTAACCCTTTAGGTGCGTCACAGGAATTTTTTGAATATTAAAAAAAAAATGAACATTTAACTTTTTTTCACAAAAAAAATACTTCAGGTTCAATTTTCTTTATTTTACCAAGGGTAACAGGAGAAATTGGACAGCAAAAGTTATTGTGCAATTTGTCCTGAGTACGCTGATACCTGATATGTGGGGGGGAACCACTGTTTCGGCGCATGGCAGACCTCAGTAGGGAAGGAGCGCCGTTTGACTTTTTCAATGCAAAATTGGCTGGAATTCAGATCGGATGCCATGCCGTGTTTGGAGAGCCCCTGATGTACCTAAACAGTGGAAACCCCCCAAGTGACCCCATTTTGGAAACTAGACCCCCCAAGGAACTTATCTAGATATGTGGTGAGAACTTTGAACCCACAAGGGCTTCACAGAAGTTTATAACGTACAGCGGTACAATTAAAAAATCATATTTTTTCCACAAAAATGATCTTTTCACCCCCAATTTTTATTTTTCCAAGGGTAACAGGACCCAAAAGTTATTGTGCAATTTGTCCTGAGTACGCTGATACCCCATATGTGGGTGTAAATGACTATTTGGGCGCATAGCAGAGCTCGGAAGGGAAGCAGCGCCATTTGACGTTTTTGGCTAGAATTGAGATCGGACACCATGTCGCGATTGGAAAACCCTTGATGTACCAAAACACTAGAAACCCCCCACAAATGACACCATTTTGGAAACTAGACCCCCCAAGGAACTTATCTAGATGTGTGGTGAGCACTTTGAACCCCCCAGTGCTTCACTGAAGTTTATAACGTACAGCAGTACAATTAAAAAATCATATTTTTTCCACAAAAATGATCTTTTCACCCTCAATTCTTATTTTTCCAAAAGTAACAGGACCCTAAAAGATATTGTGCAATTTATTCTGAGTACGCTGATACCCCACATGTGGGTGTAAACCACTATTTGGGCGCATGGCAGAGCTCGGAAGGGAAGCAGCGCCATTTGACGTTTTTGGCTGGAATTGAGATCGGACACCATGTCACGTTAGGAAAGCCCCTGATGTACCAAAACAGTAGAAACCCCCCACAAATGACACCATTTTGGAAACTAGACCCCCCAAGGAACTTATCTAGATGTGTGGTGAGCACTTTGAACCCCCCAGTGCTTCACTGAAGTTTATAACGTCCGGGCGTGAAAATAAAAAAATCGTATTTTTTCCACAAACATCATCTTTTAGTCCCCATTTTTTTATTTTCCCAAGGGTAACAGGAGAAATTGGACCCCAAAAGTTGTTGTCCAATTTGTCCTGAGTACGCTGACACCCTATATGTGGGAGAAAACTACTGTATGGACACACGTCAGGGCTCGGAAGGGAAGTAGTGACGTTTTGGAATGCAGACTTTGATGGAATGGTCTGTGGGTGTCATGTTGCCTTTGGAGAGCCCCTAGTGTACCTAAACAGTGAAAACCCCCCACAAATGATCCCATTTTGGAAACTAGACCCCCTGAGGAACTTATCTAGATGTGTGGTGAGCACTTTGAACCCCCAAGGGCTTCACAGAAGTTTATAATGCCCAGGCATGAAAATAAAAAAATCGTATTTTTTCCACAAACATGATCAATTAGTCCCCAATTTTTTTATTTTCCCAAGGGTAACAGGAGAAATTGGACCCCAAAAGTTGTTGTCCAATTTGTCCTGAGTACGCTGATACCTCATATGTGGGAGAAAACTACTGTATGGGCACACATCAGGGCTCGGAAGGGAAATAGTGACGTTTTGGAATGCAGACTTTGATGGCATGGTCTGCGGGTGTCATGTTGCTTTTGGAGAGCCCCTGATGTACCTAAACAGTGGAAACTCCCCACAAGTGACCCCATTTTGGAAACTAGACCCCCTAATGAACTTATCTAGATGTGTGGTGAGCACTTTGAACCCCCCAGTGCTTCACAGAAGTTTATAACGACCGGGAGTGAAAATAAAAATATCGTATTTTTTCAACAAACATCATCTTTTAGTCCCCAATTTTTTTATTTTCCGAAGGGTAACAGGAGAAATTGGACCCCAAAAGTTGTTGTCCAATTTGTCCTGAGTACGCTGATACCTCATATGTGGGAGAAAACTACTGTATGGGCACACGTCGGGGCTCGGAAGGGAAGTAGTGACGTTTTGGAATGCAGACTTTGATGGATTGGTCTGCGGGTGTCATGTGCATTTGGAGAGCCCCTGATGTACCTAAACTATTGAAACTCCCCACAAGTGACCCCATTTTGGAAACTAGACCCCCCACGGAGCTTATCTAGATGTGTGGAGAGCACTTTGAACCCCCAAGTGCTTCACAGAAGTTTATAACGCCTGGGCGTGAAAATAAAAAAAAACATTTTTTTCCGCAAAATTATATTTTTGCCCCCAATTTTTTATTTTCCTAAGGGTAACAGGAGAAATTGGACCCCAAAAGTTGTTTTGTAATTTGTCCTGAGTAGGCTGATACCCTACATGTGGGGGTAAAACACTGTTTGGGCGCATGGCAGAGCTTCGAAGGGAAGGAGCACCATTTGACTTTTTCAACGCAGAATTGGCTGGAATTGAGATCAGACGCCATGTTGCCTTTGGAGAGCACCTGATGTGCCCAAACAGTGGAAACCCCCCAATTATAACTCCAACCCTAACCTCAACACACCCCTAACCCTAATCTGAGCCCTAGCCCTAACCCTAGCCCTAGCCCTAACCCTACCCTAACCCTAGCGGGAAAATGGAAATAAATACATTTTCTTTTAGTTTTATTATTTTTCCCTAACTAAGGGGGTGATAACGGGGGGTTTGATTTACTATTTATGGCGGTTTTTATGTTTGGCGGCTGTCACACGCTAAAAGACGCTTTTTATTGTAAAAGTAGTTTTTGCATCACCACATATTGAGAGCTATAATTTTTCCGTATTTTGACCCACCGAGTCATGTGAGGTCTTATTTTTTGCGGGACGAGTTGACGTTTTTATTGGTACCATTTTCGGGCACGTGACATTTTTTGATAGCTTTTTATTCCGATTTTTGGGACGCAGAATGAACAAAAACCAGCGTTTCATGAATTTCTTTTGGGGGGGTGCGTTTACACTGTTCCGCGTGCGGTAAAATTGATAAAGCGGTTTTATTCTTCGGGTCAGTACGGTTACAGCGATACCTCATTTAGGTCGTTTTTTTATGTTTTGTCGGTTTTTTGCAATGAAAACAATTTTATATAAAAAATAATTATTTTTGTATCGCTTTATTCTGCGAGCTATAACTTTTTTATTTTTTTGTGGATGACGCTGTATAGCGGCTCATTTTTTGCGGGACAAGATGACGTTTTCAGCGGTACCATGGATATTTATATGTGTCTTTTTGATCGCGCGTTATTGCACTTTTTGTTCGGTGGTATGATAATAAATCATTATTTTTTGCTTCGTTTTTTATTTTTATTTTTTAAGGGGTTCGCTAAAGGGGTTAACTAATGGGACAGTTTTATAGGGCAGGTCATTACGGACGCGGCGATACCAAATATGTGTACTTTTATTGTTTTTGTTTATTTTGAAAAAATGGATTTATTGGGGAATTTTTTTTTTTTTTTACAAATTTATTTAGCGATTTTTTTTAAATTATTTTTAACACTTTTTTTTTTATTTTTTTTTTAACTTTATTACCTTGTCCAAGGTGGGACATCACTGTCCTGTGACAGATCGCTGATCTGTCACATCACAGATCACTGTGACAGATCAGCGATCTGTCACAGGCACTGCTGCAGACTTCCTCATGCCTGCGCTTTGCAGGCACTGAGGAAGCCAGCTTCCTCAGGCCCCCGAAGGCCCCCGTCGCCATCTTGGATTCGGGGGCCTGGAGGAAAGGAGCCCCCCGCAGCAGCGCTGCACATTGCGCTGCCGTGGGGGGCTCAGGGAAGCACGGAGGGAGCCCCCTCCCTGCCGATGCTTCCCTTTAACCCCCGGTACACCGCGATCGCGTTTGATCGCGATGTGCAAGGGGTTAACGTGTCGGGGGCGGTCCGTGACCGCCCCTGACACATTGTGCCGGGTGTCAGCTATGATAATTAGCTGACACCCGGCCGCGATCAGCGGCGCTCACCACGTGGGCGCCGCTGATCATGGTGACGTAATATTCCGTCCATGGTAATTAGGTCCATGGTCACATGGACGGAATATTACGTCAATTGTAGGTAAGGGGTTAAAAAGCATTAATATTGTCCCCACTTCCTATGCTAATGAGGGCTTTGACTAGTCACATAGGTGAATGCTTCTGGGTTGGAGGGCATGGGGGACCTGACTGGTTCCCTTTAATTGTATTTGGGAATATGACAGGTTACCAAAGCTTGAGTTATTGTCATTCTATTTACATTAGTCACAAAATGAATAGCATACTATTGCTCACTTATCAGCCATTTTGTTAATAATCATTAATTAATGCCAAAAGATTAAAGTCACACATTCCACAGATGCAGTTAAATAACCTTTCTACTAATCACAGTTTTAATTTAAAGAGTACCTCCACTCATATGATATATTAGTTATTTTATGTGTCGGTTCCTTGTTCTATATTAATGGTGGCTGCTTTCCCGTTTTGTTCTTCCATCTATGTGCATGTTGGTATGTCTGTGTGCACACGCATGCTTATCTGCGTATGCCTGCATGTCTGCACGTGCTAGGCCTCATTCTCGGCTGTGAAAGACATGGACCAATTATTACAGTGTGCTGGATCAGATCTGCATCAGAGTCTGGTCACGGTGTCAGATTTTACCATCAGTGTATCATCAGACTTGCTCATATGCTGCAGACTTCTTTTTTATAGAGGTTTCTCCTAGCAAAGTGTCAGGGGAAAGCAGACAGCACTAGGATATTGTGGGATGTGATCAAAGTTCTGTTCAATTCCCATAAACTTGCATTGGAGAATTTAATCTGTTTTTGTTTTTTGTTTTTGTGGATCCTCGGTCCACAAAAAACAGACATTAAAAGGACACTTCACACAATGAAAATATAAAGTGGAGGCAAACTTTAAATATCTTTGGGTGAACTAAGTTTTAAATTTACAAATATACATTTAAATTACATTATTATTTTCTACATATAAAAAATGCATATTTGATAAAAAGTAAACCGCTAATATAAAAAATGGTTGTTAAAGCAGCACATATTTGCCTGTGTAGCAAAACAAAAGTTACTGCTCAAGAATAATGTAAAGGTTCTTGCGTATGCCTTGTATACCAGTTTTAGTTGATGTATCATTCTGGGCTGTCTACCATCTTTATTCCTTACTTCCTTCTGATATGATTCCCTTAAGGCACCATGCAGAAGATCTGAAGACTTGTCAGTCTTATCTGACAGCAGCAGTAAGAGATCAGTAATTAGAACTGCTGTCCTGTAATTCAGTGTATCCTAGCTCATGCAGTTTCAGCCTGTCTTCTCTGCCTCCTGCTGGTAATAAGTTTCCCCCTTTTAGCTCCTACTCTCAGGGAGCAGGCTAGAAAGGCTGAAGCTACTGCACATTTTACAAACAAAAATTAGTGATTATTCACATTACCTACATACAGTGGGGAAAAGAAGTATTTGATACACTGACAATTTTGCAAATTTTCCCACTAACAAAGAATGGAGAGGTCTGTATTTTTTATTGTAGGTACCAGGGCTGTGGAGTCGGAGTCGTGGAGTCGGAGTTAGTTTTGGTTGGAGTCGGAGTCGGTAGAAATGTACCGACTCGACTCCAGCTTTAAAAAAAATGTATTAATATTTCATAATTGAACTTTCATATGAATTTTATAAATGTTACTCAAATATATATGTTCTATCAAACTATGAACAACAGTGATAAGCAGTTCTGCTGGAGATAGAGACATTTCTTACTTCTTGTGTGTCACTGTTCTCCACTGCCCTTATCTAATCTTATACTTGGTTAACCTCATGCTGCCCCAACCCCCCTACTTACAATGTATGAAACTGAAAGTGAAAATGTGTTGCAAATTCTTAGTAGTAAAGCTCCTCCTCTAGACTAGATCATACTAGGTGTGCATCTTCCAAGCATCTCACAGCTGCCTGCTACTCAGAAGAGGAAGACTGTAAGAAGTATTATCCTTTCAACAAACTTTGCATCAGTTAACTGTGAGTACATGAGGAATAATAACAGTATTACTGACCACTATATCAGTTGTACGACCTGGCAATAATTTTGTACAATTGTTTTTAGGAAAAACAATTGTCATTTGGATTGTGAATGCAGAATTAAAAACCTGAGAATGTCAAAGAAGCATCACATTAAATCAGCTGTATTTGAACATTTCACCATCACTCAAGATAGAAAACATTATGTCTGTCAGTGTATGACAAATGATCCAGATGAAAACAAATGCTGTGAAGCCAAGATGAGTGCATATTCAGGCAAAGATAAAAATGCTCCTACCAGAGCTTCTAATCTAAAGAGACATTTACAGCGCTTTCATCCAGAAGTACTGAAAGCAGTGGATGAGAAAGACTGCATCCAAACCAATGAACCAGTGCCCAGCTCTTCCAGCCAAACAAAGGAGCAGAGAACTTTGCAGCCATCAGTTGCAAGATATTTTGTCAGTGACAAAGTTACTGTGACAATGACAGTAGATACATTTATAAAACAGATCATAGAGCTTGTTGTAAAGGATAGTGTGCCTATTTCATTATTTTCACGACCAGCTTTTATGTGTCTGAATGGGGAAATGGCCCGCAAGCTTGGTGTTTCTCTGGAGAGAGCGTGTATTAGAAAATTAGTAATCGAAGAAGCTTTTAAAAGGAAGAACTTAAAAAAACTCTCAAGGGACGCTTTCTGTTTCTTAAAATGGATGCCTGCACACGTCACAGAGTGAACTATTTTGCCATCAATGTCCGATTTGTTTGTGACAAAAATGAAATAGTTACCAAGACATTGGCAGTAAAAGACACCAAAGCTCATCACACCAGTGAGTTTCTCCAGGTCTTGGTGGAAAAGGTTCTGCAAGACTATGAACTTAAAAAAGAGCAAGTTCTTTCTGTCGTAACTGACAATGCTTCAAATATGATAAGTACTATTAAGCTAATGAATGAGAGTAATGATGGTGACCAGCAGCTAGAAGAACATTCTGGGTCCACAGACACAGAAATGTTTGAAATAGAGGAACACAGTATTGTAACTGAGGAGCAAACTGAAGTTGCTTCAGATGAACAGCAACATGATAGTTTAGATGATCTTGTTGAAACTGTGTCAATATGTTCTTTCATTCATCACATGCGCTGTGTTGTGCATACGCTACAGCTGGCTATAAGAGACAGTCTGCAAGAAGGACATGCTGCTGCACTGATTGGCAAGGTGAGAAAATTGGCTACTGTTGCCAGAACCCCTAAAGTTGACTCAATTTTGAAGAGACGTGCTGGAAAAGGGGCAATTATTGATCAAGCCACACGATGGGGCAGTACTTACTTGAATGATTCAGCGCTTGGTTGAACTGAAAACCTTTCTTGTAGACATGGCTAACCCTCAACTGACGCTAAATGAAAGTCAGTGGAATCAGGTGACTGAGCTGGAAAAATTGCTAGAGCACCCATTTACAGTGACTAAAAAATTACAAGCAGAGGACTTAACTCCAGGTATTTTCTTAAAGGAGTGGAAGAACCTGATGTTTCGCCTGTCCCAAAGAGGAGGGTTAATTGCAAGTGGCATTGCTACATCAATGAAACGGAGAGAGGAGCTACTATTACAAAATAACATTCTTTTGGCAGCTGTTTATGTAGACCCAATGCATCGGATTCTTCTAGATGATCAACAGCTAAGTAAAGGAAAAGAAGCTCTGTTTGAAATAGCAGTAAGGATGAAAGGGTTGCAGAACAGTCAGGAGGAACAAGAAGAATTTGGTCGTCCTGCCACATCTTCACCCTCATCATCAACTGATGAAGAATTTAATTTCGATAAATATTTGGATCACAAGGACCGTGCAAAGCGTTCCCGCATAGAAGAGTCATCCCCATCAAGGAACACAGCCAGTACATTTCAGCAGAATTTTTCATGTGCACTAAAAGAAATTGAGAAATTTGACCGTTCATCAAAAATAACAGTGCAACAAGCGATTCCTCTGTATCCTGACATTGTCAGAGATGTTGCCCGAGTGGTTACTGCTTTGCCACCAACACAAGTTAGTGTAGAGAGGTTGTTCTCTGCTCTCAAAATAATTAGATCAGATTTGAGGGCATCCGTGAAGGAGGATCTGACAGAGGCAATACTTTTTCTGAGGACAAATTTATAGATTTCTTCTTATTAACTGCATAAAAGTGTTTATTGCATATTTACTTACAGTTTAGAAAAGTTTATAAAAGTTATTTGCTATATTCTAATTGTATTCTAATAAATGTAGTTTTTGCTCTAAGTGGTCTGATTACTTATATGATGGTGAGAAACTGAATAAGCACGATGTTTAATATTTTACAACTGTAAATTTGTTGTTATGAATTGGCCATTTATGAAGGAGTCGGAGGCGGAGCCGGAGTCGGAGCCTGATAAAATCCAGGAGTCGGAGTCGGAGTCGCAACTGTGGCTTACCGACTCCACAGCCCTGGTAGGTACACTTCAACTGTGAGAGACAGAATATGAAAATAAAAACAAGAAAATCACAATGTATGATTTTTAAATAATTAAATTGTATTTTATTGCATGAAATAAGTATTTAATCACCTACTAACCAGCAAGAATTCTGGCTCTCATAGATCTGCTAGTTTTTCTTTAAGAAGTTCTCCTACTCTGCACTCATTACCTTTATAAATTGCATCTGCTTGAGCTTGTTACCTGTATAAAAGACAGGACACAAGGGACAAAATTGTACACCTGCACAAGACTGGGATGGGTTATAGCCAAGCAGCTTGGTGAGAAGGCAACAACTGTTGGCACAATTATTAGAAAATGGAAGAAACACAAGATTGCTGTCAATCTTCCTTGGTTTGGGGCTCCATGCAACATCTCGCCTCGAGGGGTAAGTATGACTCTGGTAAAGGTAAGGAATCAGCCCACTACTTAGTAGAGACTGGTCAATGACCTGAAGAGAGATGGGACCACCGTCTCAAACATTACTGTTAGTAAGAAACTACGCTGTCATGGTATAAAATCCGGCAGGGTACGCAAGGTCCCGCTGCTCACACCAGCACATGTCCAGGCCCATTTGAAATTCACCAATAACCATCTGGATGATCCAGAGGAGGCATGGGAGAAGTTCTTGTGGTTAGATGAGACCAAAATAGAACTATATGGTATCAACTCCATTCGCTGTGTTTGGAGGAAGAAGAAGGATGAGTACAACTCCAAGAACACTGTCCCACTGTTAAGCATGATGGGGGAAACATCATACTTCAAGAGTGCTTTTCTGCAAAGGGGACAGGACTACGGAACCATATTGAAGGGAGGATGGATGGGGTCATGTATCATGAGAGTTTGGCTAACAACCTCCTTCCCTCAGTTAGAGCATTGAAGATGGGTTGGGGATGGGTCTTCAGCAATGACCTGAAACACACAGCCAGGGCAACTAAGGAGTCGCTCCGTTAATAACATTTCAAGGTCCTGAAGTGGCCTAGTCAGTCTCCAGTCCTGAACCCAATGGAAAATGTTTGGAGGAAGCTGAAACTCAATGCTGCCCAGCGACAGCCCCAAAACCTGAAAGATTTGGAGAAGATTTGTATGGAGGAGGGGGATGAAATCCCTGTTGCAGTGTGTGCAAGGTTGGTCAAGAACTACAAGAAACATCTGACCTCTGTAATTGCAAACAACGGTTTCTGTACCAAATATTGAGCTTTGTTTTTCTATTGTATGAAATACTGATTTAAATCAAAAAAGCAAATTAATTATGTATAAATCATACAATGTGATTTTCTGAATTTTATTTTTAAGATTTTGTATACCTACAATCAAAATTACAAACCTCTCCATTTTTTGTAGGTGGGAAAACTTGCAAAATTGTAATATATAAGGAAGAAATTATATATTCAGCTTAATACAAGGCCATACAGAGGAATCCTGAGGGTGGTGCTAATATGGTTAGGGTTGGATATGAAAGCTGCCAGTGGGGATTTGATAAATGGTGATGTTATCCTGTAGTTCAGCTTGCGCCTACATAGGACAACATGTACAGTACTGGTGGTCAGCTTAGAGACCGCATGATACAGTAACATATAATGAAATGGTTAAAAATAGATGGATGCAACTGAGCTATGTTGGAACAAATTACACAGCTAGAATATAGTTGGTGAGATAGCATTATATGAGAAATATAAAAAATACCGGAGTGCTACTTTAACTATGGATTTGTACATTCTGTCCTGGTACAAGTTCTATAGAATACATGCATGAGATGCGTACAGAAGAGAATGGAAGTGTAAGTCAGTGTCATCTTAGGAAAGTATCTTAAGAGTATAAGACAAATTGGAATTAAAGTCATAGTAAACAACCAAATGTTAATTTTACTTTCTTAAAACCAATTCTAGTTCTGAGCTTAACAACTATCTATCACATCTTCTACATGAAACCACACACATCAATAAATATTATAAGGGTTTTTTTCCTACTATGAAACTTATCATTAAAAAGTGACCATCACAATGATGTATAATCACCACGGACAGCTGTTTATCAATAAGTGCATCAATACGGCACCTAATATACAAGACTCAAAACCTCCCGGATGTCTAAAAGGGATCCTCCAGGAGTAAAGCAGAAGGGAGCAGAAATACTGTGTGTCTATAGAGGAGGAATATGGAAACATTCCTCGCCTGCAGACACATTCCATGTAAAAGGGTGTTTTCCCATAATCAAACTTATCAATTGTCCACAGGAAAGGTTTTACAAGCCCTGAGCAGTGGGGAAGAATGACAAGTGGGAGCCGCAGCGGTTATAACAATGGAGGTCAACAAGTCTACTTTAATGGAGTTTGTAGTTGGGAAAGTACGGTACATTGCCGCTCCATTGATAATCTATAGAATAGCTGAATATAGCCAAGGACAGTGCTTGGTTATCTCTTGCAGTACCATAGACGATGAATGGAGCGGTGGTCGAGCATACGCACTATTGCTCCAGTAACACAAGAGACATGGATGATGCATATTTCAGCTTTCAGCAGAATCATCAGCGCTCAGAGATAATGACAGAATTAACAGTTTTACTTGGGACATAAAGCAACGATCATCTTTACTATCATCATCAACAACATGGAAGATACAGGAAAAAGTAGACACAAAACGCAGAGGTCACACAACACAGCCTAGAGGACGTCCACCCATCAACACGCTCCTGCAGGTAACGCATCTGCTGTCTGCTCCACCGTCTCTCCAGCATTACTGTGCAGCCCTCGCTGATACTGCAATAATAGAGACCCCTCTTGTCATGGCTGGCGGGGTTTCAGTGGCCAGACCACCTAGGATTAACACCTATCCTGTAGACAAGTGATAAGTTTTGATTATGGAAACACCTCTTTAATAAATACAGGAGTGCCAATAACTGATAAGATTTTCTTTTAAGACATAATGGCTACATGTAAATTATTACAAAACGTGATCAAGGCCAGGCCGACCCATGGCATTATAGGCCCAGTATACTGCCATGATTCCGTCATCTGCGCACACTCTTCACCTGCAGTAATAATATGAAACTGACCTAACTCTATGTGATACTTTACAATTTCCATAAGTAAATACTGTATACATTCCATGTCAGACGGTCCATAGGAAATGATGTTGACTTTACAGCATAGTGGTTCTGTCCTGCTACAGCTATTTACAAATGTAAACTATACAAGATCCCCTTAAATACATATGTATAAGTATCTAAGTATTTACTAGATGGCCGTGCATGAGGTATGATGACTTATTGTACAGAAATGTCACTTAGGTGATCGGCTCTTTAAACCCGTCTCAGTGAGAGTACCGCTCCAGAAATTCCATCAGTCGGGTGGGATAATCTGTCATTACTCCATTGGCGCCCAAATCAAAGGCTCTTTTATATTCTTCTTCATTGTTCAGCACCCAAATGTAAACCTGTAGGAGAGAAAGTAATGAATGACTAAAATAATAATAATGCTAAAGGAGCACAAAAACTAAGTGGTGCGGCCCCCTCATTCTCACGGTCTCGGTTGATTGAACCTGTCAGGTTGGGTGACCGGTCTGCAAACCCTGTCTTATGAGGAAAGGTTGCAGGATTTGGGAATGTTTAGTTTGCAAAAGCGAAGACTGAGAGGAGACTTAATAGCTGTCTACAAATATCTAAAGGGCTGTCACATTGTAGAAGGATCATCTTTATTCTCATTTGCACAAGGAAAGACTAGAAGCAATGGGATGAGACTGAATGGGAGGAGACACAGATTAGATATTAGAAAAAACTTTTTGACAGTTAGAGTGATCAATGAGTGGAACAGGCTGCCGCTAGAGGTGGTGAGTTCTCCTTCAATGGAAGTCTTCAAACAGGCTGGACAGACATCTGACTGGGATGATTTAGCGAATCCTGCTTTGAGCAGGGGGTTGGACCAGATGGCCCAGGAGGTCCCTTCCAACTCTACGATTCTATGACGCTATTATCTTACAGATGTTGGGTCAAACTGCAAATTAGCTACATTATAACGGTGTCTGACCACTGTACGGAAAGTGCAGCACCCGTGAGTAAATGAACTTTATTCCTCCCGGGAGCCGCCATTTTTTAGTTATGGGGCGGGCAATGTCATTACTGTGAGCACGCCCGACACTTTGACTGACAGCCGGCTACGCAGTGCATCAGTGCAGAGATGGCTGTCAGTCAAAATGCCAGGGAATGTCTACAGCCGCCGCTCATAGTATAGTGAACGATGACTGTAGCCGCGCCAGTACACCTGCATGACTGAAAGATGGCTGCTCCCGGGAGGAATAAAGTTCAATTACTCATGGATGCTGCACTTTTTGTACAGCAGCTGGGCTCCTCCATAGTGATAATTACCTGTAGATTAACCCTATATCTGCAGGTTATTAGTGATATCCGACCTGACAGGTTCCCCTTAACTCCCCCACATTCCTCTCGTATACATATATGCCCGGATCTCAGGAGAGCTGGAAGTCGCTAGTAAAGTATTTTTTGCTAACGGCTCTGATAACTCCTGGTTTCGGCTGGGATGTTTATGGAATGATGGGCAGGTTTGGTAGCGGGGCTTGTTCTTCCATCCTGGCCTGATTTTCTCTGAAGACCTCAGTCAGTCCAGATACTGTACCAATTCTTTACTGGGTTTAGAAACGTGTGCAGTGTGTGCACTTTGGTTAGAGGAAAGATGAAGGAACCGAAGACCATGAGACTTATTGAGGACTGCTAGTCTCCATTAGGTGCTATTGGTGTGAGGTGACAAACAACTTTTTGGTTTCTTTTTCTGGTGATTAGTAGAGGACCACCTGTATATTTGAGGAAAATGATATTTGTTGAGTGCTCAGCTGCGGAGGGAACAATCTGTGCTTTGTTGCTGGATGTATAGACTTTATAATTACATTGTATGCCAATAAAGAAAAGAACCATGGCAGCAGCAGGACTGTAATCTCCGTCTCTGACTGCACTGGTCTCTTTTTTGGCTACTGTCATACAGCTAATCTATAATACATATATATATATATATATATATATATATATATATATATATCTATAATAGATGGTGGCCCAATTCTAACGCATCGGGTATTCTAGAATACGTATGCAGTTTATTTTGGAATATTTAATAATAATGCAATAATGCACCCCCCAATCCTGATATGTATGGTTCTCTCACCCCCAATCCTGGAATGCATGGTCCTTTCACCCCCCAATCCTGGTATGCATGCTCCTCTCACCTCTCTTTCCTGGTATGCATGGTCCTCTTACTCCCCTTTCGGGGTATGCATGGTCCCCTCACCCCCCAAGCCTGGAATGCATGGTCCTCTCACCCCCCAATCCTGGTATGCATGGTCCTCTCACCCATCTTTCCTGGTATGCATGGTCCTCTTACCCCCCTTCCGGGGTATGCATGGTCCACTCACCCCCCAATCCTGGTATGCATGGTATCCTCACCCCCTTTCCTGGTATGCATGGTCCCCTCACCCCCCAATCCTGGTATGCATGGTCCCCTCACCCCCCCAGTCCTGGTATGCATGGTCCTCTCACCCCTCTTTCCTGGTATGCATGGTCCCCCTCACCCCCCTTTCGGGGTGTGCATGATCCCATCACCCCCCAATCCTGGTATGCATGGTCCCCTCACCCCCCAATCCTGGTATGCATGGTCCCCTCACCCCCCTATCCTGGTATGCATGGTCCCCTCACCCCCCTATCCTGGTATGCATGGTCCCCTCACCCCCCTTTGCTGGTATGCATGGTCCTCTCACACCCCAATCCTGGTATGTATGCTCACCGTCACCCCCCTTTCCTGGTATGCATGGTCCCCTCACCCCCCAATCCTGGTATGCATGGTATCCTCACCCCCTTTCCTGGTATGCATGGTCTCCTCACCCCCCTATCCTGGTATGCATGGTCCCCTCACCCCCCTATCCTGGTATGCATGGTCCCCTCACCCCCCTTTCCTGATATGCATGGTCCCCTCACCCTCTTTCCTGATATGCATGGTCCCCTCACCTTCCAATCCTGGTATGCATGGTCCTCTTACCCCCATTTCGGGGTATGCATGGTCCCCTCACCCCCCCCAGTCCTGGTATGCATGGTCCTCTCACCCCCCAATCCTGGTATGCATGGTCCCCTCACCCCCCTCTCCTGGTATGCATGGTCCCCTCACCCCCCTTTCTTGGTATGCATGTCCCCTCACCCCCCTTTGCTGGTATGCATGGTCCTCTCACACCCCAATCCTGGTATGTATGCTCACCGTCACCCCCCTTTCCTGGTATGCATGGTCCCCTCACTCCCCAATCCTGGTATGCATGGTATCCTCACCCCCTTTCCTGGTATGCATAGTCTCCTCACCCCCCCTATCCTGGTATGCATGGTCCCCTCACCCCCCTTTCCTGATATGCATGGTCCCCTCACCTCCCAATCCTGGTATGCATGGTCCTCTTACCCCCATTTCGGGGTATGCATGGTCCCCTCACCCCCCCAGTCCTGGTATGCATGGTCCCCTCACCCCCCAATCCTGGTATGCATGGTCCCCTCACCCCCCTATCCTGGTATGCATGGTCCCCTCACCCCCCTTTCTTGGTATGCATGTCCCCTCACCCCCCTTTGCTGGTATGCATGGTCCTTTCACCCCCCAATCCTGGTATGAATGGTCCCCTCACCCCCCTTTCCTGGTATGCATGGTCCCCTCACCCCCCAATCCTGGTATGCATGGTCCCCTCACCCCCCAATCCTGGTATGAATGGTCCCCTCACCCCCCTTTCCTGGTATGCATGGTCCCCTCACCCCCCAATCCTGGTATGCATGGTCCTCTCACCCCCCAATCCTGGTATGCATGGTCCCCTCACCCCCCAATCCTGGTATGAATGGTCCCCTCACCCCCTTTCCTGGTATGCATGGTCCCCTCACCCCCCAATCCTGGTATGCATGGTCCCCTCACCCCCTTTCCTGGTATGCATGGTCCCCTCACCCCCCAATCCTGGTATGCATGGTCCCCTCACCCCCCTTTCCTGATATGCATGGTCCCCTCACCTCCCAATCCTGGTATGCATGGTCCTCTTACCCCCATTTCGGGGTATGCATGGTCCCCTCACCCCCCCAGTCCTGGTATGCATGGTCCCCTCACCCCCCAATCCTGGTATGCATGGTCCCCTCACCCCCCTATCCTGGTATGCATGGTCCCCTCACCCCCCTTTCTTGGTATGCATGTCCCCTCACCCCCCTTTGCTGGTATGCATGGTCCTTTCACCCCCCAATCCTGGTATGAATGGTCCCCTCACCCCCCTTTCCTGGTATGCATGGTCCCCTCACCCCCCAATCCTGGTATGCATGGTCCCCTCACCCCCCAATCCTGGTATGAATGGTCCCCTCACCCCCCTTTCCTGGTATGCATGGTCCCCTCACCCCCCAATCCTGGTATGCATGGTCCTCTCACCCCCCAATCCTGGTATGCATGGTCCCCTCACCCCCCCAATCCTGGTATGAATGGTCCCCTCACCCCCTTTCCTGGTATGCATGGTCCCCTCACCCCCCAATCCTGGTATGCATGGTCCCCTCACCCCCCCCAGTCCTGGTATGCATGGTCCTCTCACCCCTCTTTCCTGGTATGCATGGTCCCCCTCACCCCCCTTTCGGGGTGTGCATGATCCCATCACCCCCCAATCCTGGTATGCATGGTCCCCTCACCCCCCTATCCTGGTATGCATGGTCCCCTCACCCCCCAATCCTGGTATGCATGGTCCCCTCACCCCCCTATCCTGGTATGCATGGTCCCCTCACCCCCCTATCCTGGTATGCATGGTCCCCTCACCCCCTTTGCTGGTATGCATGGTCCTCTCACACCCCAATCCTGGTATGTATGCTCACCGTCACCCCCCTTTCCTGGTATGCATGGTCCCCTCACCCCCCAATCCTGGTATGCATGGTATCCTCACCCCCTTTCCTGGTATGCATGGTCTCCTCACCCCCCTATCCTGGTATGCATGGTCCCCTCACCCCCCTTTCCTGATATGCATGGTCCCCTCACCCTCTTTCCTGATATGCATGGTCCCCTCACCTCCCAATCCTGGTATGCATGGTCGTCTTACCCCCATTTCGGGGTATGCATGGTCCCCTCACCCCCCCAGTCCTGGTATGCATGGTCCTCTCACCCCCCAATCCTGGTATGCATGGTCCCCTCACCCTCCTCTCCTGGTATGCATGGTCCCCTCACCCCCCTTTCTTGGTATGCATGTCCCCTCACCCCCCTTTGCTGGTATGCATGGTCCTCTCACACCCCAATCCTGGTATGTATGCTCACCGTCACCCCCCTTTCCTGGTATGCATGGTCCCCTCACTCCCCAATCCTGGTATGCATGGTATCCTCACCCCCTTTCCTGGTATGCATAGTCTCCTCACCCCCCCTATCCTGGTATGCATGGTCCCCTCACCCCCCTTTCCTGATATGCATGGTCCCCTCATCCTCTTTCCTGATATGCATGGTCCCCTCACCTCCCAATCCTGGTATGCATGGTCCTCTTACCCCCATTTCGGGGTATGCATGGTCCCCTCACCCCCCCAGTCCTGGTATGCATGGTCCCCTCACCCCGCAATCCTGGTATGCATGGTCCCCTCACCCCCCTATCCTGGTATGCATGGTCCCCTCACCCCCCTTTCTTGGTATGCATGTCCCCTCACCCCCCTTTGCTGGTATGCATGGTCCTTTCACCCCCCAATCCTGGTATGAATGGTCCCCTCACCCCCCTTTCCTGGTATACATGGTCCCCTCACCCCCCAATCCTGGTATGCATGGTCCCCTCACCCCCCAATCCTGGTATGAATGGTCCCCTCACCCCCCTTTCCTGGTATGCATGGTCCCCTCACCCCCCAATCCTGGTATGCATGGTCCTCTCACCCCCCAATCCTGGTATGCATGGTCCCCTCACCCCCCAATCCTGGTATGAATGGTCCCCTCACTCCCCTTTCCTGGTATGCATGGTCCCCTCACCCCCCAATCCTGGTATGCATGGTTTTCTCACCCCCCAATCCTGGTATGCATGGTCCTCTCACCCCCCAATCCTGGTATGCATGGTCCGCTCACCCCCCTTTCCTTGTATGCATGGTCCCCTCACCCCCCTTTCCGTGTAGCCGCGACCAATCACTGCCGCGGCCCTCTAGCATGTAAAAAAATAATATTAAAAAAAATAAAAAAAGTTATTCTCACCTTCCGACGGCCTCCTGTCTTCTTTCCACGCGCCCGGCCTCGCGTTCCCAGTAATGCTTTGCGGCTTAGACCGCTGATGACGTCGGTCCTCTTTCTCGCTCTCGCGAGAGTGACTTCGGTCTTCTTTCTCGCTCTCGCGAAAGTGACGTCGGTCTTCTTTCTCGCTCTTGCGAGAGTGACGTCATCAGCGGTCTAAGCCGCAAAGCATTACTGGGAACGTGAGGCCGGGCGCTTGGAAAGAAGACAGGAGGCCGTCGGAAGGGGGCAGATTTCGGTTACAGACAGACATGATAAGACGAATATATATATATTTATATATATATATATATATATATATATATATATACAGTCATATGTAAAAGTTTGGGCACCCCTATTAATGTTAACCTTTTTTCTTTATAACAATTTTGGTTTTTGCAACAGCTATTTCAGTTTCATATATCTAATAACTGATGGGCTCAGTTATATTTCTGGGTTCAAATGAGGTTTATTGTCCTAACAGAAAATGTGCAATCTGCATTTAAACAAAATTTGACCGGTGCAAAAGTATGGGCACCCTTATCATTTTCTTGATTTGAACACTCCTAACTACTTTTTACTGACTTCCTGAAGCACTAAATTGGTTTTGTAACCTCATTGAGCTTTGAACTTCATAGCCAGGTGTATCAAATCATGAGAAAAGGTATTTAAGGTGGCCACTTGCAAGTAGTTCTCCTATTTGATTCTCCTATGAAGAGTGGCATCATGGGCTCCTCAAAACAACTCTCAAATGATCTGAAAACAAAGATTATTCAACATAGCTTTTCAGGGGAAGGATACAAAAAGTTGTCTCAGAGATTTAACCTGTCAGTTTCCACTGTGAGGAACATAGTAAGGAAATGGAAGAACACAGGTACAGTTCTTGTTAAGCCCAGAAGTGGCAGGCCAAGAAAAATATCAGAAAGGCAGAGAAGAAGAATGGTGAGAACAGTCAAGGACAATCCACAGACCACCTCCAAAGACCTGCAGCATCATCTTGCTGCAGATGGTGTCACTGTGCATCGGTCAACAATACAGCGCACTTTGCACAAGAAGAAGCTGTATGGGAGAGTGATGCGAAAGAAGCAGTTTCTGCAAGCATGCCACAAACAGAGTCGCCTGAGTTATGCAATAGCACATTTGGACAAGCCAGTTACATTTTGGAAGAAGGTCCTGTGGACTGATGAAACAAAGATTGAGTTGTTTGGTCATACAAAAAGGCGTTATGCATGCGCTGTATTGTTGACCGATGCACAGTGACACCATCTGCAGCAAGATGATGCTGCAGGTCTTTGGAGGTGGTATGTGGATTGTCCTTGACTGTTCTCACCATTCTTCTTCTCTGCCTTTCTGATATTTTTCTTGGCCTGCCACTTCTGGGCTTAACAAGAACTGTACCTGTGTTCTTCCATTTCCTTACTATGTTTCTCACAGTGGAAACTGACAGGTTAAATCTCTGAGACAACTTTTTGTATCCTTCCCCTGAAAAGCTATGTTGAATAATCTTTGTTTTCAGATCATTTGAGAGTTGTTTTGAGGAGCCCATGATGCCACTCTTCATAGGAGAATCAAATAGGAGAACTACTTGCAAGTGGCCACCTTAAATACCTTTTCTCATGATTTGATACACCTGGCTATGAAGTTCAAAGCTCAATGAGGTTACAAAACCAATTTAGTGCTTCAGGAAGTCAGTAAAAAGTAGTTAGGAGTGTTCAAATCAAGAAAATGATAAGGGTGCCCATACTTTTGCACCGGCAAATTTTGTTTAAATGCAGATTGCACATTTTCTGTTAGTACAATAAACCTCATTTGAATCCAGAAATATAACTGAGTCCATCAGTTATTAGATATATGAAACGGAAATAGCTGTTGCAAAAAACAAAATTGTTATAAAGAAAAAAGGTTAACATTAATAGGGGTGCCCAAACTTTTACATATGACTGTATATAGTACAGACCAAAAGTTTGGACACTCCTTCTCATTCAAAGAGTTTTCTTTATTTTCATGACTATGAAAATTGTAGATTCACTCTGAAGGCATCAAAACTATGAATTAACACATGTGGAGTTATATAATTAACAAAAAAGTGTGAAACAACTGAAAATATGTCTTATATTCTAGGTTCTTCAATGTAGCCATCTTGTGCTTTGATTACTGCTTTGCACACTCTTGGCATTCTCTTGATGAGCTTCAAGAGGTAATCACCGGAAATGGTCTTCCACCAGTCTTGAAGGAGTTCCCAGAGGTGCTTAGCACTTGTTGGCCCTTTTGCCTTCACTCTGCGGTCCAGCTCACCCCAAACCATCTTGATTGGGTTCAGGTCTGGTGACTGTGGAGGCCAGGTCATCTGGTCTAGCACCCCATCACTCTCCTTGGTCAAATAGCCCTTACACAGCCTGGAAGTGTGTTTGGGGTCATGTCCTGTTGAAAAATAAATGATGTTCCAACTAAACGCAAACCGGATGGAATAGCATGCCACTGCAAGATGCTGTGGTAGCCATGCTGGTTCAGTATGCCTTCAATTTTGAATAAATCCCCAAGTGTCACCAGCAAAGCACCCCCACACCATCACACCTCCTCCTTGGTGCTTCACGGTGGGAACCAGGCATGTAGAGTCCATCCGTTCACCTTTTCTGCATCGCGCAAAGACACGGTGGTTGGAACCAAAGATCTCAAATTTGGACTCATCAGAGCAAAGCACAGATTTCCACTGGTCTAATGTCCATTCCTTGTGTTCTTTAGCCCAAATAAGTCTCTTCTGCTTGTTGCCTGTCCTTAGCAGTGGTTTCCTAGCAGCTATTTTACCATGAAGGCCTGCTGCACAAAGTCTCCTCTTAACAGTGGTTGTAGAGATGTGTCTGCTGCTAGAACTCTGTGTGGCATTGACCTGGTCTCTAATCTGAGCTGCTGTTAACCTGCGATTTCTGAGGCTGGTGACTCGGATGAACTTATCCTCCGCAGCAGAGGTGACTCTTGGTCTTCCTTTCCTGGGGCGGTCCTCATGTGAGCCAGTTTCTTTGTAGCGCTTGATGGTTTTTGCCACTGCACTTGGGGACACTTTCAAAGTTTTCCCAATTTTTCGGACTGACTGACCTTCATTTCTTAAAGTAATGATGGCCACTCGTTTTTTTTACTTCGCTGCTTTTTTCTTGCCATAATACAAATTCTAACAGTCTATTCAGTAGGACTATCAGCTGTGTATCCACCAGACTTCAGCATAACACAACTGATGGTCCCAACCCCATTTATAAGGCAAGAAATCCCACTTATTAAACCCGACAGGGCACACCTGTGAAGTGAAAACCATTTCCGGTGACTACGTCTTGAAGCTTATCAAGAGAATGCCAAGAGTGTGCAAAACAGTAATCAAAGCAAAAGGTGGCTACTTTGAAGAACCTAGAATATAAGACATATTTCAGTTGTTTCACACTTTTTTGTTAATTATATAATTCCACATGTGTTAATTCATAGTTTTGATGCCTTCAGAGTGAATCTACAATTTTCATAGTCATGAAAATAAAGAAAACTCTTTGAATGAGAAAATGTGTCCAATCTTTTGGTCTGTACTGTGTGTATAAATATATATATATATATATATATATATATATATATATACACACACACACACACACACAGTGTCATGTAAAAGTTTGGTCACCCCTAATAAAAATTACTACTATTGTGAACAGTTAAGCAAGTTGAAGATCAAATGATCTCTAAAAGGCCGAAAGCTAAAGATGACACATTTCCTTTGTATTTTAGGAAAAATATATATTTTAATCATTTAGATTTTAAAAATAACAAAAAGAAAAATGGTCTGATGCAAAAGTTTGGGCACCCTGCGCGGTTAGTACCTAGTAACACCCTCTTTTGCAAGTATAGCAGCTTGTAAACGCTTTTTGCAGCCAGCCAAGAGTCATTCAATTTTTGTGTGAGGGATTTTCATCCATTCTTCCTTAAAAAATTCTTCCAGTTCTGTGAGATTCCTGGGTTGTCTTGCATGCACTGCTATTTTGAGGTCTAGATACAGATTTTCAATGATGATCTGATGATCAGGGGACTGTGAGGGTCATTCTATAACCTTCAGCTTGAGCTTGCACATTTTGAGGTAGTCTATTGTGGATTTTGACACCTGTTTAGGATCATTATTCAAGTGTAGAAGTGATCCTCTTTTCAACTTCAGCTTTTTGACAGATGCTGTTAAGTTTGCATCAAGAATTTGTTCAAATTTCACTGAATCTATTCTTCTCTCTACACAGCGAAATGTTCCCGATGTTATTGGTTATTTCCAAAATAGATCAGGCTTTAGATGTTATTTTGCATACTTCTGAAGCTGAATTTTATGGTGAGGGTACAGGAGAGGATTTCTTCTGATGAATCCTCCATGAAGGCCACATTGGTGCAGGTGTCTCTGAACAGTAGTGGTACACTATTCCAGAGTCTGCTAAATCTTTCTGAAGGTCTTTGCCAGGGGAAATGCAGAGTGATAATGTAAACTCCCCATTAGGTATTAACTGCCTAACCCAGGAAGAAGTGCAGAACCGCCTTAGCAAGATTAAAATTGGCAAATCACCAGGCCCTGATGGCATTCACCCTCGGGTATTAAGGGAGTTAAGTAATGTGATAGACAGGCCTCTATTCCTTATATTTAAAGACTCTATAGAAACAGGGTCTGTTCCTTTTGATTGGCGGCAAGCAAATGTGGTACCAATATTCAAAAAAGGGTGTAAAAGGGAACCTGGAAACTATAGGCCGGTAAGCTTAACATCTGTTGTAAAATTTTTGAAAGGTTTCTAACTGATACCATTATGGAATATCTCAATGTTAATAAATGTTTAACTCCATATCAACATGGATTTATGAAGGATCGCTCCTGTCAAACTAACCTGATCAGCTTCTATGAGGATGTAAGCTCTCAAATGGACCCAGGAGAATCATTGGATGTCATTTATCTCGACTTCTCTAAAGCATTTGACACTGTCCCACATAAAAGATTGGTAAGTAAGATGAGAAAGCTTGGGCTAGGGGAAAATGTGTGTAGATGGGTAGTAGCTGGCTTAGAGATAGAAAGCAAAGAGTGGTTATTAATGGGGCATACTCAGATTGGGCCAGGGTTACTAGTGGGGTACCACAGGGTTCTGTATTGGGCCCCCTACTATTTAATATATTTATTAATGATCTAGTGGATGGCTTACACAGTAAAATATCAGTATTTGCAGATGATACAAAACTATATAAGGTAGTTAACACAAAAGGAGGACAGTTTGCAACCACAGACAGATTTGAGTAAATTGGAGAATTGGGCTGAAAAATGGCAAATGAGGTTTAACACACATAAGTGTAAGGTTATGCACATGGGAAGGAGAAACAGATGCTACAATTACTTACTAAATGGGAAACTGCTGGGGAAATCAGACAAGGAAAAAGACTTGGGCATCTTAATCAATAAGAAGCTAAATTGGAGTGCCCAGTGTCAGGCAGCTGCCACCAAAGCAAATAGGGTCATGGGATGCATTAGAAGAGGTCTGGGGACACGAGATAAAAACATCATTCTCCCTCTGTACAAATCACTCGTCAGACCACACTTGGAGTATTGTGTGCAATTTTGACCACCGGTGTACAAATCACTCGTCAGACCACACTTGGAGTATTGTGTGCAATTTTGACCACCGGTGCTCAAGAAAGACATTACTGAACTTGAAAGGGTTCAAAGGCGGGCTACTAAAATGATAAATGGAGTTGGTTCACTACAATACCCAGAAAGGTTATCAAAATTAGGTCTATTTACTCTAGAAAAGAGAAGACTTAGGGGAGACTTAATATATGTATAAGTATATCAGAGGGCAATACAGAGATCTCTCCAATGAACTGTTTGTACCAAGGAATGTGACAAGAACAAGGGGGCATTCTCTTCGTTTGGAGGAAAGACAATTTCTGCACCAGCATAGAAGAGGGTTCTTCACGGTAAGAGAAGTGAGGCTCTGGGATTCTCTTCCTGAGGAAGTGGTGATGGCCAACTCACTGAATGAATTTAAGAAAGGAATGGATGCTTTTCTTGTGAGTAACAGTATAGAAGGTTACGAATAACAGAATATTATAGGTAGATGGTTGACCCAGCTTAGGGGAAGGAATTATTTTCCCTATGGAGAAAATTGGCTTCTACTCTGTGGGTTTTTTGCCTTCCCCAGGATCAACAATGCAGAACAGCTGCACTAAAAATAGGCTGAACTAGATGGACATATAAGGTCTTCCTTCAGCCTTCAAAACTATGTTACTATGTATGTTATGTCTTTTGCAGTCAAGTGGGGGCTCTTATGTGCCTCTCCAGCAATCTTATGAACAGCTCTCAATGAAATTTTGCTTGGTCTACCAGACCTCATATTGAGCTCCACTGTTCCTGTTAACAGCCATTTCTTACTTACATTTAGAACTGAGGAAAGGGCAACTTCAGGAATGCTTTGATATCTTCTTATAGCCTTTTCCTGCTTTGTGGGACTTCACTATTTTCATTTTCAGAGTGCTAGCATCTGCTTAAAAGAACCCTTTTTGGCACAAGGTTAGAGGAGGCTGGGTTTTTATAAATCTGGGAAATTTGCATCACCTTGCCTTTCCTAACGATGATAGTTAACAACCCATAACCCTAACGGGATAATTATGGTCTGAAATCTTGGTCAAAGTTATATGAGTACACAAATTTCCAAGGGTGCCCAAACTTTTGCATTGGCCCATTTTCCTTTTTGTAATTTTTAAAATGTAAAATATAAATATTTATATATTTTTTTGCCTAAAATACAAAGGAAATGTGTTATCTTTATGCCTTTTAGAGATCATTTAATCTTCAACTTGCTTAACTGTTCACAATAAAAGTAATTTTGACAGGGGTGTCCGAACATTTACATGCCACTGTATATACACATACGCACTCAGTATATATGTGTATATATATGGTATATAAACATACATGTGAATATATATATACGATTTGCGTATAAATATATTATTTTTCAACATACCTGGATTCCTCGAGCTTTCAGATGTTCAAATAGAGACTTTCTCATAATTAATCTGGAACACACAAAATGCATCACATCAAATCTAAAGCCTAAGATTTGTAGCAAAAATAGTGTACAACACATGATAGAGGTAGTTTTTGCAGCGTTTCTTTTTTTCTGCTTCAAGCAACACCAGATACAGCAGTATAATAGACATTGCTCCCCGGTGTGCGGCACCATCTGACAACGAAGATACAGAAATAAGAGGCGCTGCACAACCCCCCCTTGTAAAGAGAGATGCTCAGTTTATTATGTTTTGCTTATGGTAGTGGACATTATAAATTCTTACATGTTATCAAGGATACACAAACAGAAGGCACAGAATGATAAATGTGCAGAAATACCTTGCAGTAAGACATATGACAGTAGTCAGCAAGTGCTGATAAAAAGATGACAACAATTACAGGGTATTTAGTGGATACGTTTTTTTGCAAAAAAAAATGTATACCAAGCTGCTCCACCTCGTCAAGGTAACCCTTATTGAAGCAGTCCCTATCTAATGTATTTACAACCTGAACATATGAACAGTGTCTAAATGAACAGGATTAAGACAGACAGGCGCTTTCTAGTATGGGCACGTGGTGTAAGACAGCTCTTTATTTGCTGACTACTGTCATATGTCTTACTGCAAGGTATTTCTGCACATTTGTCATTCTGTGCCTTCTGTTTGTGTTTCAGTTAGTGGGTGGTGTGAACAGTGTCCGACCGACTTGTTCACATTTGTGCATGTCACATGTGTTTTAAATCCAGTTTTTTTGTGCTTATGCATGATTTGAGAGACCCCACCCCTCTTTTGTGTGACATGCACATAAAGACCTGTCTTAGAAAGCTCCTGTCTTAATCCTGTTCATTTAGACACTGTTCATATGTTCAGATTTTAAATACATTAGATAGGGACTGCTTCAATAAGGGTTACCTTGACGAGGTGGAGCAGCTTGGTATACATTTTTTTTTGCAAAAAGATGTATCGACTAAATACCCTGTATCTGTTGTCATCTTTTTTATCAGCACTTGCTGACTACTGTCATATGTCTTACTGCAAGGTATTTCTGCACATTTGTCATTCTGTGCCTTCTGTTTGTGTTTCAGTTAGTGGGTGGTGTGAACACTGTCCGACTGACTTGTTCACATCTGAGCATGGACAATGATTGACCAGCCATGGTCTCCTGACCCGTACGTGACAGCCTTATAGACCTATAAGTTTGGGTGCACCAGTGAATATCATCTATCTATATCTGGGAGTTAGGGCAGGGTCACACTTGCAAGAAACTCGCATGAGTCTTGCGTCTCAATACCCGGCACTGTCGCCGGCATTCAGACCGGAGCGCTCAGCTACATAGAAATACATGCAGCCACACACTCCGGTCCCGAGTGCCGGGTATTGAGACGCGAGACTTGTGCGAGTTTGTCGCAAGTGTGACGCCGGCCTTACAGTGGGTTTCACAGCAATTTACAAATGATAGTACCAGACGAATCCATTCTACCTTGATCCAGCAGTTCCGGCTGCCTTTAGTGGACATGTAATGTCGTGGAGCTTCTATCAATTTTTTATATGTAATAAACTCTAAAATAAACCCTTAAAGAAATACAGGTAAAGCTTTGCTTACGCATCTGCCAGCCACACAACAAACTTGTGACTTTTGCTCATTTTTGAGGGATCTTTAAGCCTGCAGGAAGATAAAAAAATATATGTTAGTAAAATTATCATTTGCAGTCAGCTGACATAGTGTGTATGTTACAAAAAGTGATTTTCATCTCATACTGCTCCAAAATCTAAGTAATATAATGCATATTACAATGGGACTAATGCTGGCCATATACATTGGGTGGTTGGATGATGTAATGTGTATATGGGTATAAAGATGAAGTAGATGATCCTTTATTCCCTAGGTAGATAGGTTGCTCTCAGAGGGGGCGGGAGAATTAGATAGAAGTGGAGACGATATAATGCATATTACAATGGGACTAATGCTGGCCATATACATTGGGTGGTTGGATGATGTAATGTGTATATGGGTATAAAGATGAAGTAGATGATCCTTTATTCCCTAGGTAGATAGGTTGCTCTCAGAGGGGGCGGGAGAATTAGATAGAAGTGGAGACGATATAATGCATATTACAATGGGACTAATGCTGGCCATATACATTGGGTGGTTGGATGATGTAATGTGTATATGGGTATAAAGATGAAGTAGATGATCCTTTATTCCCTAGGTAGATAGGTTGCTCTCAGAGGGGGCGGGAGAATTAGATAGAAGTGGAGACGATATATACAGTTTTCTACATGTCAAATAATATGAATGATGAGCAAAAGCAGATTGTAGCAAGAAAACTCCAGAAACCCTTACAATCAGCAATCAGCACTGAGAAAACACCTACACGAGTCCTTAATTTTCCAGAAATGAAGCATTACATGGTGCCCTATAAAGTCAATTTAATGCCTCCTTATTCTGGCTGACCATAGGGAGTGCAGGCTAAAATTATATATGTATTTATTAACACTAAATGGACGAAAGCATTGGCGCACAGATCTTATTCGTTGCACTCAAGTTATGAATTCAGTTCCATTGCCACAAATGTATGAAATCCATCCGTCATATCACTAAAACTATTCCTAAACCTTTATTGCAGTGCAGAAAGGCACATTATCTTGCTTGGAGAGGCCCCTGCAATTAGGGAATACCACTGCCATAAATTATGTGCTTGGTCTAGAACAATATTTATGTATCTGGCATGTGCCGAATTAACGTTCATCAGGATCCAAGGTTTCCCACAACATTCCCCCAAATATCACACTGACCGGACTGGCCACACCAAGGAATAATGGCTGCAGAGCTGAATAAAACATGGTTTTAATATTATAGATTTCCTCTCTCTGTTGTGGAGATATTAGCTGGTAAAATTTTGGTTATAATTTATGTTAAAGGGATCTGTTACCAGGATTTCCCCATATAAAGTACGGTCAGCACCTGTAAGCCCTCTGTTACAGCATACTAGAGTGCTGTATATAAGTCCCCAATCCGCTCGACAAGGAACAAAAATAGGTTTTGGTATACTTACTGACGGCGCGCCCCGATCTGATGGGGTCTCTGGTCCTGATCCGACGCCTCCTCTCTGCCTCTCTGCTTACGATCGCTGTCCTCCTTCCCAGCTTCATGTGAATTAGGCATCCTAGATCATCCACATAATGTCCTCCTTTCCCCACGCATGTGCAGCACAGTACTTTGCTCTACCATTGGCAGTGCAGAGAGAAGTACGCATGCGCAGGAGCGGCATGAAGGACAATGTGTTGGTCATGTAGGATGCGTCATGCCAACAAAGCAGGGAATGATTGAAAGAAGAAATGAGGTGCCGGATCAAGACCAGAGACACCCATTGGACCTGACTGTGCAGTCTGTAAGTATAATAAAATCTATATTTTGCTCCTTGCAGAGCCAATTGGGGACATATATGCAGCATTCTACTATGCTGTAACAGAGGGCTTCCAGGTGCTTGCCAAACTTTATATATGGAAAACCTGGCGACAGGTTCCTTTAAGTCCATCTGGGTGTTGCCAAAGATTTGCCTCTTGGGGGCGTGTACTTCTTTCCTTGCATGAGGGTGACCAATCATAAGCAGGCTGCAACATACAGGGGAAAAAAAGAACATGCCCCAAGACAGCTAAGAGTAGTTTTCTGACCTCATCTCTGATCTCATTGCAGAGCCGATTGGGAATACAAATTTTCAACTTTCATCTCACGACAGTCAATGTGAGGGGAGAGGCAGTACGACAGAGCAAAGGTGATCTTATTACAAACACTTATGCAGCTGCTACTGTCTGTTATCCACGAAACCTTCTTTCATTGCTTGGTGGTCCAGCCCTGATGCTCAAGTGTCCATGATATCAAAATATATAAATTTTCATGGTGAAAGCTGCACTGTGGGTTCCGACAGGTTTCTATGATAGTTAGTATTAACTTTCTCTCTGGTTTTTGCTACAATAGCTCTTCTGTGAGATCATTTAGACTAGCTAGCATCTGCTTACCACACATACTAAAGGGGTTGTCCTGTCTAAAACTACAAGTCTGCAGTCACTCTATGTGACTGCTGACTTGTGAATCCTCACATCCCGAGCACTGTGAGGATCCTCCGGTATCAGGGCTGGTAACGTTGGTCATGTGATTGCAAGTATGTGATATAAATACTCCTGGCCACAATCCGATTGCCATGACCTCGCTCAATGCAAGTGTGTTGAGTGAGACCGAAAACAGACTAGTCGGATTTTGGCCAGGAGTATTCACATTGCATATTTGAGGCCACGAGACCTCCAAAAACGGCGCTGAGAACAGAGAATCCTCACAGTGCACAGTGCGCGTAATGAGAGGATTCACAAGTCTGCAGTCACATAGAGTGACTTCAGACTTATAGTTTTTAGACAGGACGACCCATTTAATGAACCTTCATGACTCCCAGGATTTCACTGGTTCACTTATAGTCCTTCCTTGGACCACTTTTGGTAACCATAGCATCCTGGGAACACTGTACAACACCTGCCAATTAAGATATATTCTGATCCAACCCAACCATTAAGTATCACAATTTGGTCCTTAGAAAGTCACTTAGATCCTTTGCTTGCCCATTTTTCCTGATCCCAACACATCAGCTGCAAGAAATGATTGTTCATTTACTGCCAATAATATTCTAATCCTTTATAAATGCCATTGTAAAGAGATAAACAATGATGCCCACTTGGTGTTAATGTTATGGCTGATTAGTATATACATGTATAAATATACTACATACGCAGCATTAATATGGATGAGACGTTTGCTTTTACAATGTAGGAATTCAGCATTGCACGGAGAAGATCGTAATATTTCTTACTTCATGATTATAGAAGGCATTGGAATTTCTAAGAACTGTTCCCGAATTGGAAAGAAGGGCAGGAGTCCCGTATAGAACAGTCCAACCAGGAGCAAAACCCGTTGAAAGCAGAAAAGCAGAGGAATGCTGCAGTTCTAGGATCAAAACAGAAGCACTGCATTATTTCCATGGGATTATATGGTGTCGACAAAACTGTACATCACAAATATTTAACAATCTACTATATAATCGTCTTATTCTGTCTGTCTGTAACGGAAATCCCACGGCGCTGATTGGTTGCGCCCGGCCGGCCGCGACCAATCAGCGCATTCGAACGACGCACGCCTCCGTTGGGAGATCTGCGGCGCGGAGAGAGAGAGAGATTCTAGAATACCCGATGCGTTAGAATCGGGCCACCATCTAGTACATCATAAATATATGTGGACAGTAAATTAGAGGAAATAAATAAATAATTACCATAATGAAGTCAGAGATCCAGTCTTCAGGACAGGTAAACTTACAGAATCCTTAGACTCCAGTGTACACTCTTACATTCATTTATACAGTAACAAAGGATGACAGTCGGATTGGCGAAATGTTCTGTCCCTGTGTTAACCTGATGTTCCTTGATATTTACAACTTGGTGCTTGTGAACGGCTGGAGGGCTGCTCTCTTTCTGGTACACTATGGGGTCAGATACAAGATGTCCTTTTTCTCCTCTCCTTTTGGTTTGTGTAGGATAATCCATACTGTGTGTTGTGCTCTTGTGCTATATACAGTTGTGTGAAAAAGTATTTTCCCCCTTCCTGATTTTCTATTCTTTTGCATGTTTGTCACACTTAAATGTTTCAGATCACCAAACAAATTTAAATATTAAAGACAACACATGTAACACAAAATCCAGTTTTTAAATGAAGGTCTTTATTAATAAGGCAAAGAGAAATCCAAACCTACAGGGCCCTGTGTGAAAAAGTGATTGCCCTATAAACCTAATAACTGGTTGGGCCACCCTTAGCAGGAACAATTGCAATCAAGCGTTTTCGATAACTGGCAACCAGTCTTTTACAACGCTCTAGAGGAGTTTTGGCCCACTCATTTTTGCAGAATTGTTGTAATTCAGCTCCTTTTGAGGGTTTCTGAGAATGAACCGCCGTTTTAAGGTCATGCAACAGCATCACAATCGGGTTAAAGTCAGGACTTTGACTAGGCCCCTCTAAAGTCTTAATTTTGCTTTTGCTACGCCATTCAAAGGTGGACTTGCTTGTGTATTTTGGAACATTATCCAGCTGCATAACTCAAGTGCGCTTCAGCTTGCGGTCACAAACAGATGGCCGGACATTCTCCTTCAGGATTTTTTAAATAGACAGCAGAATTCATGGTTCCACTTACCACAGGTAGTCTTCCAAGTCCTCAAGCAGCAAAACAACCCCAGACCATCACACTACTACCACCATATTTTACTGTTAGTATGATGTTCCTTTTCTGAAATGTTGTTATTCCTATGCCAGATGTAATGGGACATACACCTTCATAAAAGTTCAAGATGAAGATGTTTTCTAGCAAAACCGAGATGAGCCTTTATGTTCTTATTGCTCAGAAGTGGTTTTCATCTCGGAACTCTGCCATGCAGGCCATTTTTGCCCAGTCTATTTCTTATGGTGGGGTAATGAACACTGGCCTGAATTGAGGCAAGTGAGGCCTGCAGTTCGTTGGATGTTGTTGTGGGGTCTTTTGTGACCATTTGGAAGAGTCGTCGCTGCACTTTTGGGGTAATTTTGGTTGGCCGGTCACTCCTGGGATGGTTCACCACTGTTGCATGTTTTCGCCATTTGTGAATAATGTCTGTCACTGTGGTTCACTGGAGTCCCAAAGCTTGAGTAATCGCTTCACAACCTTTTCCAGACTAATATATCTCAATTACTTTGTTTCTCATTTGCTCCAGAAGTTCTTTGGATCATGGCATGATGTCTAGCTTTTGAGGCTCTTTTGGCCTACTTCACTTTGTCTGGCAGGTCCTATTTAAGCAATTTCTTGATTGAGAACAGGTGTGGCAGTACCGCCTGCGTATGTCTAGGGAATTTGAATTCAGCTTCCTAAAGATGTGATAAACATCAGTTAATTTATTTTTGAAAGGGAATCTGTCACCCATTTTTAGTGATATCATGTAAAGATATCATTCAATTCTGTGTCACATAAAGATTCTATTAGGACTTTTGATTCCCCCTGACCCCGCACCTTTGATGCATAAATACCTTTTTTTATCTTGGTTGATATGTATGTAAATCGCCGTGGTCTGGTCCGATGGGCGGGACTTATTTGCCTCCCCTCCCTTGGCTTGCTGAACGTAGCTTCATCTGTGAATATCACAGATGCCATAGTTTCCCGCTTGCGCATTGAAAAGGCCTCCGGCGCTTGCGCACTATGACTTCCTCAGCACTGCGCAGGGATTCACAATGCATCCGGCGGCCAGGAAGTGTGTCCCGCATTTGAAGACTCCCGGGGCATAGACCGCGCTGAAAAATACCGATGCATGCGCAGTACCGATTATATGCTTTGCCCACAGTTGGGCAAAGCATACTGCGCAAGTGCCGGAGTCCTTTTCAATGCGCAAGCGCGGAAAACTACGGCATTTGTAATATTCACAGATGAAGCTTTGTTCAGCAAGCTGAGGAGGGGGGGGAGGCGAATAAGCCCCGCCCATCGGACCGGACCGCGGCAATTTACATGCATCTCAACCGAGATAAAAAAGGTATTTATGCCTCAAAGGTGCGGGGTCAGGGGGAATCAAGTCCTAATAGAATCCTTATGTGACACACTATTGAATGATATCTTTGCATGATATCACTAAAAATGGGTGACAGATTCCCTTTAAGTAGGAAGGAGGGGGGCAATCACTTTTTCACACAGAGCGCTGTAGGTTTGGATTTATTTTTCCCTTAATAATAAAGACCTTAACCCCTTTCCGACATTGGGCATAACAGCACGCCCACGTCGGACTCCCCCTGTTTGGCTCAGCGCTGTAGCCCACACCTTTCCGGGCACATGACAGCTGATCTATACAGCTGACATGTGCCCGCAACAGCTGCAGGGGGAATCGCGATCCACCCGCGGCTGTTAACTAGTTAAATGCCGCTGTCAATCTCTGACAGCAGCATTTAACTCACGCTTACCGGAAGAGCGTCACTAATTTCACCCATCGGTGACCTCTTCAAATGATCGTGGGTCACCGATGTATTGGCATGACAACCAGAGGTCTGCAGCAGACCTCTATGGTTGTCATTGCAAGACTGCTATGAGCAGCGCCCGTGGTTAGCGCTCAGAGCAAGCGAGCATTTCTGCTACACACAGGCGATTTGATCATTGCCTGCGTGTAGCAGAGGTGATCGAAGTACTGCAGCTTCTAGTCTCCCATGGTGACTATTGAAGCATGCAGAAAATAAAAAAAAGTTTTTAAAAATCTTAAAATATTTTAAAAAATAAAAATAAAAAAGATCAAATCACTCCCCTTTCAAAGTAAAACAATAAAAAAATCAAATATACACATATTTGGTATCGCCGCGTTCAGAATCGCCCGATCTATCATTATCGAATCCCACCAAGGACAACATCTGCAAGGAGTTTGTATGTTCTCCGCGTGTTTCTGTGGGTTTCTTCCGGGTACTCCGGTTTCCTCCAACATTCCAAAGACATACTGATAGGGAATTTAGATTGTGAACCCCATCAGGGACAGTGATGATAATGTGTGCAAACTGTAAAGCGCTGCAGAATATGTTAGTGCTATATAAAAAATAAAGTTTATTATTATTATAAAAAAAGAATTAACCCGATCACTAAATGGCGTAAGGAGAAAAAAATTCAAAAAGGCATAATGTTTTTTTTGGGTCATGGCTACATTGCAATAACGGGCGATCAAAAGATCGTATCTGCAACAAAATGATATCAATAAAAACGACAGCTCGGTGTAAAAAATAAGTCCTCACCCGGCCCCAGATGGAGACGCTACAGGTCTCGGAAAATGGTGCCATTTTCTTTAAACAAATTTTGGAATTTTTTTCAGCACTTAAATAAAAAAGAACCTATACATGTTTGGTGTCGATGAACTCATAATGACCTGGAGAATCATAATGGCAGGTCAGTTTTAGCATTTAGTGAACTTGGTATGAAAAAAAAAATATATATATCTGGAATTGAACTTTTTTTTTGCAATTTCCCCACACTTGGAATTAGTTTCCCATTTTCCAGTACACAATATGTTAAAACCAATGGTGTTGTTCAAAAGTACAACTTGTCCTGCAAAAAAGTAAGCCCTCACATGGCCAATTTGACCCCCAAAAAAGTTATGGCTCTGGAGAGAAGGGTAGGAAAAAAACAGAAATTCAAAAACTGAAATACCCCTGGTCGTTAAGGGGTTAGTTTGGAAATTGCATTTTGTGTTTTCCTGTTATCTTTGTCTAATATTTACATTTGTTTGGTGAAATATTTAAGTGTGACAAACATGAAAAAAAAAGAATAGAAAATCAGGAAGGGGACAAACACTTTTTCACACAACTGTATGGTACATGCTATTATTTTTGTGTGCCGTTTCTTGACCTGCGCATCGTATGATTTATTTTATGACTGATTGTTTCTGCTTGCAATAAAAAACAATGGATCACATGGGATTTACTTAATCCAATCGCCCACTGTTACTGAGGTAGACAAAGAGATTCGCCTCCGCAACAGCAGTCTTACAGGTTAAAACAAAGACCCAATTGCTGCCCATTACCGTTCCCTAGTTTCCCTTGTGATGGCCATGTCATAGGTCTAAGAATGATCAATTACCATCTGTCTTTACCATAAACCAACCACCAATCCTCAACAATCAGGGAAAAACCTGGAAGTTTTTGAGGGGAAAATGTTCCCACCAAAACTGTCCTGAGTAGATGACAGGGATTAGCTCTGGTGTCCAATAATCCCACGTATAGCAATAGGATAATGGAGGGAACATTATTCTGTCCTTATGCAGGCCGGGATAGATGCAGTCACAAATGGGGGACATAGTCATTCTTAACATATATAGGAAGGTTTATGGGATAACATTTTTGTTGGGAGTGCAGCTTTAAGTGATATAAGTTAAGCCTGCAGGTGATAGAATCCTAAATACGTACTGAAAGCTCAGCTGCCAGGAGGAAATGATCTTTTATCCTCCCAGCAGCCTCAAGCTTTCAGTCACAGATTAATAACAAGTTTTACATGGAAAACAGGACAGAAAAATAATCAATTTGTTGGATAAGAGCAAAACTTCTGAACTCTATTGCATCCAGCGTGTGTCCGTACGAGCATCCGCGGCTATATAGACGGTTTGTACCGCACACAGTTAATCCACCCTACCTGTTTGTGGCACTTCTGCACAATCTCGTAGTCGGCATTACCCCACACAGTCAGGTGCTCCCGCTTGTATTCTTTCACGAGTTCGGAGACCTGCCGGAATATATAGAGCTCGCATTAAAGTGAACATTTCCACCCACGTGTTATATTTCCAAAAGGTTACTGCACAACAGGGAATCGCCGCCTTCTGTATTTGTTCCCTCTCACGTTAGTCGCTGAATTCGGGAAAGTGAGAAGGGAAAATCTTTATCCGGTATAATAACAAGAATATACTGTAGGTATTCAGCAAATAGTCCAGGAAGGACTACAAGTGGTTAATATAAAGAGCATAAGAAGTTTTATAAAAGGTAGTTGTATGGGGTAATGGGAGAATACAGTGATGAGGACTGGCATGGTGGACAATGGACTGTTCAGTTCTTGGATGCAATAGATTGCAAAGCTAATAAATCTCAATCTAAAGGCGAAATATTGATCTTTTTTATATATATCTACCCCATCCTAGGACGCGCAACATTGGTGAGATCCTGCTCCTGAGACCACCAACTTCTCCCTGGATTGCGTAAAAAACTGCTCAGCTCATCAGGCGTGAGCGCGCGCACAGTCTTCTCCAGGATCAATAGAAAGTCTATGAGCCTGTACACCGCTCTGCGTGCATACGGCAGCAGCGCAGCTCTGCGTGCATACGGCAGTAGCGCAACTCTCCTGCCTGCCTAGTAGAGCGGTTCTCTGAGCCATCATTGGAGGACTCTGATTTCTACGTACTGTATACCCCTGGTGATACCCCCCATAGCCTTGCATCTAATGCCCAACACAGTGATACTCGCCCCAAATCTGTGTATCTAATGCCAATTACATTACACCACTGCTCCCAAAGAAGTAGATAGTGTGGGGTGTGGCACATTTCTTTGGGAGGGGTGACATCAGACACGTCATCAGACCCGCCCAAATTTACTGCAGTCGTAATGTGAGCTAGCACTACACTAGGTTTTCATGGCAAATTTCAGCAGCTGTTCTCCCTAGTGTTTAAAAGTTGAAAATATTGGTAATTTTTTAGTTATTTTTCATATTTTACTCCATTTAAAACAAATGATAACATACGTTTTTTAATTAAAACATTAATTCTTCATAGTTTTTCAATTATTTATTTTTTTTTATGACACCTTTGTTTTAGGGTATGTGCACATGCTGCGGATTGGGGTGCGGATTTGGCCGCGCGGATTTTGTAAAATCCGCAGGTAAATCTGCAGGTTAAAAGGCCTTCGGTTTTACCTGCGGATTAGCCTGCGGTTTTGCCCTGCGGTTTTTCATCTCCACAATGGAGGAGATGGTAAACCGCAGCGGAATCCGCAGAAAGAATTGACATGTCAAATATTGACTTTGCAAATAATTGCTGTTCAGCTGATCACTCTTTATAACATTCTGGAGTATATGCAAATTGCCATTAGAAAAAATGAAGCAGTAGACTTTGTAAAAGTTAATATTTGTGTAATTCTCAAAACTTTTGGCCATGACTGTATGTCGTTTATAGTCTGTGTTTCGGCCTGAATCACTGGTGGGGCCGCGGGCCTTTTGATCTAACTAACAGCCTCATAGACCTATGTGAGGCTAGTAGTTCTGCTCAGGAGAGCAGTGGCCAGTCCAAGAATTTTAGCCGCAACACAGACCGTAAAATATGGCATATATAATGTGTGAATATGAAAAAAACAACATGGTAGTCATCACGCCTTGATAATCTCCATCTGAAGTCAATATTAATTGGATCCCCTGGCCTACTAAACATCTCATGTAGCTGCAAATTTGGACAGAAAGAAAGTTTTAGAAATGCATTAAAGAGAATCTGTCACCAAGTTTGTACTACCACATTTGAGTGCAGCATAACATGGGGCAGAGACCCTGATTCCATTACTGGGTGCTGCAATTTTGATTAAAAACTGTTTTATTGGCCACATATCTACCAGTTCTCTGAATGCTGAGCTCTGTACAACCCCACTCTGTGCATAGGCAGAAAGCTGCCAATTAGTGGGGTCGTAGTTGGACTGCAGGTCAAGAAGTCCAATAGTGATAATCTCCTGTTGATAAAACAGTGATTGTATAAAAACTACAGTAAGCAGCCCAGTAAGTGACACATTGCTGGAATCAGGGTCTCTGTCACTACATCATGCTGTTCTCTTATTAAATTCTAGAAACCTAGTGACAGATTCCCTTTAAAAGTAGAGTGATAAGTGTTAGCTACTTTCATAATTAGCATTGCCTTGAAGACTCCTCCCAAATGTCCTTTTAAGCTGGATGATGGGCACTGTCTTACCACTCTACTATATGGGCATCTTACAGATGTGCTCATATACAGTGTCTTTAATAGATTAATGCTCTTTTTCTCTGCTGCAATCTGTGAATCTCAGTTACTACTGTCCTTTGTATTGTCATCATTGTACTCTATATACTACAGTAGGGTCATAACTAATACACTGCAGTATGGTCACCAATCACACATTTGCTACATTTATGGCATAGTATGACATACACTATGGATCGGTCTAAAGAGCTCACTGAATTTCAGACTGGTCCTGTAATAGGATGCCACCGTTACAATAAGTCAGTTTGTGAAATTTGTTGCTTCCTACATATTCCACAATCTACTGTGAGTGCTATCATTGAAAAGAGGAAGGAATCGCAGCAAATCAGCCATGAAATTGAGAACACGTAAAGGTGCAGATCGGGATCGCTGTGTGCTGGACCTCTCAATAACTGCAAACCCCTTGCAGCATTAATGGGAATCTGTCACCAGGGTTTTGACAAGTAACCTGAGAGCATCAGAGTGTAGGGACAGAGACCCTGATTCCAGCGATGTGTCACTCACTGGTCTGCATACTGTGATCTTGATACAATCCCTGTTCACTTTGCTGCAGATCTAGCATTGCTCTGAATGCTGAGCTCTGTATAACCCCACCACCACACCACTGATTGCCAGCTTTCTATGTACATTGTGCATAGACAGAAACTGGCCTATCAGTGGTGGGGTTACACAAAGCAGTTGACTAGGAGGCACCATATACCTAGTCCTGCAGTGATAATCTCCTGCTGATAAATCACTCATTTTTATTGAAACAGCACACAGCCTAGTAATTGAAATATCACTGGAATCAGGCTCTCAGCCCCTACATCATTTTGCTCTCAGATTATAAATTCTTTTTAACATTCAGCACAAAAACTACATCAGGAGATGCCTGACATGGGTTTTCATGGCAGAGCAGCTGCAGGCAAAGCTTTACATCACCAAACATTATGCCAAGCATCAGATGGACGTCATCAGAACCTGATCTCACGAATGCTCTTCTGGATGAATGAACAAAAAAATCCCACATATACGCTAATCTTGCAGAAAGTCTCCCCAGAAGAGTGGAAACTGTAACGGCTCCATGTTAATGTCTATGGACTCAGACTGGGAAGTCATACAAGATCCTGTAGGTCTAATGTGTAGGTGTCCCAATACTTTTGCCCATATAGTGACTAATGACTATAGTCTGAACAGAACTTTAATCCTATTGTTATATAATGATTTTCTTACTTTATCGCATAAAACATGTTAAGCCGAATCTGGCCTTCAATAAAGAAATTACACGACGATGCTATAAAATGAATGGAGAAATATGATCCTGGATAATAACTTGTAGATGAAATAAAAGTCATTTATTTTACATGTATTCCAATAGAAGGGGCAGACATAGTTAATCTGTTATGTTCTGACACACCACTTAATAGATCAGTAACCTGTGCGCATCTCCATCATTTGCTTTCATCCGCGGACTCCGTTATTAGATTTCCCCAGCACTAATGCTGATACGGAGAAAAGCTGCGGCCCGAGGATCTATTACCGTCACTTAAGGCCAATAAACACGCTGAATTATTGCTGCTGCTGACTGCCGAATGTACAACTAGCAGAAATGCCAGACGGCGGAGGGAATTCTCAGACAACGAAAAAGCCCAGTACCAACAAACAGCAGGTAAACTCCCAAGGGTTAAATCCCTGCTCGAAAAACAGACCGAGAGGAAGTGGAGGAGATGTCTTAGAAACCGGTCGCGTTAGTGATAAAGTCGTTCTTCCATGTTTATACTGCATAGGAAGGAAATGAACAGACGCAGCTGGAAATTCTAAATTTACCCGAAACGGCAATTGAGAAATACTATTACACAACCCTAAGCAAAAAGAAAAAAGTCATCACTCAATGTTGGTATCTGTCTTACAAGATTCAGTTTCCTCAGAGGTGGAAGGAGTATTCCCATCTCCAAGATCCTATCCCAATATGTAGCAGGCGTAATAATAATAATACCTTCAATTAGAAATGTAGTATAGTTCTTCTGATTACCCCTTGTGCAGTAGCTTAAGTATCCATGGTAATGACCACTCATATAGTGGCAGTTATTTAGTTGTTGGTGGTTGTAACCATGGATACCTAAGCTACTGCAATGCCCTAAACAAGGGGTAGTCAGAAGAACTATACTACATTTCTAACTGGAGGTATTTGCTAATATTATTATTTCATCTACTACATATTGGGATAGGATCTTGGAGATGGGACTACCTGCTTATCGATGTATAGATTCTCATAACCCCATTAGCCAGAGTGAATCCATCTTTTGAGTCCTCAGGAGCTCTGCGCAGCACATGGTTGGCCCATTTACTGTAATAGGTGCTATATAATGGCCCTTCAATAAAACCTATACCTGCTGGCTGCTTCCCTGGAGAGCACAAGAATCCAGATTGCAGGATGGCGGATATTATCTCACTAGTGTGATACTTGTCTTATAAGACAGGATTATCCAAAGTGGACGACCCCTTTAAAAATGTCATGAATTGCATGCAGGAAATCCAAATGAAAAGCCATTTTAGTGCAAAAGTAAATGCAGTTTTGGGGTAAAAGTTACAAAAGGTGAGCACAACAGTAGTGACGCCTTGTCCAATAATTCGACATGATAGGTACCTTTCTCACAAGAACATCATTATTCACTTTGATATCGATGTTTATTGGGGTTTCAGGAAATGCTTCAAACACTTCTTTCAGCAGCGGGATTTGTCTGTCATCGCCACCGTCACAACAGCAATCTGGAGAGAATGTGGGTCAACATTTATCATTACTGCACCCAAATGCACAACCATAATACAAATACACTCAGCATACACATATTTCGAAGATTAAAGGGGTTATCCGGGCATATGATATTGATGACCCATAATTAGGATCGGGAGTGGCTCAGTTACATTTTTACATCCAGTCATAGCTGGAGCTGGCAGCAGCTGATTGAAGGAGGTGCCAGGTGTCTGCCACCACTGATCTGATATTGATGACCTATCTAGAGGATAGGTTGCCATAATTATTTGCCTTGAAAACCCCTTTAAGGATGCTGTACAAGCTCTGTTATACAAAACCTAAAGGGACTCTTTCAACAGAGTTTTCCTATGTAATCTGAAAGCAGCATGATGTAGGCCTGACTCCAGTGATGAGGCACTTAATAGGCAGTGTACTGCTGTTTCAATAAAGTCAGTGTTTTATTAGCAGGATATTATCACTACAGGACTAGGTGTCTCATGCCTCTTAGTCAACTGTGCTGTGTAACCCCCGCCCCCACCACTGTACACAGGGAGCTATTAATCAGGGGTGAGGGCATGGTTATACAGAGCTCAGCATTCATAGCACTGCTACATCTACAGCAGAGGATGAGGATCTCTGCCCCTGCATTATGCTGCTCTGAGATTTCATAACAAAAGCTGCTGACAGATTCCCTTTAATACAGAACCCATATGAGTCTCTGGGGCAATACTGTACCTCTGAATGCTTCTGGTCTCATACACGCCTGTTTTTCTCACATTAGCTGATTTTCCTTCTCATTCAAAGTGCATCTGTCAGCAGATTTCCCAATACAAGCAGCATACATTAATAGATCTCTGCAATCTGATGAACTGGTCCATGTCAGAATGCCTGAATAATCCCGATATTAAGGTGAGGATTATATGAGTCCAAGTGTATTCAGTCTTCACTCACCCCGCCTGACCGACAGCTGCAGATTGTACAGAGCAGTGGGAGATCTCAGCAGCAGGAGGGACACTGAGGAGCGGTCAATCAGGGTCGGGGGGAGGAGAGGAAACTTTCCTAAAGGATTATACAGCCATTATGACATGTTTTTTTAAAGCAAGCAGATCATCGGGTCAGATCTATTCAATATTACATGCAGTTGGTACTGTCATATCTGGAGACAGATTCGCTTTAAGATTAGTATTGTTGAGTTGTATGAAATTAGTAATTGACTGTTAATGATAACTTTGTACGAATGAGCATTTTGGTGCACTGTGTTCACCTCTTGTTGATTCTTTGGTACTGATCCATATGTAATATAAATGTTGTTCCCTTTAAGTACGAATGTGTCCGGCTGCAGGTTATTATAAAGCTACTGCTCTTGCCCAGGTCCGGGGATGAGTCTCTGACGCTGCCCCCGGTGTTTGGCATTGGCTGTGGCGCTGACGTCACATCAGTGCTTTTCATCGGGAGCAGTTTTGCCATCTGATGCATCATGACATTTCCTTGTGCCGGACAGAAACACATCGCATGCAGTTTTTCTGCTTGGCTAAAGGCAGAAAAGTGCACAAAAATGTCATTAGTTGTGCTTGGATTAGGCACAGGACAACTAGCAGGACATAAATGATAAATATGAACTTGTGTCTTTTATTCTTTATTAAATAAAATGGGTTTTTTTCTGTGATCTTTGACGATTACTAACCAATCTGAACAAAAGCCGAACGAAAATTTCCACATATTAAATCAAAATAATTATAATGGCCCTTAAGTGACCAAACAAAATCTACTGATCTGCTTTCAATTCTCTGACAATACTATTTTCAACTGTAAAGCGTAATCTCTGATGACCGGGAAAACCTTCTTATGAAGAGTAGAGGGGTTTTATTTTTTGCTTACCTCTGTAGAAATGGGCATCTCAGAGCAACCATAACATTACTGATGTTAGCCTGAATGATAGGAGTGATGGCGCATTCATACATCCATGTGTCACGGTCCAAGTACAGACTATGGTGGACGGACTGTCCTACGAGGCCGTCAGCGGATGTGTGAACCCAACAGTGAGTAACCCCAGCCAGAGGCCTCAACTCACACGTCAGGATTTTTGCATCTGTATTTCGATGCCAAAATCAGGAGTGTCTCCAAAATGTCTGCCTTTTCACTGTAAGTTTTTTTCACGCAAAATAATGATGACATACTGATGAAAAATACTGACGTGTGACTGAGGCTAAGGTTGACTACAGACATAAGATAAGGCACCATGCACAAGGCCACATTACACATCTGTGCAGTATGACATCTCCTAGGACCACGTGGAGCCACCACGCGGGGACAGAACACCCTGGCATGGGACTGTAGAGTTAGAATAATGATATATTGCCATAACCTATAGCTATTTATCTGTGGGACAGATGGACAGAGCGTTACCTTTTTCAAATGTCACATCCAGCTGGCACAAATATGGAGGCAGGTCCTGCAAGGACACAAGAACATGCCATGTGTTAAGGTGTCTTCATTCTCATTAGCACAATTCAAATAATGCAATTTACATGGAATTTTAAACCTGGAGGAATATAAACTAGAATAAAGGCCATGTAGATTCTGCATTATATTAGTACTCTGAATACACACAATCCCCTCTATGTCCCTTAATTGATATACTGTATATACATACATTTTCTCTCTGGAGACTGTGCTAGTTTGGCTAATAAATGTCCAGTTGTTTTTTCCCTCCTGTTTTAAAAACATACATTTGTTACCTGCTTGTTCTAGTTGGAATAATTGCAATTATTGGGGCTCCTTCCACTGCATTTTCGGTGCAGTTATTTTGAATACCGTATATGCTAGTTCAGTCACCTGTACCTAGTTCTCGAAGTCCATACCCTTTGTTCGTGAGTTACCTCATACCGTCTTTCTTTTGCTTATTAGCACCCTCCTCCAAAAAGCCTTCATAGCATCCCAAACTACATTTGTGGGCGCTGAGCACAAATTATGATCAAAAAATTCAGACAGTTTCCCCTTAACATTGTCACAATTAATGAGTTTGAGCCAAAATAGATTAAGTTTCTAGACCAAAGAGTGTCTAACCATTATTGTAAATGGAATAGGAGAACAAAGTGATCTGATAAGGATTCCAGGGAGTATTAAATTTTGGATAAAATTGCGACCATAAAAAAATTACAGCGAACCAAATCAATTCTTTAGAGAGACTGATATGTCGAAGAGGCACATGGGAAAACTCATAGATTGTGAGTTCTTTCCCTCCAAATAAGAAAGGAAAAATGGCTGACAGCAACTCGTTGATCCAAGAGAGGCACGTTCAAAGTCCAAAGACCCAGTTGGACACAAAATCCAAAAGATGAAGAAGAACAGCATCTCCAAATGTCTACCAGGCCCAGTTCGTTCCCATCAAAATTTCTATCCTCCTAATATATTGCAATCATCATATTATACAGCACTGTGTACTTACAATTGCTCAATTTGCCTTTCTACCCAGCTAATTCTTCTCTTTCCCATGACATGATTAGAAACTGACTAGCTGAATCCTTCTAAGCATTATTTATACACAGGGGGTCAATTTTCCATGCATGACTCATGAGTCACTGCAAAAGTCCCTGGAGGAGGGAGCAGCAAGGTAAGGATTTGAAGAGAGGAATGATAAATGCAGGGACAAGAGACTTCCTGTTTCTACATAGAGCAAAGAAAATAACAATTATCTGGGTAGAAAGGCAAAACGAGCAATTGTAAATACACAATACTGTATAATATGATGACTGCATTATACTCAGAGAATAATAACTTTGATGGGAGTGTTTCTTTAATAAGGCTGTCAAAAGGAGACAGAATGTCATCACTCACACAGAACTTATCCTTAAAAGGGATACAAGTATTATTAACGTCACTCATAATTATAAGGGGGCTATCTGGCCAATCAGCAAGTTTCACTGTAATTTTTTTAGGGGGATATTTGAATAAGGAAAATGGACATATACCACAACAATGATACACTCAAAATGAGATAATGTACAACGAACACCGACAAACCTGCCCTCATCATCTCTAAAGGAGTCTATGTGTTTAAAGAGAATACTCCTATACATGAAAAGACTAACTCCTCCTTGGGCATAAATACACAGAGTATAGGCTATAGCCCATCCAGAACTTTTGCAACATAGTAATGGATTTCTTGGTCATGTGTGTCTCCTGCAGCCCTATAATCGCTGGATTAACCGTCTTCATATACCTGAAGATTGCTTGTCTTTTAGAGTTATCTTTTAAGCCACGAAGATTCCATGAAATGAACTTGACCATTAGACCCATTTTCTTAAACCAGAGATGAATCCTAAACAATACAGCATACACCAGAATTATTGTCCTTACCATTAGCCAAGAACTACTACATTTGCACACCAAGAAAATACTTCCCCTTGTCCCAACCCAGAAACCTTCCTTCCACCCTAAATGACATAAACCTACTCTTACACATAAGGGATGGGGTTCAAGAACACATAAAACCATTTGATATTCTCTCTTAAGTAAAAGAACACAGATAACAAATTATCCAGATGCAGGTGCCTGCAGAAGAGAGCCCGCTGCACTGCTGCAAGAAAAAGCAAAGAAAAATGTGCAGATACTAAACCGCATACCAATATTTAGTACAGAGATGTCTAGGCTACCGAGTAGGCCTAAACTCCAATCCGGATTCCGAACTTTTCTTCCAAGAGCCCTTCCTAGCTCAGGCCCTCATATCCTGTTGAATCTGATGTTCACGAGTGTCCAGCTATCTAAAAGCATCTTTGAGAGTCTCAAAAGATGTAGTAATACCTAGGGCAATCACCTTCAGTTTAGCGGGATAGATCGTAGAATATTGCATGCCCAATGCTCTCATTCTTCTTTTAATGTCCAGAAACATGGACCTTTTGGGCTGGACATCCGCTGAGAAATCCATAAAGAATGAAATCTTCTGCCAGCCAAACCTAATGTCCTGATTCTCCAGTGCTTTACTTAGTGTAATGTCCCAATCTTTACAGTGGAAGATTTTAATCATAAGCAGAGGAGGTCTGCTCGCCGGCCCTAGCCTTATAGGTATCCTGTGGGCTCTCTCTACTGCAAACAAAGGAGTATGCCAACCAGCCATTTTTCCAAAAAACTATTGATGTGTCCCCCTTCCACCTTCTCCAGTACCTCAACCAGCTTGATATTATTGCGTCTTTAGCGATTCTCCAGGTCATCTGCCTTAGCCAGCAGAGCAACCACGGCTAGTGCATGATTTTGAATGTCCCTACCGACAAGGGGGAGCGCATCCTCCAGATTATTTACTCAACCCTCAACTGCCATGGTATACTGTGCCACTATTTGCCCATCATGGCAGATTATTGAAATAGTTTCCTGAATGTAGCCCATCTGGCCTGTCAGTGTAGCGAGAGTGGAATTGCATCTATTGACTATGTTAGGCACATCCAGCAAAGGAGACTCGCCTAAGGATACTCCTCCAGGAACACTCTCTTTATCCTTAATGGGACCTTCCCACCTTAAGGGACATCTGTGAAGTAAAAGTCATGTCAGGGGGTACATCCTCCTCCTCTTGTGTTAGAATTGTATATTGAGATCCTGTTGAGGAAATGCTTTAGGACTCTTGTGAGTTCATTACTGACCTATGGCACATGGGAGTTGTATTACGTGCCTGTGAGCATGCTGCTCCAATCTGGCAGCTACATCCCCACAGACATCCCTTTGCCAACTCCCGCACGTTGATGGTGCAATTTTGGGATTCTGTTTGCGCCGCTCCTTCCTCCTTGTACCAGTTTTTTTTGCTGAAGGTCTTTTTTTCCACTACGGACTGGAATCAGCACCCTCATCAACCATAGGCCCCTTATTATTGGGCAAGCCTTCACACACTTTGTGCAGACAGTGCCCAGAGGAGGTAAGATATAAGGAGTGTGGATCATGAGGTAAAATGGCACTAAGTGCCTTTACAGGAGTGAAAGTGGAGAGTGACTATAGCCCACTCACCCCTGTGTTGCGCTATCTAGCTGTGTGGGTATTCTCTCTTTAGGAGCAGTTCGTGAACTTCTGGTTTCGGGTCTCCTGCTTTGAGGTTGCAGTGGCGCTGACCGCTGTAGCAGGTGCACGGCAGCTCAGCGGTATCCTCTCTGCTTGTCAGGTCTCCAGCAGGAAGATCAGAAAGCCAACACCACCGCTGAGAAGCAGACCGAAAAAAAAACAGAAAAATTGTATCCTCGGCATTGGTGGTGTTTAATGCCCCTAATGTGCCTGCTCAATGTCTCCTCTCTTCATCCAACAGCACAAAGTCACGACGCTAACATGGCTGCTATCCCCTTAGACCTGTTTCACACCGCCGTTGCTGGCGGACAGTTGATATCCGCCAAAAACGAACAGTAGCGGATCCGCCACCGTTATATTTAAAGTTATCGCGGTCCGGAAGGAGAGAGAGAGAGACAGAGAGAGACAGAGAGAGAGACAGAGAGAGAGACAGAGAGAGAGAGAATTTTCGCCGCTCCCCGGAACGGCATTTCATAGTTAAAATGCTTCCCGGCATGAAGCTTCCGGGCATGCGCACAGCAAATTAGCGGAACGACAAAGAAAAAAAAACGTTGCAGTGTCCGTCCCATCCGCCCGGGAGACGCTGAAATCTTGGCGGATCTGTCAAAGAATGGGTGGGATGGATGAACTTTAGTCAAGATCTGCCAATAATGTAAGTCTATGGGTGAAAAAAAACGGATCAGCCCCTTTTTTGGCAGATCCGTTTTTTCAAAAGTTGGCGGATTTTGACTGACGTAAAAAAATGGAAGTGTGAAACAGGCCGTAGCAGCGCGTGGCGGGCCGAAGGTTTTCGGAGTACACCAGGCAAAACCTCCTACTAAGCCCGCAGAAGCAGTCATCTGCAGCACAACAGAATTTTTGTCTGAAGGGGAGTCCAGATAATGTGGAGTTTCTGCAAAATACTATTCAGGATGATGGGAGCTCTGCTCGGTGTGTCTGCTCAGAGCAAGAGCATAACCACGCCCCAGGATATATGGGATTTTAAAGGGTGATGCAGCAGTAACATGTGACGTCTTTACTCAGTGATTTCTCATGTACGAGATCATAAGGATGAAAGTACAAAAAAAAAATGCCCTGAAATCCAGATTCCAGTGATGTGTTCAAGTACATGCTAAATCAGATATTACTGCCTTTGTGCATGTCAACTATGCTCTTATTCTACGAATGTATAAATATCTGTCATTATTTCATGCAAGTCAAGAGCAATTATGTTTTCATGTGGGTAAATACATTGCCTTCATATCCACTATACAATGATCCCAGGAAATGATCTAGGGTATCGAAACAACACAAGACAGCTCGGAGCGTTACTAGGGCAAAATGATTTCTGTTTCAAAGCAAGTCAGGTTACATAAAAATTGCTGAAACATACTGTAACATGAGAGGAAATGATCATTGTGAAAATGACTGTGCTCCTGGCTTAGATGTTTGCAAACTCTGCTGATCATATACTCTACTAGAAAACACCGCACTGGGCAAAATTTTTAGGTCGGTGCACATAAAACATGCTTCAAAGTAAGAATGCTTTCAAACATAGAAATCTTAATAGTTTATTTTAATCAATTAATAAAATGCAAAGTGAATGATCAAAAGAGAAATCTAAAGGTACCCTTACACTTAAAGATGCACCAGCGATCCCGACAACGATACGACCTTGTCAGGATCGCTGGTGCATCGCTACATGATCGCTGGTGAGCTGCCAAACAGGCAGCTTCAACAGCGAGGACGCTGGTATCTAAGGTAAATATCGGGTTACTAAGCGGCGCGTGTCACTTAGTTACCCGATGTGTACCTTAGAAACCTGCGTGCTTGCGTCGGGAGCTGCGACGCAGGTTTCTAAGGTACACATCGGGTAACTAAGTGACGCGCGACGCTTAGTAACCCGATATTTACCTTAGATACCAGCTCCCAGCGCCTGCTTAGAGCGCTGGGAGCCTCGCTGATCGTTGGCTCCCACTGCCACACGCTGCGATGCGCGCTGACCAGCGGGAGAGCAATGATCAAAAAATGGCCCAGGACGAAAGTGCACGATCAGCGATATCCGGCGGGGGTGGGGGGGTGGGCTCGGTCACTGATCCCCGTCACATCGCTGTGTGTGACGGGGCCTTAAATCAAATCAGTATTTGGTGTCAACATTCTTTGCCTTCAAAACAACATCAATTCTTCAAGACACTTACACTCAGTGTTTGAAGGAACTCAGAAGGGAGGTTGTTCCAAGCATCGTGGAGGAATAACCACTAGGGATGAGCGAACGTGCTTGGTGATACGCAGATATCAATCGAGTATCTAGGTGCTTTGATGTGCTCAGCACTCGATAAGCATTAACCAGTGTTCGAATTTGAAACCCGCATGTTTGCCACCTGTTACTCAGCCAATAAGCATGCGGGCATTGCCTGCCAGTCACTGTAATACAGTTGCCATCAATAAAGGTACTGTCACACTAAGCGATATCGCTGTGTGTGATACTTACCTACGACCCGCTCCCCCGCTGGTAATTGCTGATCGCGCGAGAACGTCCTGGACCGTTTCTCGTCGTCAGCTTCCTGCGGCGCTTCCTGTGGAGAGACGAGCGACGAGCGGGGAGCCGGGCGGGAGGACGCAGGATCGCCTGGTGTGACAGGTAAGTAGCGACCCCCGTCCCCAGCGATGTCGCTGGTGAGATCTGCCTGTGTGGCAGCTCACTAGCGACCACTTAGAGATGTACCAGCGATCCTGACCGCGTCATATCGCTGGTCGGGATCGCTGGTACATCGCTAAGTGTGACAGTACCTTAAGGAACCAGCTAATCCATAGATGTGAGGTGTCCAGATAAAGAGGCAGACCTGTCCAAACTTATGCAGGGCTAGTTTAAATATCTATATTGTGCCTCCTGATGAAGCGTGTAGCTGGGATAACGCGTTGAGGCTGGAAGCTAAGTTTGGGCTAACCCCCATCTTTGTTTTTTCTTGGCATCAATTACTGCTATTTGTGTATTTATGGGAACCACTGTGGACAAATATTTGATGTTCCCTATTTGAACCATGCTGTGAATTTTGTTGTGGTCCTTTTTGGCTTCTTGTATATTTCTTGAGAGATTGCCATTTTTGTCTAAATCGTACGGCCGTTATATGATACTAGCTGAAGAGCCCAGCGTTGCCTGGGCATAGTAACCAACTGTGGTTAGTTATAACAAATTATAATGATTATATTGCACATAAAAATATTTCAAATCATATATTCAATACCACAGATTTGCAACACAAATTAACTAAACGATTACCCAAGTATTGATAGTATTTTATTTTCAACTCATTCAAGAGCCTTTTGATAAACATCATGTGTATCTAACCCTATCCTGTGTGATGTCTGCTGAGCTGTGTATCTAATCCTCTCCTGTGTGATACTTTCTGCTGAGCCGTGTATCTAATCCTATCGTGTGTTACTGACTGCTCAGCCGTGTATCTAATCCTATCCTGTGTGATACTGACTGCTGAGTCATGTATCTAATCCTATCCTGTGTGATACTGACTGCTGAGCTGTGTATCTAATCCTATCCTGTGTGATACTGACTGCTGAGCTGTGTATCTAATCCTATCCTGTGTGATACTGACTGCTGAGCTGTGTATCTAATCCTATCCTGTGTGATACTGACTGCTGAGCCGTGTATCTAATCCTATCCTGTGTGATACTGGGCTCCCCCTGCAGTCTGTGTCAGAGGGTGGTCTGTGTTGGCACGGTAATAAATTGTGTTATTTCCAGCTTTACAGAAGGACGATAACACCATAGAAATGATAAGAATAACACGCAAAATTGTTTGGTGAATTGGAACGCACGGGGTTAAAATTTCACCTCACAACATAGCCTATGACGCTCTCGGGGTTCAGACGTGTGTCTGTGCAAAATGTTGTGGCTGTAGCTGCGACGGTGCAGATGCCAATCCCGGACATACACACATACATACACACCCACATTGAGCTTTAGATATTAGATTGCACAAAGCTATTTGAATTGTTGGTTATTTGAAACTTTAACCAAGGTGATTGTCCTTAAAGGGAAAATACTATTGTTATATACAGGGCTGTGGAGTCGGAGTCGTGGAGTCGGGAGTCGGAGCTCATTTTGGTGGAGTCGGTATAAAATGGTCCGACTCAGACTCCTAAAATATATAATAAATTGGGTACAGTAGTTCAATGCAGAATGTGCTGAATATTTTTTCATAGGAATTTGGGAAAGTTCTGAAATTTCCTATAAATGGCTGTTCTATTCCTGATCTAAGGCTACATTCACACACAGCGGTTTTGCTGCGTTTTTTGAGGATACGTTTTTCAGCTGCAAAAACAGATCAGCTTTTTAAAAAACCGCATCACCTGAAAGGTTTTTGAGCTCATAGATAATGTTTTCAATAGCAAAAGCAGATTAGAAATCTGCTCTATCTATCCATTTATCCATACCTGTCTATCCATATTTCATCTGTACCAAAAAGAATGAAAGCCGGGTAGCACACAGACTAACACTCCTTTTTTTAGCACCAGTCAGGTACACCTTATAGCTACCCAAAAGGACGCCCAGGACAGGCATTGCTCGTCTTCAGTCACACATCAACATCAATTGATAGTTGGAATAAATAGATTGCATTCACCACATCTTAAGGTGCAGGCTTTATTTTCAAGTGTAGGGGTGTGCAGTATAAGGTTCTGCAGCAGCTGAGGTGTGCAGTATGAGATTCTGCGGAACAGTATGCGGTTCTGCACCCCCCTCCTAGTTTTGATCCTGGCTAAAACCGTTTCTTATAGATATGGCAAACCCTCAGGTAACCCTAAATGAAGGTCAATGGACACAGGTGGCTAAATTGAAGGAATTGCTTAATCACCTATTTAACGTGACTAAAAAATTACAAGCTGAGGATTTAACTCCTGGCATTTTCATAAGGGAGTGGAAGAACTTGCTATTTTGCCTGTCCCAAAGAGGAGATTTAATCGCAGATAGCATTTCTGCTTCAATGAAACGGAGAGAGACACAGCTATTGGAAAATAAAATTTTTCTGGCAGCTGTTTATGTGGATCCAAGTCATCGTATATTACTTGATGATCAACAGCTTACTAAAGGAAAGAAGCTCTGACTGAGGTAGCAGTTAGGATGAGAGGCCTACAGGAGGACTGCCAGGCGCAAGAGGACTTGGGTCCTGACAGTGCTACTGCTGCCATATCTTCATTCTCATCAGATGAGGAGTTTGACTTTGACAAGTATTTGGATGACATGGAGCAAGCAAAGCGTTGCTGCAAGGAAAAAGATTTCACTCCGTCTCCTATAGCAAGCAGATTGACCATATTTCAGCAAAATGTTTCACTTGTTCTCAAAGAAAAAGAAAAATTCAACCGTTCATCAAAACTGACTGTGCATGAGGCAATTCCTTTATCCTTGGAAATTGTTAGAGCTGTTGCCCATGTGGTTACGGCTTTGCCTCCATCCCAAGTTAGTGTAGAGAGGTTGTTCTCTGGCCTTAAAATTATTAGGTCAGATGTGAGGTCATCTATGAAGGAGGATCTGATGGAGGCAATTCTATTTCTTAGAACAAATTCATAGACTGCACAAATGTTATTTAGTATGTTTTTGTTGAAAACTCTTTTTTGCCACTTACATAGTTTATTACATAGTGTTATATATATATATATATACACATATACACACACTATATATATATATAATCGATATTACATAGTGTATTATATATTTACAATTTATTACAGTTTTTGTGTTCTGAAGTTGTATTCCAATAAATATATATTATGTTCTATCTAAATGTCTTGATTATTGTATCATAAAAATGAATAAGGCTGTGTGCCCACGTAGCGATTTTTAAGCGTTTTTGCCGCGATTTTCGGCGCAAAAACGCTGCGAAAACGTTTAAAAATCGTGTACAGAACGCCCCCCATGCATTCCTATGGCATTCCGCACATGCTGTGCTAATGCTGCGCTTTATTCCGCGGCGGAATCGCATCGCGGAAAAAATCGCAGCATGCTCATTCTTTTGAGCGGAATCGCAAAGAATTGCCGCGATTCCGCACCCATAGGAATGCATGAGAATCGCTTACTTCCCGCATGTGGCTATGCCCACCATGCGGGAAGTTAAGCATCTCATGTGCGGTTGGTACCCACGGTGTGGAGGAGAGGAGACTGTCCTCCAGGCCCTGGGTACCATACCCCTGTAAAAAAAAGAATAAAAAAATAAAAGATCGGGGTATATTTACCTTCCGGCGTCCCGCGCTGCATTCCCGGCCTAAGCGTTCCCAGTAATGCCTTGCGGCAAGGTCCTGTGGTGACGTGGTCTCGCGAGATCGCTATAGTAACGCGAGACCAACGTCATCACAGGTCTCGCAAGGCATTACTGGGAGCGCTGAGGCCAAGGATGGCAGCGCGGGACGTCGGAAGGTAAATATACCCCGATTTTTTTAATTTTTTTAGCATTTTAACATTCTATCTTTTACTATTGAGGCTGCATAGGCGGCCTCAATAGTAAAAAGCTGCTCACACTTGTCAAACACTATGTTTGACGAGTGTGACCAACCTGTCAATCACTTTCCAAGCGATGCTTCAAATGCTTGAATATCGCACGCGAAAATCGCGAACAGAATCGCGGTAAAATCACGGTGAAATCGCGAGGAAAAAAACGCGCGATTTCTGGGAAGGAGTCCGGTTTTTAGTGTCCGGAATAAAACGCTACGTGGGCACATAGCCTTAATGTCTGATGTTCACATTGTACTACAATAAATTTTTCACTTAAATATAAGCAATATATGTGGGAGTCGGTGGAAGGGAAATTGAGGAGTCGGAGTCGCAGGTTTGGCTTACTGACTCCACAGCCCTGGTTATATATCTGCTATACAAGAGCTCTATTTTATACAATAACCTGCTTTTCTAATGATATAATTAATAAGTACTATCCTTTCATCTTTTTTAACTGCTCATTATTTTCCCACCTGTAGTGTGTTAGGGTTTATCAGGGCTAGTCTGGGACAGCCGTAGCGGAGTGGGGGGCGCCAAATAATCGTATCTTTTAGGGTGCCAACCTCCACTGTCAGGAAGGGAAAGCAGGTCAGCATTAGGATTTATTGCTAATAACTTATGCTTCATGTTTATTATTTGCACTGGGGGGTGTTTTTTTTAACTTTAATATTGAATTAAAGATTTGTGCTTTTATGGGAATATGTGTTTACATTTAAAAGCAAATTCACCACACCCTCTGGAGCTGAATACAAGTCCTTGCATTTAACTCAAGAGTGTGCGGTGACTTTGCTTCACTAGATGTTCCAGGGGCTCACCACCCCCTTCCACCCGCACCTCGCCTTGTCCATGCCAATTCTACTCCAATCAACTAGAGCGAGGCGGGGAAAAGTTATCTGGGGGCTGCGCCGGACTAGTCACGTCTCTCCCTGTTGCCCTTTTCATACCTGAATCATGATGCCAGTGTTTTGGGCAACATTAATTGAGTAACATGTTCCCTTTAAATAGTGATAGGTATATTTGCAAATTGCTTTAAGCCGTCAAATGTCAAGCTGCATTTACCACTTCCTGACAGATGACTGTGGTTTAGGATGTAGACAGTAAAGTTTACACAGCAATTTGTGCAATACTTATTTAACATAGGCATGAATCAATAGCCACTAAGTAATGGTCTTCAGAACTGTGGCACCCAGCTGCACAAAGCTTAGAACTTAGTTTTATTACAGGTGTTACAACACTGGCCATACCCTGCTGAAATTCAATGGCATGAAGAGGATGAGCAGAACACAGAGAAGAATGGGATACAATGATATGATCTGCATTTATTTATGAAAATATTGAATATTTGACAAAAAAAAAATCACTATCTTTTTTTAAAGACTTTTTTTTGCTGGGATGATAAAAGGGTTAAAAGATTAACAGCAATTTCTAATCCTAAGTCATATTGCAAATGCTAGTTTAAAGGGTCGACAGTGACTTGTTGGATCGCTGCCTCCAACAGGTGGCGCTATGGAGTTCTAGTCCTCTTCCTCACTGAAGAGGCAATTTGCATATTTATTTTTTTCAATAAGTCTACAAAGTCTATAGTTTTAGAGACCACTTCACTTTTAAAATGACTCTGTGGGTTTTTGACATATAAGACCCTCAAACAGAAAACCTAATTTTAAAAATTGCACCCCTAAAAGTAATTTAAACCACATTTAAAAACTTTGTTAACACTTCAGGTGCTTCACAAGATTTAAGGCAAGCTACAAAAAAACATTAATTTAGTTTCAAAGTTTTTATTTTACAAGGTTAAAAGGAGAAAATGCACCCCACAATTTGTTGTCCAATTTCTCCTCCTGAGTATAGGAAAATGCCATATGTTGTCGTAACCAGGGCTGTGGAGTCGGAACCGGAGTCGTGGAGTCAGAGTCGGTGTCCATTTTGGTGAAGTCAGAGTTGGAATAAAATGGACCGACACCGACTCATAAAATATATAATACATTGGGTCCAGTAGTACAATGCAGAATGTGCTGTAATTTTTTTTTTTAATAATCAATCTGTGCTGCACTTTATGTACATGCTCAGTAGTGACCAGTGCTGTGGAGTCATAGATGAGATGAATCTGTGCTGCACTTTATGCACATGCTCAGTAGTGACCAGTGCTGTGGAGTCATAGACGAGATGAATCTGTACTGCACTTTATGTACATGCTTAGTAGTGACCAGTGCTGTGGAGTCATAGATGAGATGAATCTGTGCTGCACTTTATGCACATGCTCAGTAGTGACCAGTGCTGTGGGGTCGCAGATGAGATGAATCTGTGCTGCACTTTATGTACATGCTCAGTAGTGACCAGTGCTGTGGGGTCGTAGCTGAGATGAATCTGTGCTGCACTTTATGTACATGCTCTGTAGTGACCAGTGCTGTGGAGTCGTAGATGAGATAAATCTGTGCTGCACTTTATGTACATGCTCAGAAGTGACCAGTGCTGTGGAGTCGTAGATGAGATGAATCTGTGCTGCCCTTTATGTACATGCTCAGTAGTGACCAGTGCTGTGGGGTCATAGCTGAGATGAATCTGTGCTGCACTTTATGTACATGCTCAGTAGTGACCAGTGCTGTGGAGTCGTAGATGAGATGAATCTGTGCTGCACTTTATGTACATGCTCTGTAGGGACCAGTGCTGTGGGGTCATAGGTGAGATGAATCTGTGCTGCACTTTATATACATGCTCAGTAGTGACCAGTGCTGTGTAGTCATAGATGAGATGAATCTGTGCTGCACTTTCTGTACATGCTCAGTAGTGACCAGTGCTGTGGGGTCATAGCTGAGATGAATCTGTGCTGCACTTTATGTACATGCTCTGTAGTGACCAGTGCTGTGGAGTCATAGATGAGATGAATCTGTGCTGCACTTTATGTACATGCTCTGTAGTGACCAGTGCTGTGGGGTCATAGCTGAGATGAATCTGTGCTGCACTTTATGTACATGCTCTGTAGGGACCAGTGCTGTGGGGTCATAGGTGAGATGAATCTGTGCTGCACTTTATATACATGCTCAGTAGTGACCAGTGCTGTGGAGTCATAGATGAGATGAATCTGTGCTGCACATTATGTACATGCTCAGTAGTGACCAGTGCTGTGGGGTCATAGCTGAGATGAATCTGTGCTGCACATTATGTACATGCTCAGTAGTGACCAGTGCTGTGGGGTCATAGCTGAGATGAATCTGTGCTGCACTTTATGTACATGCTCAGTAGTGACGAGTGCTGTGGAGTCATAGACGAGATGAATCTGTGCTGTACTTTATGTACATGCACAGTAGTGACCAGTGCTGTGGAGTCGTAGATGAGATGAATCTGTGCTGCACTTTATGTACATGCTCAGTAGTGACCAGTGCTGTGGAGTCATAGATGAGATGAATCTGTGCTGCACTTTATGTACATGCTCAGTAGTGACCAGTGCTGTGGAGTCATAGACGAGATGAATCTGTACTGCACTTTATGTACATGCTCAGTAGTGACCAGTGCTGTGGAGTCATAGATGAGATGAATCTGTGCTGCACTTTATGTACATGCTCAGTAGTGACCAGTGCTGTGGGGTCATAGAGGAGATGAATCTGTGCTGCAATTTATGTACATGCTCAGTAGTGACCAGTGCTGTGGAGTCGTAGATGAGATGAATCTGTGCTGCCCTTTATGTACATGCTCAGTAGTGACCAGTGCTGTGGGGTCATAGCTGAGATGAATCTGTGCTGCACTTTATGTACATGCTCAGTAGTGACCAGTGCTGTGGAGTCGTAGATGAGATGAATCTGTGCTGCACTTTATGTACATGCTCTGTAGTGACCAGTGCTGTGGAGTCATAGATGAGATGAATCTGTGCTGCACTTTATGTACATGCTCTGTAGTGACCAGTGCTGTGGGGTCATAGCTGAGATGAATCTGTGCTGCACTTTATGTACATGCTCTGTAGGGACCAGTGCTGTGGGGTCATAGGTGAGATGAATCTGTGCTGCACTTTATATACATGCTCAGTAGTGACCAGTGCTGTGGAGTCATAGATGAGATGAATCTGTGCTGCACTTTATGTACATGCTCAGTAGTGACCAGTGCTGTGGAGTCATAGATGAGATGAATCTGTGCTGCACATTATGTACATGCTCAGTAGTGACCAGTGCTGTGGGGTCATAGCTGAGATGAATCTGTGCTGCACATTATGTACATGCTCAGTAGTGACCAGTGCTGTGGGGTCATAGCTGAGATGAATCTGTGCTGCACTTTATGTACATGCTCAGTAGTGACGAGTGCTGTGGAGTCATAGACGAGATGAATCTGTGCTGTACTTTATGTACATGCACAGTAGTGACCAGTGCTGTGGAGTCGTAGATGAGATGAATCTGTGCTGCACTTTATGTACATGCTCAGTAGTGACCAGTGCTGTGGAGTCATAGATGAGATGAATCTGTGCTGCACTTTATGTACATGCTCAGTAGTGACCAGTGCTGTGGAGTCATAGACGAGATGAATCTGTACTGCACTTTATGTACATGCTCAGTAGTGACCAGTGCTGTGGAGTCATAGATGAGATGAATCTGTGCTGCACTTTATGTACATGCTCAGTAGTGACCAGTGCTGTGGGGTCATAGAGGAGATGAATCTGTGCTGCAATTTATGTACATGCTCAGTAGTGACCAGTGCTGTGGAGTCGTAGATGAGATGAATCTGTGCTGCACTTTTTGTACATGCTCAGTAGTGACCAGTGCTGTGGGGTCGTACATGAGATGAATCTGTGCCGCACTTTATGTACATGCTCAGTAGTGACCAGTGCTGTGGAGTCGTAGATGAGATGAATCTGTGCTGCACTTTATGTACATGCTCAGTAGTGACCAGTGCTGTGGGGTCGCAGATGAGATGAATCTGTGCTGTACTTTATGTACATGCTCAGTAGTGACCAGTGCTGTAGAGTCGTAGATGAGATGAATCTGTGCTGCACTTTATGTACATGCTCTGTAGTGACCAGTGCTGTGGAGTCATAGCTGAGATGAATCTGTGCTGCACTTTATGTACATGCTCTGTAGTGACCAGTGCTGTGGAGTCATAGCTAAGATGAATCTGTGCTGCACTTTATGCACATGCTCAGTAGTGACCAGTGCTGTGGGGTCATAGATTAGATGAATCTGTGCTGCACTTTATGCACATGCTCAGTAGTGACCAGTGCTGTGGGGTCGTAGATGAGATGAATCTGTGCTGCACTTTATGTACATGCTCAGTAGTGACCAGTGCTGTGGGGTCATAGCTGAGATGAATCTGTGCTGCACTTTATGTACATGCTCAGTAGTGACCAGTGCTGTGGAGTCGTAGATGAGATGAATCTGTGCTGCCCTTTATGTACATGCTCAGTAGTGACCAGTGCTGTGGGGTCATAGCTGAGATGAATCTGTACTGCACTTTATGTACATGCTCAGTAGTGACCAGTGCTGTGGAGTCGTAGATGAGATGAATCTGTGCTGCACTTTATGTACATGCTCTGTAGTGACCAGTGCTGTGGAGTCATAGCTGAGATGAATCTGTGCTGCACTTTATGCACATGCTCAGTAGTGACCAGTGCTGTGGGGTCATAGATTAGATGAATCTGTGCTGCACTTTATGCACATGCTCAGTAGTGACCAGTGCTGTGGAGTCATAGATGAGATCAATCTGTGCTGCACTTTATGTACATGCTCAGTAGTGATCAGTGCTGTGGGGTCATAGCTGAGATGAATCTGTGCTGCACTTTAGTACATGCTCTGTAGGGACCAGTGCTGTGGGGTCATAGATGAGATGAATCTGTGCTGCATTTTATATACATGCTCAGTAGTGACCAGTGCTGTGGAGTCATAGATGAGAAGAATCTGTGCTGCACTTTATGTACATGCTCAGTAATGACCAGTGCTGTGGGGTCATAGCTGAGATGAATCTGTGCTGCCCTTTATGTACTTGCTCTGTAGTGACCAGTGCTGTGGGGTCATAGATGAGATGAATCTGTGCTGCACTTTATGTACATGCTCAGTAGTGACCAGTGCTGTGGAGTCATAGATGAGATCAATCTGTGCTGCACTTTATGTACATGCTCAGGAGTAACCAGTGCTGTGGAGTCGTAGATGAGATCAATCTGTGCTGCACTTTATGTACATGCTCAGTAGTGACAAGTGCTCTGGGGTCATAGATGAGATGAATCTGTGCTGCACTTTATGCACATGCTCAGTAGTGACCAGTGCTGTGGAGTCATAGATGAGATGAATCTGTGCTGCACTTTATGTACATGCTCAGTAGTGACCAGTGCTGTGGAGTCATAGATGAGATGAATCTGTGCTGCACTTTATGCACATGCTTAGTAGTGACCAGAGCTGTGGGGTCATAGATGAGATGAATCTGTGCTGCACTGTATGTACATGCTCAGGAGTAACCAGTGCTGTGGAGTCGTAGATGAGATCAATCTGTGCTGCACTTTATGCACATGCTCAGTAGTGACCAGTGCTGTGGAATCAGAGTCAGGGAAATTGAGGAGTCCAAGTTGGAGATTTGGCTTACTGACTCCACAGCCCTGGCTGCAACCTACTGTTTTGTCACACGGCAGGGCTCAGAAGAGAAGGAGTACCATTTGAACATTGCTGCACAAGTCACCATGTCACATTTGCAGATTCCCCAAAATGCCAAAACAGCAGAAACCCCCACAAGTGACCACATTTTGGAAACTACACCCCTAAAGGAATTTTTCTAGGGGTGCAATGAGCATCCTGAAACCACTAGTGCGTCACAGAAATTTATATTATTGGGCCATGAAAATTAAATTTGACTTTTTTTTTCACAAAAATGTTGATTTAGCCCCAAATTCCTAATTTTCACAAACGTAAAAGGAGATAATGGATCCCACAATTTGTTGTGCAATTTATCCTATATGTGGTCAGAAACTCTTGTTTGGGTACACAGCATGGCTTGGGGGGGGGAGAACCATTTGACTTTTGGAGCACAATTCTTGCTGCAGTAGATTGTGGAAACTATGTCACATTAGCAAATCTCTTGAGGTGCCAGAACAGCAAAAATCCACACAAGGGACCCCATTTTTTTTTTTTTTGAACAATAAATTTTTATTGAAAGTTTACATTTTACAAATAAGGTGATATCAAATCTCAATACAGAGCTGTATTTGCAATATGCATAAGAAAGCATGTAAACGGTTGACAAACAAACAGACAAACTAACAACAGGGTAGGAGGCAAGGGAGGGGGGAAGCCCGAGGAGGGGGGTATGTTGTGTCCAATTATCGTTAATGATTCAATCAGAATCGGGGGATCTGGGTTGGTTAGATGAAATACAGGTGTGGCAAGGGGGTGTGGTTGGCGTACTCCGCCCAGGGAAGCCATATTTTCTCAAACTTACCGACTTTATCTGTAAGTATGGCAGATAATTTTTCATTGATCATATACCAAGAAAGGAAGAAAGGCGTGTTTTAACCGCAGATAAATCTAAGAGAGAGATGTAGCTTCTCCCATGACTGAAGTAGTAGACGGAGTTTGCGGAGCATGTGAGGATAATTGGCTGCATAAAGGGAGTCTAAACTGGCAGTCAGTTTCACCCCTAGGTAATCCAGATGGTTAGTGGCCCATTGAAACGTAAAGTCGTGTTGGAGCTGTGAAACAATAGGTGAAGGGAGGGATTCATGGCATAAGATTGTGAAGGATTAACCTGTAGACCGGAGATAGATTCAAAATTACTAAGGGTTTGAAGTAGGGCCGGCAAGGATGTCTGAGGGGTTGATAGAAGAAGTAGCATGTCATCTGCGAACAAAAAGAGCTTGTGAGAAACTGACGCTATTTTTACACCCTGTATATTAGAGTTGAGGCGATGATGAATAGCTAATGGTTCGAATGCCAAAAGGAATAATAAGGGCGAAAGAGGGCATCCTTGCCGAGTGCCTCTACTAATGGGGAAAAGTGCAGAGGAAAAGCCATTGTAGCGTACGTAAGCGGATGGGGAGCTGTAAAGAGAGTGAATTCAAGAAAGAAAGTGGTCAGGGAACTTCCACTTCTGCAAGACCGCAAACAGATAAGGCCAGTCAAAGGCTTTTTTAATATCCAGTGACAGTAACATGCTTGATATGTTGCGCTGTTTGCAGAAGTGCAGCAGGTGGGAGACCCTCTGTATGTTGTCTGAGGCTTGTCTACAAGGGACAAAGCCTACTTGATCTCTATGTATTAAGAGTTCCCAAACCTGAGTTCAACCGCTGAGATAGAATTTTAGCTAGTATTTTAAGGTCTAAGTTAATAAGGGATATTGGTCTATAATTAGACCAGAGTAAGTGGACTGAGTTGGGTTTTGGTATCATGGATATAGCGGCCATTAAAGAGGCTCCTCCTGGATTATTACTGTCCCTTAAGTTAAAATAGTTAGTGAGGTGGGGAATTAGTACCGATGCATATTTTTTATAATAGAGGGCCATAAATCCGTTGGGACCTGTTTTTTTATTAATTTTCAGGTGCTGAATAGTTAGTTCTATTTCGCTAGGAGTAATGGCTTGATTTAGGAGTTCGATCATGTTAGAGCTAAGGGCTGGGAGGGGGGTAGAATCTAAAAAAGCATCTAACGTTTCTGAGTTTATAGTGGTAGAGACGTTATATAACTGCCTAAGTTTTTGTTGGAACATATGAGTAATCTGTTGTGGATTGGATGTAATGCCCGAAGGTGTACGTAAACGTATGGGGGGCGGGGTAGGGGTAGGCATTTTAAGCGATGAGCTAAGTTAGAATTATTCTTATTATTAAGGGCGTAGAAGCGTTGTTGTGACCAGCGTATGGCCCGGTCCGCGTTCTCAGAAAGACAGAGGTCTAATTCTGTACGAGCGTGGGAAAGGTCTTGGTACGTAGCAGGTGAGGGTGAGTTCTTCATCCGGGACTCTAAAACTGATACCTTGCTCTCTAATTCAGCTACCCTTGCACGTCCGTCTTTTTTCTTGCACGAGGCCTCTTGAATACAGAAGCCTCTTAGCACTGCCTTATGAGCTTCCCAGAGGGAAATTGGCGAGGAAGCTGATTGTTGATTCAAGGAGAAGTAATCATCAAGGTGGTTTTCAGTTTTTGAGCGATATCAGGGTAAGAGAGCAATGAATCGTTCAGAGTCCAGTCGAATGATCGGGGCCGTGGGTGGAGAGGAGAGCATGTGAGTTGAATTGGAGAGTGATCTGACCATGGAGTAGATTGAATAGAAATATTTGAAAGGGACCCCATTTTTGAAACTACACCCCTTGAGTAACTCATCTAGTGTTGTAGTGATAATTATAAACCCACAAGTGATTTTTCCACTAAAACTTTGTTTAGCGCAAGGTTTTTAATATTCAAAAGGGCTAATAGGAGAAAACAAGCAATATAATTTGCTATGCAACTTCTGAAAATCATGACACCCCATATGTGGACAGAAACTACTTTTTCCACCACATATGAAAATCTCAGAAGGAAAGGAGTGCCATAGTAGAGTGCAGATTTTGCTTTAATGATTTGTGGGAGCGATTTCACATGTGGAGGATCCCTGAGGTGCGTGAACAGCAGAACCCCCAATAATTGACCCCATTTTCCAAACAACACCTTTCAATTAAATCATCTAAAGGTGAAGTGAGTATATTGCCACCACGGATGTTTCACAGAATTTAATACCATTGAGTGGTGAAGGAAAAATCATAGAATTTTTACCACTAAAATGTTGATTCATTTGACTTTTGAACTGAAGATTTTCCTATAATAATTTGCAGACTCCATTTGTAGAGCCCTTAAGTACCAAAACAGCAGAATTCCCCTTCAACTGGCCCTAACTTGGAAATTTAACTCCTCTGGGAATTCATCTACAGGTGTAATGACGATTATGACTCCATGGGTGTTTTCCAGACATAAACACACAGTGGATGTTGCAGAGTGAAAATTTTACTTTTATTACTTAGTCCCCCAATGGGACTTTATCTTTTTGCAATGCACGGGACCTGTTAGTTTTACACATTCAGATCATCTGTTAGGGTGTGTGCACACGCTGCAGATTCTGCTGCGGATCCGCAGCGGTTTTGGTCCTGCGGATCCGCAGCAGTTTCTGCTGCGGTGTACAGTACCATTAAGATCAATGCAATATGAAACCTGCTGTGCAGACAGTTCGGATTTTTCCGTGCGGATTTGCTGCGGTTTCAAAACCGCAGCATGTCAATTCTTTGTGTGGATTCCGCTGCGGTTTGGCACCTGCTCCATGGCAGGTGTCAAACCGCAGGGGAAACCTGCAGGCTAAACCGCAGATAAACTGCAGGTCTTTTGAGCTGTGGATTTACCTGCGGTTTTTGACAAATCCGAGAGGAAAAATCCGCAGGACAATCCGCAGAGTGTGCACTAGGGTGACCGCAAAAAATCGATGTCGCAATTTTGTCCGTCTGGACCCCACAAAACGATTCCCCTTTCCAGATATTGAGATAGCCAAAATTTGAGCTCGATCAAACGACGTTAACCCGTGCCGCTCGTCGCTCAAAGTTTGAAAAAATCCAAATTGAGGTATTTTAAGATTTAGGTATTTTGCATAGTCTGTTAGACTATAAAGAATGTGACAACAACATTGCAGAAATAGCCCTGACCAAATTTTCGAACCATTTGTGGTATTTGAATGCAGAGTTGGTGGGATTATCGTTTTTTGATCCCACCATTACAGACAATGAAAAGTTGTTAATGGCTAATAAATTGCTCAGTAGCACAGATGAACCATCAGAGCACGCTAGGGTTGTAAATCCAAAAGTTAGGAAAGAAAAATTAAAAGAGGTAGGAAGTAACCGACTTTAACGACCTTCTGACAAAAGATGAAGAACAAAAGCAATATGTCCTGCAAGTTGTAAGCAAATGCCGAGCATTATATTCTGACGTTTCAAAAACTACTTTAACAAAAGCTCTAGAATAGATAAGATAACTATGTAAAATTATCAACTCATGTAGGTTAGCGTGCTCTGATGGTTCATCTGTGCTACTGAGCAATTTATTAGCCATTAACAACTTTTCATTGTCTGTAATGGTGGGATCAAAAAACGATAATCCCACCAACTCTGCATTCAAATACCACAAATGGTTCGAAAATTTGGTCAGGGCTATTTCTGCAATGTTGTTGTCACATTCTTTATAGTCTAACAGACTATGCAAAATACCTAAATCTTAAAATACCTCAATTTGGATTTTTTCAAACTTTGAGCAACGAGCGGCACGGGTTAACGTCGTTTGATCGAGCTGAAATTTTGGCTATCTCAATATCTGGAAAGGGGAACCGTTTTGTGGGGTCCAGATGAACAAGATTCCGACATTTTTTCCCCCCCATATGAGATCCGGTCACCCTAGTGTGCACACAGCCTTAGACCTTGCTTCTGACTGGGTCTATAACAGGCCACTGTAGCTGGCAGACATGGAGGTCATTATTTGACCTCCGGTGCCATGACATCCCTCGGCTCCCTGTGATCATGTTGCGGGGGTGCCGGTGGGGTGAGAGAGGAAGCCCACTCACTATCATAAACTCCTAAATCCCAACATTGCTATTGATAGCAGCATCTAGAAGATAGGACAGCTGATGATGGTCCCGATGATCGAAGGTCCGATGTGGTGTAGCACCATGATCCCAAACCTTACCCCTGCATGACCGCTCACTGTAAATTTACGGCGGTGCTGCACAAATCCAAACAGGCGCCGACGTATATTTATCATCAGTGGTTGGGAGGAAGTTAATTAAGAAAAAAAAATCCAGCAAATCGCAAAATATTTTGGAAAATACAGTTCACAAGGAAAAAAAAAAGACTGGAACAAGTTACAATACCCAACCACTGCTTGGATTTCCATGTGGTCTGCAGAAGGCCCAAACAGAAGGCAGTTCAACAACACACTTTTGAGAAGAAACACAAAATCTGTATATTGGGAAATAAACTCAATGTTATATTTCTAAGTTTATGTATTGTGTAAATGGAGGTGTGTTAAAGGAACAGGGGAATCGGTCAAATAAAAAATGCATTTATTTTCTTGTTGATTTTTTAAAATAATCTTAATCATGTAATCATGTAGTATGTTTCTATACAGCATTTAAAAGTACTGTAGAAAAAGATGAATTCATAATAATGAATAAATAGGATACTGTGAGTCACATGAAATATTTCGCTCATGAAATAAAGCTGGAGTCACACATAGCGACTTACCAGCGATCCCGACAACGATATCAACGTGTCAGGATCGCTGGTAAGTCGCTATGTGATCGCTGGTGAGCTGTCAAACAGACAGCTTCACCAGCGATCAGCACAGCGATGCCGAGCGCCCGGCATCGCTGTGTTCGTTAGCGCTGATGCCATATCCCTGTAAAAAAATAGAATTAAAATAAAAAATATTGTTATTCTCACCTTCCGACGTCCCGCGCAGCCATCCTGCCTCTCTCTACGCTCCGGTCCCAGTAATCCTTTGCGAGAATGACAGGGAGAATGTCACGGTCTCGCGGCAGCGCGACGTCTCACGGTCATTCGTGCAAAGGATCACTGGGATCGGGAGCGTGGAGAGAGGTGGGATGGCTGCACGGGACGTCGGAAGGTGAGAATAACAATATTTTTTATTTTTTTTATTATTTTTTACAGCTGATCGCTGGTCTCCCGCCTGTCACACGCAGCGATGCGTGCTGGCCAGCGGGAGACCAGCGATGAAAAATATGTCCAGAGGTTTCTTGCAGCGATCAGCGATACCGGCAGGGGGGCCGGTCGCTGATCGCTGTCACACACAGCCAGAGGCAGGCGAAAAAACGCCTTCAGATTAGTATGATACGTCCACGGGACGCATCGTTCTAAGCTACAGTGGCAGCGAGCTGGACGGAGCTGGGGAAAGGGCAGTATCAGATGTTGCGGCTGAGAGACCCGGCTGTACCACTGGCAGGAGAGGGGGGCAGGGAGGCGAGCGTCTCCCACCTGCTGCGCTCCGCGGTCGGGCTCATTGTCACACACGCTCCGCCTCCCCCTGCTCCCGGGCGCAGTGGAATGTTCCGCTCCGCTCCTCGCTCTTGTGCTGGAGCCCCCGCAGACAGCGGAGGTGCTGCCCGGGCTGTGAGCATGCACCAGGCGCTGCTGGATGGAAGCGGCCCCAGGACTGGGCGATGGCGGCCACGATACTGGGCTGCATGGCTCTGCTCTGTGCCACAGGTAAGTGCTGCCTGGAACTTTGCTCCCCTGCGGGCTGCAGCTGGCATCTGCCCCGTGGGCACTGGGGGTGGGCATTGCCCCCTGCTCTCCCCATTATTGGGTCTCCTGTGCCCCTGGTTCATTGGGGGCAGTAATAAAGGCATGGGTATTACCCCCGGGCACGGTGTCATGGTGGTGGGCACAGCGGGTGAGGTGTTTCCTAGGCAGCAGGGTGGTCTGCTCTCTGGTGGTCCGCTCTCTGGTGGTCCGCTCTCTGGTCTGGGCATCGCATGGCTTTTGTTCTCATTTCCAGGGGCATCAATCAGTTCACTGTGGCTGGTGACAAATGGCAGGAGGTGCCCCGGAGAGTGGGCACTGGATGTGGTGCGGACCGGGGGGACGTCCGGAGACCCCTGTGGGCATTATCCGAGGATGACCTCTGGGGTCCTGTCCTGACCATGCGGGTGTGGGCACAGTCCGCTCAGTCTGGGTTCAGTAAATCAACAGATGGCTGGCACCGTGCACCCTGTGACGCGTAGCCAAGGTGACAGCGGAGTGTGGGCACACTATAAAGACTATGCACACTGCGATGGCACTGTATACGGGGGGGCTATACCGCGCCTTTCATTAGCTGCACATGATGTGTAGGACATTGTGGTCTCTGGATTTTGGGTGCATGGGTGATGTGGGCACTGCTGATTGTGTGCTGGAACATTCATATTATGTGTTGGCGCTGCTATCTGGGCACCGGACACTCTTAAGAGGGAGCACAAGCTCACTGCCCGTCATGTAGTTTGCTCCATGACATTACACCCACAATCTCGCCTAATGTTTTTTTTAATAGCACGGCAATGTATACCCTTGTATGGCCAATTTTAATTCATACAAATTGCGTACTCCTCCGTGGTGAAAAATACTCCTCAAAAATATTGGGAGGAGTATTTTTACTCCTCTGAAAAATATGTAGCGCGACCTCTGCACACAGCGATCTCGCTGGTGAGATCGCTGTTGTGTCACAAAAGTTGTGACTCAGCAGCGATCTCGCTAGCGAGATTGCCATGTGTGACTCCCGCTTAAGTTTTTCCTGTTGTATATTTTTAATAAATTATTCAATTTTTAGACAATCATCACACCAAGTTGACAATCTAAGACCAACAAAAGATTACACTGACATGTACCTACAGTAATTCTATACTGGTGATAGTAGCTGTGAAGGTAGTCGTAGACAGTGACCACATCAATAGCTAAATACTCACACTGTAGTTCGTCTCTGATATACTGACATTAACACCAGTCGACCTCTTCAAGTTACCATCATGAGACACCACAACCTCTTCATCTTTGGTGAGATGGCAATCAAGTTCCAGCATATCCGTTCCGAGGCTGACCGCACTGTAAGGTACAAATACAAAATAATGTTACTGTAGTTGTCGGAGTAAAACTTTATCTTGCATAGTCGCAAAAAAACCGCGCGCCTGTCGGCGCGCGAAATTTGGCTCATCTTTCATCGTTTTTAAGAAATCTCAAGATGGAAGAGGCCAGGAGCCATTTGGTGAGCTGCATTTCTTGCTACATGTTCACAGATTTACCAGTGGAAAAGCCAAACTTCACGTGCCACAAATGCAAGCTTGTGTCCCTGTTGGAGGAAAAGTTGCAAAATCTCGAAGAGAGGTTAGCTACGTTGAAGATCATTAAGGAAGGTGAAGAGTTCTTGGACAGAGCAGAATTATCTCTTCATGTTACAGAAAGAGAAGAAATTCGAAGTGCACCTGAAGAAACAGAGGAATGGAGACATGTGACCCAGAGAAGCAGGAGGATCAGGAGGCAGTCAGCACCCATACTGCTCAGAAACCAGTACCAGGCTCTCACGCAGGAAAACGATGAAGAAATACATCAGGATAAGACTCTGCCAACAAACAGCAACCTTGTACGCCTTCAGAGTCCTCCTGGATGGAGAAAGAAAAATGTTGTGAAGAAGAAACGGAGAGTGGTGGTCATGGGGGATTCCCTGCTGAGAGGAACAGAGGCCGCTATCTGCAGACCGGATATAACTAGAAGAGAAATGTGCTGTCTTCCAGGTGCAAAAATTAAAGATGTGTCTGACAGGATATCAGGACTCTTCAGACATACAGATGACTACCCATTCCTGCTACTACATGTGGGGACAAATGACACCGCAAGAAACGACCTGGAAACCATCTGCAGAGACTTTGAAGACTTAGGCAAGAAAGTGAAAGAACTGGGAGCGCAGGTGGTCTTCTCTTCCATCCTCCCAGTGGATGGCCATGGAACAAGGAGGTGGAATAAGATTCTGCAGGTGAACAACTGGCTACGTCGATGGTGCCGTCAGCAACGATTTGGATTTCTGGATCACGGAGTGAACTACTTATACGATGGACTACTTGCTAGAGATGGGGTGCACCTTACGAAGACTGGAAAGCAGGTATTTGGAAGTCGCCTTGCTACACTTGTAAGGAGAGCTTTAAACTAGAACAACATGGGAAGGGAAGCAAAAGACCAGAAAAAGCCATACACCTGACAAATGCTATTGAGAACTCTGCTATTAGAAGTGGAAAGGAAGAACAAAGACGAAAGAATCTAATTAATAAAAATATTGGAGAAAGAGAAACCAATCACAAACTAAAATGTTTCTATACTAATGCACAAAGCATGGGCAACAAACAAGGAGAATTGGAACTACTAACACAGGAAAAGAAATATGATGTCATTGGAATCACTGAAACTTGGTGGGACAATACACATGATTGGAATACAAGACTAGAAGGATACAACTTATTTGCAAGAAACAGACTTGATAAACGAGGAGGAGGTGTCGCATTGTATGTTCGAAACGCGTATATCTGCACAGAGATTGAAGCTTCAGAGACTGGGAGTTCTGTGGAAACTGTTTGGGTAAGAATACAAGGACAGAACAATGGAAAGGACACCATTGTAGGCATTTACTACAGGCCGCCTGTGCAAGCCGAAGATATAGATGAACTCTTTATGCATCAGATGGCCAAGTTCTCCAAAAAATATGACATGGTTGTCATGGGAGATTTCAACTATCCAGACATTTGTTGGGAATCTCTCTCAGGCAAAACTAACAGGTCAAGGAAATTCTTATCCTCTCTTGCTGACAACTTTATCTTCCAAAAGGTAAGGGAGAAAACAAGGGGAACTGCTACCTTGGATCTAATCCTTATAAACAGGGAGGAAATGGTTGAGGAGGTAAAAGTGGCTGGGACCCTAGGAGGTAGCGACCATGCTATTTTAGAATTTTGGATAACTAGAGGTGGAAGACCTGTAAAGACTCAGACGTCAAGGTTAGATTTCAGAAAGGCAGATTTTAAGGGATTCAGAAAGAGAATTGGAGGGATCCAATGGCTGGATATCCTTAAAGACAAAAATGTCCAGGAAGGATGGGAAATCTTGAAAAATGAAATTCTCAATGCACAGTTGTTAACAATTCCGAAAAGAGGGAAGAATAGGAAGCATTTAAGGAAACCAGGATGGATGAACACAGAACTTAAGCACATGCTAAAAAGGAAGAAAAAAATGTTTATAAAATGGAAAGAGGGAGGCATATCTAAAGAAGAATATAATGCTGTCTGCAGAACCTGCAGGGCACAAATCAGATTATCTAAAGCTGAAAATGAACTGAGGCTTGCAAGAGATGTCAAAAGCAATAATAAAGGATTTTGGGGATATGTCAAAAGTAAAAGAAAAGTCAAAGATGCTATAGTATTTTTACAGGATGAAAATGATGAAATGGTAAGACAGGATGTTGAGAAGGCTGAACTTTTAAATTCCTATTTTGCATCTGTTTTCTCTCAGAAAGGAAATGCAACATCAACTGTTATTCACTGTCCTATTAAGGGAATAGAAGAATCCAGGATATCTATAAACAGAAAGATAGTGAGGAAACACTTAGCTAACCTAAATGAATTCAAGTCTCCAGGTCCAGATGAATTACACCCCAGAGTACTGAAGGAGATAGCAGAAGAAATTTTTGAACCCCTCTCCATAATCTTTGAAAATTCTTGGAGAACAGGAGAAGTGCCAGAAGACTGGAGAAGAGCAAATGTTGTTCCTATCTTCAAAAAGGGGAAGAAGGTGGACCCAGGCAACTATAGGCCGGTGAGTCTGACTTCTATACCAGGAAAGATCTTTGAACAAATTATTAAACAACATGTATGTCAATACCTGGATAAGAATGAAGTGATTAAACAGAGTCAGCATGGGTTTGTAACTAATAAGTCATGTCAGACTAACTTAATTTCCTTCTATGACGGTATCACTGATTGGGTGGATCAAGGAAATGCTGTAGATATAGTATATCTTGACTTCAGCAAAGCATTTGACAAAGTCTCTCATACAATCCTTATTGAAAAAATGACTAAGTATGGAATGGACAAGGCAACTGTTAGGTGGATTCATAACTGGCTTAGTGATCGGTCCCAAAGAGTGGTCGTAAATGGCTGCACATCCAGTTGGAAGAATGTCTCAAGTGGGGTACCACAGGGCTCTGTCCTGGGCCCTGTATTGTTCAACATCTTTATCAACGATTTAGATGAAGGAATTGAGGGTAAACTGATTAAATTTGCTGATGACACAAAGCTAGGAGGGATAGCTAATACTAGAGAGGAGAGAGAGAGGATTCAAAAAGATTTAAATAAACTGGAGAAGTGGGCAGCAACTAACAGAATGGTTTTTAACAGGGAGAAATGCAAAGTACTACATCTGGGCAATAAAAATGAAAAAAGCATATATAGAATGGGAGGAATAGGGCTAAGTGACAGCACATGTGAAAAAGACTTGGGTATACTAATAGATCACAGACTGAATATGAGTCAACAGTGTGATGCAGCAGCAAAAAAGGCAAATGCAATTCTAGGATGTATTAACAGAAGCATACAGTCTAGATCACGTGAAGTCATTATTTCCCTCTACTCCTCTTTGGTCAGACCTCATCTGGAATATTGTGTCCAGTTTTGGGCACCACATTTTAAAAAAGACATCAACAAACTGGAGCAAGTTCAGAAAAGAGCGACCAGAATGGTGACCGGTCTGCAAACCCTGTCTTATGAGGAAAGGTTGCAGGATTTGGGAATGTTTAGTTTGCAAAAGAGAAGACTGAGAGGAGACTTAATAGCTGTCTACAAATATCTAACGGGCTGTCACATTGTAGAAGGATCAACTTTATTCTCATTTGCACAAGGAAAGACTAGAAGCAATGGGATGAAACTGAATGGGAGGAGACACAGACTAGATATTAGAAAAAACTTTTTGACAGTTAGAGTGATCAATGAGTGGAACAGGCTGCCACGAGAAGTGGTGAGTTCTCCTTCAATGGAAGTCTTCAAACAGAGGCTGGACAGACATCTGACTGGGATGATTTAGCGAATCCTGCTTTGAGCAGGGGGTTGGACCAGATGGCCCAGGAGGTCCCTTCCAACTCTACGATTCTATGATTCTATGATTCTATGATAGTCTATGATCATCATAGCAACAAAAGATTAATGGATAATGTATATTAGCAATATCTATATAACTGACTCATTGATTTACTTAACATTAATTCTGACCTAGAGATCATTGAATCATAGAATCTTAGAGATGGAAGAGACTAGTGATGGGCGAGTATGCTCGTTGCTCGGATTTTCCCGAGCATGCTTGGGTGATCTCCGAGTATCTGGAAGTGCTCTGAGATTTAGCTTCCATTGCGGCAGCTGCATGATTTGCGACTTCTTGACAGCCTGAATACATGTGGGAATTCCCTAACAAACAGGCAATCCCCACATGTATTCAAGCTGTCAAGTAGCTGCAAATCATACAGCTGCGGGGGGGGGGGGGGGGAAGAAACTAAATCTCCGAGCACTTCCAAATACTCGGAGACCACCAGAGCATGTTCGGGGAAAGCCGAGCAACGAGTATACTCGCTCATCACTAGAAGCGACATCAAGTGTCTACGTGTCCATCCCCCTGCTCAATGCAGCGCAGGATACCACAGGTAATTATTACATATGCAGATCCATATTATCATGTTGTACCAAATATTGTCCTTATAGGTCAGACAGTCAGGGATAATTAACTCCATAGAGTAAAGTTGGCCATTTTGGCGATGATCCACAGCTGAACAACCGATTCAGATAAAAAAAATTTTGCACTTTATTCTGACTTCACTGAGCACTACAAATACTGACTAAGACAACAGATATCTGTCGAAAAGTTCTGCAGTGTTGGATATTTTAAGTTGTCCAGTGTTAAGAAAACATGCATCCCATTGATAAAAGCCCAGAGTATGCCACAGATAATGACAGAAATCGATTTGACAGACAGTCTAACCATGAGTGACTAGTCAGTCAGGAAATGGCCATCTGATATCCAGAATATATGGCCATCTTTTAACGGGTAGTGTGGAGGCAAGAAAAGCACGACTATTTCCCTTATATTGTATAAGTATAAAGAACTTATTAGTTTGTTCAATTACTAAACACGCAATAAACAACACACCAGAGGAGTGGGATCCTGGAAGATTAGCTGTTTGTTCAGGAACGCATCACAGATGTACGTAATGAAAGAAAAACGAAGTATGAAAAAGATGTTGGGATCACCAAAATAAGAAATGCAAATGCTTTATTTCATAGAAGAACTACTAATGGCACACAATTAAAAAAAATGTTAGAAAAACCAAAACCAAAAGGATACCCAATAATGCACCAGGTGTGTCCATAGTAGGATTAACACCTCTCTTCCAATGTCCAAAAGTTAGAAACAGACAGGAATCCCACATGCAAAATATATCACAACACAGAATACTATTTATACAGGATAACACCATGAATATATATCGGAGAAAAAATGTACCACAATTGAAACAATGTTCGCACAGGATGAAGGTAAATATATGAAAAGCAATACACAAATGTGGATTTTTAAAGAATAAATCTATAAAACGTGGAAAAAGGTGCCTATAATAAAGCAGACACCCAAAATAGCATCCAACTGGTATGGCATTTCCAAGATAAATAAGAAGTAACCTGTGCTGCACAGAAAGAATGACCACCTGATAAGTAACCAAACTAAAGATCACTGCAAACATCCATAATGGGACCAGAAGTCATAGGGCTGAGAAGAAAAATACCAAAGTATACATGGAAGAGAGGGACCTAAAAATTGTGACAAGATGAAAAGCTTTCTAATATCTTAATGGTCATGACATGCTAAATTCCTTAAAGGGAACCTAGCACTTTTCTGTCCTACCATCTAAAAACATCATTTTATTCAATGTCAGCTATGCATTCCCAAAATACTACTGTAACCCCCTGACTCCTCATGTATCACCCATAAAAACCTTTTATATTTCTCCCGTGATGTACGCAGTCCTTGACGTGGATGACGCAGATCGCTGTGAGATATCGCGCCCGTGCAGTCAAATGGTTTCTCGTAAGTGCGCAGTATGCTTTGCCCAACTGCGGGCAAAGCCGAAAAGAGTGCACGCGCGAGAAACCATTTGACTGCGCGGGCGCAATGTCTCACAGCGATCTGCGTCATCCACGTCAAGGACTGCATGCAGCAGCCGAGGAGTGGAGTGAGTGAACCGAAGCCACACCCATCGGATCAGACGGACCATATTAGCATACATGGCGGGAGATATATCAAAGGCTTTTATGGGTGATACATGGGGAGTCAGGGGGTTACATCAGTATTTAGAGGATGCAGAGCTGACACTGAATAAAATGATATTTTTAGCTGGTAGGACAGAAAAGTGGTGACAGGTTCCCTTTAAAATATGGCAACCTCGAATCAATTACGCCTGTCTTTATCCACTCTCTCTTTTTGTCTCTTCCCATATCTTTCCGCTTTTTGTTCTTTACGCTCAATGAGTGACATATACAGTATAGTGATACTAAATATATGTAGTCGTACTCTATTCCAAAACCCCCCTAAAAATCCCAGCATGCAATACACATTAAAATGGGGGTGCAATTCAGATATTATGTGACTCTACACACTCCATCAAGCGACTAATTGCACCTGGTGGCTTGGAGGTCCCTGCTGAATGTTCTGTAGATACTTTCTATAAAATAATATCCTGGTTTATTTGTAGTGGCTCAAACAGAGGAAGAAATATTCTTTGCAGAAGAACTGTTCTGGAGGAAGATACATGTACTTAGTCACCTAGGGACACTTTTTCTTACAAAATATCTGTAATACAATCTATCTTGAGGCTTGCTCTGCTCTTTTATTAATATAAACTTGATGATAGAGAGACGAGTAATCAGTGGAGTTGGGAATCGGGAAGCCCGCAGCACTTTGCGCGCCTCTTGCCACTGATTGGCGGCTCTAGGACACCATTAGGCTCTTATACCATGCCACTCTGCTAATTGGAAAGACAAGGGGTGGCAACTCTCAGGAAGATATTATTCTCAACCCAAAATGTGCCTCCTGCATGTCATACTTAGAAACAGTGCCATCCCTAGAGTTTAATGCTGACAATTCCCCTTTAGCATGTGCTATTATTACATAATAACTACCAAAATAGAAGAGATTATCAACAATGGTTCCAGGCACCTCTTACCCAACCCCAAGGGTGGACAATTATTTTCACAATGTTATTACAAGGTTCAAAATTCCAATACTCAGCTAAAGAAAAACTGAACAAAATAAACGGATTTGACAGATTAGCCAAAAATTTCTCCAGGGCACTACATTTATAAAGAAAAAAATTCTTCATATATAGTACATATTTGGACTTTGTATAAATACAGAGGATATAAAAATGCCAAGTTTTTGCCATGTTAAAAAAAATTAAACCAAGAAGAATAATTTCAGAACTGTTTCCACTGTCAGTGTCAGCCATAATCTGTATAATTCAAGGGAAAAATTAAACTGAAATCACACATACATATAATTTACACTTTTACACACACATACAGTGGCATGTAACAGTTCTGACATCCCTGGTCAAAATTACTGTTATTGTAAAAGGGCTAAAGATAAAGATGACACATTTCCTTTCTATTTTAGGCAAGAAAATATATATATATATTTTCATCTTTTACATTTTAAAAATTACAAAAAGGAAAAGGGGCCGATGCAAAAGTTTGGGCACCCTTGGAAATTTGTGTGCTCAGATAACTTTGATCAAGCTTTCAGGCCTTCATTAGCTTATTAGGCTTATGGCTTGTTCACTATCATCATTAGGAAAGGACAGGTGATGCAGCCAGTATTATAAAAATCCAGCCTCCTCTAACCTTGTGCCAAAACACAGCAGCCATGGGTTCTTCTAAGCAGCTGCCTATAACTCAGAAAATGAAAATGGTGGAGGCCCAAAAAGAACAAGAAGGTTATAAGAAGATGGGTGTTATGTTTGACACCAATCTCTCCTTCACCTCCCATATACAATCTCTTGCCCGCTCTTGCCACTTACACCTAAAGAATATCTCTAGAATCCTCTTCTCTTCTCATCAAGGAAACAACAAAAACCCTCACTGTTGCCCTGATCCCCTCTCGCCTGGACTACTGTAACGCTCTATTAACTGGCCTCCCCCTCACTTGACTTCCCCTATCCAGTCCATCCAAAATGCAGCAGCCAGGGTCATCCATCTGGCTAATTGGTACTTAGACGCGTCCGCTCTGTGCGAGTAATTGCACTGGCTGCCCATTCATTATAGGATCCAATTTAAACTGCTTGTCCTCACCCACAAAGCTCTCCATAATGCGGCACCCCTCTGCATCTCCTCCCTCATTTCTGTTTATTGGCCTACCTGCTCATTACACTCTGCAAGTGACTTTCGACTAACCTTTGCACTAATCCGTACCTCCCACTTCCAGCTCCAAGACTTCTCCTGCATTGTGCCATTCCTCTGGAATGCTCTACCCCAAGAAATTAGGACTATCCACAAATTACACAGTTTTAGGTGCTTCCTCATAACACATCTGTTCAGTGCGGCCTATCACGTTGCCTAATCAAAGTCCTTTTGTTTGTGTGTAGCCCATTCACTATCTAAATGAGAATAACCCTCCACTACACCCTATAGCACCCCAAATACTGGCTGGTGACTACCTCATGCAGCCTTTATCCCACACTCCCTAAAGATGGCTGGACCATCATTGTAAATACACACCTCTACTTTGCGTCTCCCCCCACCTCATTGTAGATTGTAAGAGAAAATATAGTGCGCACAAAAGAAAATTTTCATGGTCAACATGACCCAGTCGTCGCGTTTCGACTGCACTAAGCAGTCTTACTCATGACATGAGTAAGACTCATGTCATGTAAGGAGTATGCCTGCTTAGCGTAGTCGAAATGCGTCGACTGGGTCATGTTGACCTTGAAAATTTTCTTTTGTACGCACTATATTTGCTTTTGAAAAATAAAAATAAAAATCCAGTCCTGTTGAGCCGTACTCCAATTTTTTCTATTGCATAAGAATTGAAAGACTTTTGGCTAGCTACAAAAAGTGTTTACAAGCTGTCATACTTGAAAAAGGAGGTGCTACTAGGTACTAACCATACCATCACACACCCCCATGAAGAAGCTAAACGTGGCGAAACGCGCGTCTGGGTAGCGGGACTTTCTAAAGCTGGTGGCCTTAAATTATTTATTCTATTCATCGTCTCAGGTAATACCATTTTGATAAGCACTATATTCTATTATAAGAGTTGGTACAGTATTTAGCTACAGATAGCCCTAGTGAACAGGATGCATTAATCATGTAGTTATATGGTATGCACTGTCACTGTTGTAAGACTATTCCTCCTACACTTATATACGGATTCTGTACTTGTCTATTCAACCTAGCAGGTGTTTTTTATACCAATAATATCCCTCTATGCTCTATATTACAGATTTATCTAATCTTTACACCATTATTGATGTAAGGGGTTTCTGGACATTGATGGCAACCTATATGCAATTCTCTTTATAGACTATCATACAGCTAACAATACTATTGACATAGTTCTTGCAGTAATTGACAATAAGCGTCTGTTGTTCTGGGCTATTTTCACATAAACGGTATCTAATATACATTAATAATGAATTGAGAGCACCCTTTCTTTACTGTGTCCATTCAGCGCCTGTGTTTGTGCGTTATTCCCTTATAACCTGGACAATCAGTATGGCCTACAATATAGCTCCCAGAGGGTGTTTCCCAGCTTGCTAAACGCAAATTCAAGGGTGCTTTCACGTTGCATCCAGGCACCCGTTTGGTGGCCCCATAGGGGCTTACGTCCAAACCCCCCCCTCGCCAAGATTTGGGCGTATGCGCTGCCGGGGTTATAGACTATAAATGGTGCTGGCTGGTTGAACGTGCACTCTGACGAGCATCATTTTAGGCCATGTAAGCCTACTAGAGGCGGACACTCAGATGCAGTCTACTACGTCTGAGTATTCACTTCCAGTAAGTGTACACACCTGACGATGATGCACGCCAGAGAGCACGTTCCATCTGTCAGCACCATTATAGTCTATGGCACTGTCGGCGCATAGACTATAAGCTTGCTAGTAGGACTGAAAAATAAAGTTAAAAGGATTTGAGTAGGGGGTTGGACCAGATGACCTAGATGACTCTTCCAACTCTACCATTCTATGATATGACAACATAAAAAATGTAAAACATTGAAAAATGTAAATTACCCTCCCTTTTCAACTTCAGAAATAAATAAATAAATATATATATATATACACTAGATTAAGGCCCAATGCTATCGCATCGGGAGGATAGTGACACACCTCTTGCCATGTTAACCCTCAAAACACACACACACCTCCTCAACACACTCTCCTCTCACCTTTCACCATCTCCACTCACGTCCCCCCCTCTTTCACTCCACATACGACCCTTTCTCTCACTCCGTCTCTCATACTCACGCCGTCATCGCCGCTGCTCCACGATCCCCGACATCTTCTTCCGCCGGTGCCATTCTGGATCCAGACGTTGTCCACGCCGGCGACATGTTCTTGCGGCGACGCCATCTTGAGTATCGCAGGATTTCACGATACTCAAGATGGCGTCGCCGCAAGAACATGTCGCCGGCGTAGACAACGTCTGGATCCAGGATGGCGCCGGCGGAAGAAGTTGTCGGGGATCGTGGAGCAGCGGCGATGACGGCGTGAGTATGAGAGACGGAGTGAGAGAAAGGGTCATATGTGGAGTGAAAGAGGGGGAGGGGACATGAGTGGAGATGGTGAAAGGTGAGAGGAGTGTGTGTTGAGGAGGAGTGGTGTGTTGAGGGTTAACATGGCAAGAGGTGTGCGGTGACGTCACCAGTTACAACTGGACGGAAGTTGTTACAACCCGGAAGCCGCTTAGCGCATTTATTATTATAGATATATATATATAGCAAAATATAAAATTAATAAATGCATAAGTTACCGTAATTGCTGGAAAACAAAAAAAAAAATCAATAAGATAAGAATGCCATTTTTTGGTTACCATGCTTCATCCCAAAAGGTACAATGAAAAGCAATCAAAATGTCATATGTACCACAACATGGTATCAACAGAACCATCAGCTAAGGCTGAAAAAAATAAGCCCTCACAGAACTCCATCAACAGAAAAATAAAAAAAGTGATGGGTCTCAGAAAATGGCGAAACGACCATTCTTCAAGGGGTGTCACGTGACAGCTGCAGCCAATCAGTGAGGAGCTGTATCCTTCTCAGTCAGGCATAGCCACGATTCTTGACACACAGTATACCTTTATGTACAGAGCCTCTCCTCATGACACAGCACTATGACATTTTTCACTTGAAACTTTTGCTCCTTGTACTTCTAAAAATCATTCTGGACACACCCGAGAGTGAGCTTTATTCTGCATGAACATAGTGTAGCTTGGCACAGTTTTTCAGCAGTGAATTCATGAGAAAAAGAAAACTGAAAAAAAGAAATCCTGTTTTTTTCAATAACAATGAAAATAAATTAGTTTTAAAACACAATTTCTGGTACTAGAATATATAGCATACTCACTGTTGGAAAGCAGTCATTGTGTTTTCTAGATTTTCCCCAGCACCTTAAAAAGAGATAAATATATATTAAATTACTTATATAAAATATTAAAAGTTGATTTATTTATTAGACTGTCAAATTAAGTTTCTACATCTTATTTATTTTTTAAACTAACTCCTCGTATAGTTAACAGTTTTCATATTAAATTCTGCTTTTTCACAGACATTCTCTACTAAGCGCCTGTATAAGGAGATATTGTATGTGGCGTAGAACATTTCTAAGAAAAGAGCTCAGGTGCCAACAAGTTTAAACTTGAAAGAAAAAAATGTTAAAACCATTACCCAAAGTTCCATTCTAGTCCGTGAGTAAGTAACTTAAGCTTTTTTTTTTGTGAAAAATTTCATTTATAAAAAAAATAAAAAAATAAAATCAAGTATATTATGTAATGATTCTGCTTTTGTCTCCTACTAATCAATGCTTTATTGTATAAAAGATCAAACAATCTGGCTATAAATCATAGAATCATAGAAACGTAGAGTTGGAAGGGACCTCCTGGGCCATCTGGTCCAACCCCCTGCTCAAAGCAGGATTCGCTAAATCATCCCAGTCAGATGTCTGTCCAGCCTCTGTTTGAAGACTTCCATTGAAGGAGAACTCACCACTTCTCGTGGCAGCCTGTTCCACTCATTGATCACTCTAACTGTCAAAAAGTTTTTTCTAATATCTAATCTGTGTCTCCTCCCATTCAGTTTCATCCCATTGCTTCTAGTCTTTCCTTGTGCAAATGAGAATAAAGTTGATCCTTCTACAATGTGACAGCCCTTTAGATATTTGTAGACAGCTATTAAGTCTCCTCTCAGTCTTCTCTTTTGCAAACTAAACATTCCCAAATCCTGCAACCTTTCCTCATAAGACAGGGTTTGCAGACCGGTCACCATTCTGGTCGCTCTTTTCTGAACTTGCTCCAGTTTGTTGATGTCTTTTTTAAAATGTGGTGCCCAAAACTGGACAATATTCCAGATGAGGTCTGACCAAAGAGGAACTTTCTGTTCACTAAGCTACGGCTATTGGGCGGGTGGTCACTTAAAGTGGCATCTTACACTTATGATGTCTGGATAATCGTTAAACAAGCATTTGTATGAAATGATGGCGATCCTCAACAAACGAGCAAAACATTCGTCCGTAAGGCGATTGGATTGTTTATGCTGCCCCCCAAAAAAAATGCTTATACAAATTGTTAATGTTTATTTGGCCTGTTGACGAGCACGGTGTGACTAAGTACATATCTACTGGTGCTCATTTTCTCGCCTGTTTACACAAGCCAACAAAACCAATGGGAAAAGAACAATCATTACTATGATCGGCCTCTTGTACCTATACCGTATCATGTTGCCCAAAGTGCACTGGGTGATATGATCCCAACAGTGATTATGATTATGTCGTCATAAAAGATCCGATTATCTGATGAACATACGTTTTGCTCGTTCACTGGTGATCGCCCACATGTTCATTATGGGCCAAATGTTGGGAACAAGCATTCTTACGAATTTGCATTCACCGATTCGGCCTTTATAAATGCGTCTTACGGAACTTTACAGTCAGTAAAAAAAGGTATTTTGGCAGATCAGTTTTGCTTCTCTATGGTAGGAGGGCTGCAGATGTACTAGTCTTGATATCTGAAATGTTAGTGGGTATGTGGCTGCTGGTCACATGTGATTTATGATAGAGGTCTCCAGCCAGGGCCCGACTGGCCATCTGGCAATTCTGGTAAATACCAGAAGGGCCTGTCTGATTGTTAACAGAATTGGTGTTCTCAAGACACTCATACTGTTAGGAGTTGTGACGGAGCACAAAGTCACTGACTCCGTTAGGCCACCAGTATAATTAGAAATATTGGTCTTGTAGTAAATCTTGCTTTCCTCTATTATTATTATTATTATTATTTATTATTATAGCATTATTTATTCCATGGCGCTTTACATGTGGGGAGGGGTATACATAATAAATACAAGTACAGTAATTTTAAACAATACAAGTCACGAATGGTACCGGATGAGAGAGGACCCTGCCCGCGAGGGCTCACAATCTACAAGGGAGGGGTGAATCCAGGGTAATATTAGTAATATATCCCATCTGGTGTTTGGGGACGGGGACAGCATGGGCCCGTGTGATTTCAAATGCCAGAGCTGAATTTCAGTCCCAGACCGTACCTGTCTCCAGCTAGGAGTTTGGAAAACAACCATACCATTTTTACATAGAGGATGCTAAAGGCAGAGAGCAGCAAGGCAATCATATAAGTTAATTATTATTAGATGATTTCCTTGAGAGCTGTGTACCACTCTAAAATATTTTTTTCATAGATTGGTCTGATACATAATGTCAAATCAGCCAATGCCAAAATATTACTAGAAGATCTGGCCAGTGAATTCTATGAAAGTACTGAAACATGAACCCTCAGGCTATGTTCACACACTGCATTTTCCGTCTGAGTGCTGTCAATGGAAAAACAGACAACACTCAGACCAATGCTATTCAACTGAGCTAATCAGATGACCGCTCTTTTTTTTTTCCTACACGGACCAAATGTATTCATGAAAAAAATTGCACCATGCAATAGTTTCTCCCGTAGTTTGGAAAAGGGTCGCCTATTCAAATCTATGGGTGTGCAAAAAATATTAATACTGATTAGTATAGCATCTGATTTTTACGGCTACATTGCCATTATCAACATAAGAAATTATATCCCGTCTTGAAACTGCTGATGTATAAAAATGGATGCCATAAGGATAACAGTAGAAATGAAAAATATATTTATTATATTTACAGATGACATGGTCCGGTCCAATGGGTGTCGCTGGTCTAGATCCGGCACCTCCCATCTTGTTACGGGATGGCGGAACGCACCAAATAATAAAGATGGAATAATATATGAGGTGCGTTCGCAGCCCAGGGTCCACCGTGCAGAGATGACCAACTGCAGCTAAACAATGAGGAGAAGGCGCGTAGGGGAAAGCCGGACACCGGTGGGTAACCACTAACCCGGTGCTAGCAGGGACGAACTCCATTGCTTCACGTAGTTCGCGCCAGCCGGCGAACAACCGCAACCTGTTAACATCACAGGTCACGGTAATGTGAACCACTGCTTGGAGGGGTGCAATGTCCGCTCTGACAGACGCCACTAACCAGCCTGTGAACGGTGCTGGAAAGCGCACATACGGCGCTGCTCTGGCGCACGTTGCGGTAGTAGTCCAGGAGGCCTGTACTGGCCGACGCCCAAGGCGCTAGTGAATGATGAGGAGACACACTGCGGCGCTAAGGCCTCTTTCACACTTCAGTTTTTTGCATCAGTTATAATCCGCCAAAAAGGCGGACAAGCGGATCCGTTCTAAACTGATGTGAATGGGTGGCACAGGATCCGTTTTCAGACGGATCCTGAAAATGAAGAAATTTAAAGGAATCGCTGGCAGAGAGAGAGAGAGAGAGAGAGAGAGAGAGAGAGAGAGAAAAAGAATGAGAGAGAGAATTTTTTTTTTTGTCCGGCACCCAGAAAGAAATTCGGGTTAAATCAGTGTTTGCAGGATCCGCCAGAGAAAAAAACGTTACAAGCTCCGTTTTGAAATTTTTGAGGATGGTGACGGACAGCAACTTTTGGCGGATCCTCACAAAAAACGGATGCAACGGACAGCAATCCGTCACAATCCGCCATTAATGCAAGTCAATGGGAAAAAAACGGATCCTCAAAAAAAAATTGAGGATCCGTTTTTTTTCAAAACCTGGCGGATTGTGACTGATTGTAAAAAACGGAAGTGTGAAAGAGGACTAAGCAGTGTCAGAGCTACGGTGCTGACTCTGATTCCTAACCCTAACTCATACGTAATATCCAAGGAGGGGGAATTATAATGCGTCAGTCACCAGGCTCATTCATCCACCATCACACATACACTAAGCACTAAAGCCTCAGAGTCTATCATAGCGCATCGCGGGGAGGCCATGTGAACGTTTTATAGCCATGTCCTTCTGGAGCCTTCCTGATCCCCCTGATGGTCCAATCAGAACTGGAGAAGGACCTGAGCATGTGACTCCCAATCCCCAATGGGAGATCGTCCCATGAGCATGCTCAGTGGAGTGAAGGAAGGACAAACTCTGGAGTCTTTTGCTGCTGGCCAGGCTGCAATGTCATAACTGGACCAGAGGTGGCAGCAGCAACCGAGCCCACACTGCTGGTGTGAGCAGAACACCGGGATCGAGGAGTCTGCTGAGAAGGCTCCACTGCGGCTGAAGAATGGGAGACCGTCAACGGCAAGGCTAGGGATTCCCGCTGTGCAGCGCCTGAAACCCGACGCCTAACACATCTTCTTAAGAGAGCGGACAGAGAGAAGTGCGCCTGTGTATGAGCGCAATGGAGGACACTGTGTGGAGCAAGTAGGACGTGTCATCCACACAAACCAGTCTGTAAGTATAATAAAACCTATTTTTTTTATGCCTTGCAGAGTGGATTGGGGACATACATACAGCACTCTACTATGCTGTAACAGAGGGCTTATGGGTGCTAGCTGTACCTTATATTATTATTATTATAGCGCCATTTATTCCATGGCTCTTTACATGTGAAAAAGGGGTATACATAATAAAAAACAAGTACAATAATCCTGAACAAAATGAGTTACAAAGTGGTAGAAGAGGAGAGAAGACCCTGTCCGTGAGGGCTACAGTCTAAACGGGATGGGTGAGGGTAGAGGTGGTCATGAAGCAATGTAGAGGAACGAGGGGTACTGTAGGCAGGTCGTATGCTTGTTGGAAGAAGTGGGTCTTCAGCAGTGTCGGAGTGGGGTGCCACAGGCCCACCAATAACACTGACTTGGGAGGGGGCACTTTTCACCAGCATACAAATATTACACTACCCCTGTTCACAAATGTACCTATATCTATATAATAATAAACTGGGTATTTTGTTAAATGAATGATGAGATGCTGCTTTTTTCAGTACAGAGTGAATCAAGTGAATTATGCCAAGTTCTGCACATACAGTGGGGTTAGGGGCCCAGATCTGCACAGGGGCCCACAGGGATTCCCCTGTTCCCCTATGGGCCAGTCCGAGCCTGGTATTCAGGTTCCTTTTGAAGGTTTCCATGGTAGGTGAGAGTCTGATATGTTGGGGTATAGAGTAGGGGGGATACATGGGAGAAATCCTGTATGCGATTGTGGGAAGAGTAGACAAAGAGATCTTGACTCTTGAGAGGATCAGAGGTTGCGTGGAGTTAAGTGGCGGGAGACTTAAGGTACTGTCACACTTAGCGATGCACCAGCGATCCCGACCAGCGATATGACGCGGTCAGGATCGCTGGTGCATTGCTAAGTGGTCGCTAGTGAGCTGCCACACAGGCAGATCTCACCAGCGACATCGCTGGGGTCGGGGGTCGCTACTTACCTGTCAGACGAGGCGATCCTGACGTCCTCCCGCCCGCGTCCACGCGTCGCTCGTCTCCACAGCAGGAAGCCCCAGCAGGAAGCTGACGACGAGAAACGGTCCAGGACGTTCTCGCGCGATCAGCGATAACCAGCGGGGGAGCAGTCGGAGGTAAGTATCACACACAGCGATATCGCTAGCAATATCGCTATAACGTCACAAAAACCAGTGACGTTATAGCGATATTGCTAGCGATATCGCTTAGTGTGACAGGCCCTTTAGGGGAAAGTCAGCTATTTCCTTATAGAATGATTTACCTTAAACAAGCATTACCTTTGTAATGAGTCATGTGCAATGCTTTCCTATATAAATTACACAACTCGGCAAACATGTGAGTCATCTAAGGATTTGCAGAGTCATATTGATGTGTTAAATGAGACATTTACATACAAACAAGCGAAGCTCTAAGGAACAAATACTTAGAAAGTGTCTTGTAAGCGGAATTCCCATCTCATGAGGCCGAAGAGTGAGCCACAAGCGCATACAACTCCTAACAAGATGTCTATTGTAATAATATACTGATGCGTCTTGTAACCCTATTTAAAATAATTAAATGTCACATAAGCATATAGTATCTCTAAATTCCCTCCAGTGTCGACCTCAACAACATTATTAATACATATACAATGAAAGCCTTTGTTCAATAAGTGTAAGCTGCTACCAAAGATGAAAGAATGTAGGCAAAAATGTCTAGCTTGCGGAGATCAAGGCCAAATTATTAAGTAAAATCAAAGGAACCTAATGAAAAGAATTTATGATGGATTTTAATATTGTATTTAAGCCTAGTCAGCATTGATGGGCAGAATTTGTAAAAAATTAATAAGCGATGAACAAAGTAACAAACAGTACAAAAAAAAACCATTAGGGCTCATTTCTCAAAACTGTCTCAAAGGAAAACTATCATCGCCATAGCAACCAAAGTGAAAATTAAAGCTCCACTGTGAGTTGTTGCTATGGACAACAAAGACAAGTATTATGTTAGAAACTTTTGATAAAGTTGCCCCATTACTGTTTGACTATCAGGAGCAGTGAAATGATTCAAAGGACTCATAGCCAAGAGGCCACTGTAATTATGAAACCCAATGACCAACTGCTCTTCCGGATTCACCCTAAAACTGGTTTCATATATCCAAATATTAATGGCACGAGAAGGAAACACGATGCTCTTAGCAGCAGCGGGTCTCTAAAACACTCAACACATATGCCTATGTGGCTGCTGAGTTAGGGTCAAGAGACCAGTGGCCGGTCCAGACATAAGGGTCTGTACTCGGACAACGAAAGTCAGAAGTGCTAAACCGGCCTAAGGGTATGTGTACATAACGCCTCTTTCAGGTGGACAAACCCCCAGAGTTTGTCAAGAGTAGAATACTTCAGGAAGCACCACAGTTTATTTTTCCTGAAGGGTCTTTTCTTAGCGCTTTGTCAACGTTTTTGACTGCCCAATTTTTTTTCAGCATTTTTCTGGTATTTTGTGGCACCTTTTGAACTGGCAATTTTCAGATTTTTTTTAAACTCCATTCAATGGCAAAGAAACTGCTAATGACTTTTCATGCAAAAACGCTGGCAAAACACTCAAAAAGACACCCGAACGTCTCTTGGGCATTTTTGAGCCTTCTCATTGACTTTTATTATAAAGTAGAAAGCATGTTCAGAGAGAAAAGTTCCTGAAGAATGGTCAGGTCACTCTTAACACCTTAGCGTCTTTGGAAACCTGAAACGCTCAAGACTGAACATATGGACATCAACTCGTTTTACATAGAAATGACTATGTTCATTCATTTGAGCGTTTAGTTAGAGCTTTTTCAGGCCGTTTTCATTCACAGCGGAATCCACCTAAAGAAGTTGTTGTGGCACATATTCTAAAAGTATATGAGGTAAACATGAGCGCTCACAAACTATCATGTGACCACTGACTCACAGCGGCTCTAGAGCCTGCGCCAATGTGAAAAGAAGCTGAGGACGTACACCCAGATTCAGGAGCAGATGGGCAGTGCACGTCTAATATACTAATGATATAAACTATCAGTAATAAAAACACATAAAGCCCGATTAGTCAAAGCTTTTATGCCAGAGTTCTGATCTGAAAAACTTTGAAAAGGCGCAAAATATTGGTGCGCTAAAATTTTGTGACATTTGGTGTTCTCACACCATTTTCATCCCACTCCACCAAAGTGGGGGCGAGGCGACACCACTCGTCAACTTCTGGACAAGCGGCTGCTTTCCTTATACCAGGCACACACAGAAATTAATCAGGAGTATCTGACTCCAGCACGTTCCCTCATTAAGACCTGCGCGAAAAATGCCGGTTTTGAGGAGTCAGGGTCATACACATTAAACTTGCGTAACTGGACAAGTGGTGCGTCTTTATAGACCGCAGCATGTCTATTTATCTTGCGGAGACACTCAGTCTCTGCAAGACAAATAGCACTGTTCTATGTATAGGATGTGGTGATTCCGCAAGTGTTCAATGAACACATGCGGTATCACCGCGCGTACAAAAGCCGGCAGCGCTTTGGGCGGAGCTGCGTCCAAAGCGCTGCCAATACGCCCCGTGGAAACATACCCTAATACTGCAGAAATATAAAAGACATAATGTTGACTACACAGTAAGCTCTTCATCCTCTCTTCCTCTATAGTCTTAGGTCATTTAGGTTTTAATTAGTAACATCTACAACTGGACATTGGGCTTGATTAAAAAATGGCATATATTAAAGAAGAGCAAGGAAACATTTTATGAAATGTGTTGACATATCAGTGAAATTACATAAAATGACACTGCATTAAGGTAAAGACCTGGGGACCTCATCAGGAGTCATCATTATTAGCTTGAGTATTTCGAATGTCTCTCTGGTGGAAGAGTTAGGTCCATAGGGTATTAGTGCTGATGTATTGATGTATACGTCACCTTGTTCTCAATGTATACACAAACAAGTACTCACAAAGGACAGAAGGAATGAGCAGTGTCATGACTTTCCCCAATGGCAGATGTTGGGAGAGCAGTGGGGGTCCATAGGGTTATTAGATTGTAAATGGTGGATCCTTTTGTTTTCCATGGAGATAAGCAGGCACCAGGGCTGGCTATGTCTTGGGAAGGAGGGGAAGGGGTTGGCAGGAGTACTTGTTTGGTTGGGAAGATGACGTCACTAATTAGATGAACATCAGTCAGATCCAAAGTTGTAAAATTATAGTTATTGGCTGACAATGTATTGTGTTTGTGGACTTCCTGGTGACAAGTGTTGAGGGATAGATGGATTGGGAATGTTAGGGCCCCGTCACACAGAGATCTCGCTAGCAAGATCGCTGCTGAGTCACAAGTTTTGTGACGTAACAGTGATCTCACCAGCGATATCACTGTGTGTGACAGCGATCAGAGACCGGCCCCCCTGCCGGTATCGCTGTTGGAAAGCCCTGGACATTTCTTTGGTCGCTGGTCTCCCGCTGGCCAGCACACATTGCTATGTGTGACAGGCGGGAGACCAGCGATCAGCTGGTAACTAAGGTAAACGCAGGGTTTCTAAGCACGGCGCTGTGCTTAGAAACCCGATGTGTACCTTAGTTACCAGCGCGCTGATGCAGGGAGCTGGTAACTAAGGTACACATCGGGTTTCTAAGTGACGCACGTTCCTTAGAAACACGATGTGTACCTTAGTTACCAGCTCCCTGCATCAGCGCGCTGGTAACTAAAGTACACAGCGATGCCGCGCGCTCGGCGTCACTGGTGCTGATCGCTGGTGAAGCTGCCTGTTTGGCAGCTCACCAGTGATCATGTAGCGACTCACCAGCGATCCTGACACGTTGATATCGTTGTCGGGATCGCTGGTGAGTCGCTATGTGTGACGGGGCCCTTAGTCTTTTACATGCCCGATCCTTTGTACTCATGAGAGATAAGTCACTTTTGGTGTTCTGACAGTGGCTTACAGTCATGGCCAGCTAAAAAAAAATAAAAAGTAACCCAAAATCACCGCAACAAAGTATTAAGTTAAAGGGGCCGAATAATATTGCACACCCCACTTTTCAGTTTTTGAATTTCCACAAAAATTTAAAATAACCAATAAATTTCGTTCAACTTCACAATTGTGTTCCACTTGTTGCTGATTCTTCACCAAAATTTTACATTTGATATCTTTATGTTTGAAGCATGGTATGTGGGAAAAGGTTGAAAAGTTCCAGGGAGCCGAATACTTTTGCAAGGCACTGTATATAAAGGGTGGGCCATTTATATGGATAAACCTAAATAACATGGGAATGGTTGGTGATATCAACTTCCTGTTTGTGGCACATTAGTATATGAGAGGGGGGGAAACTTTTCAAGATGGGTGGTGACCATGCTGGCCATTTTGAAATTGGCCATTTTGGATCCAACTTTTTTTTTTTCAATGGGAAGAGGGTCATGTGACACATCAAACTTATTGAGAATTTCACAAGAAAAGCAAGTGTGTGCTTGGTTTTAACGCAACTTTATTCTTTCATGAGTTATTTACAAGTTTATGACCACTTATAAAATGTGTTCAAAGTGCTGCCCATTGTGTTGGATTGTCAATGCAACCCTCTTCTCCCACTCTTGACACACTGATAGCAACACCACAGAAGAAATGCTAGCACAGACTTCCAGTATCCATTGTTTCAGATGCTGCACATCTCGTATCTTCACAGCATAGACAATCGCCTTCAGATAACCACAAAGATAAAAGTCTAAGGGGGTCAGATCGGGAGACCTTGGTGGCCATTCAACTGGTCCACGACGACCAATCCACTTTCCAGGAAACTGTTCATGTAGAAATGCTCGGACTTGACACCCATAATTGATAGTATGGTGTGGTATATGTGGTACAAAGATAGCGGGGCCATTCTTCATCAATGGAAACCTCAATGCCACTGGTTATCTGAATTTGCTACATGATGATGTGTTGCCCTCTTTATGCAATGAAGGTGGCACGTTCCCTGAGTTTTTCCAGCAAGATGGTGCACCAACACATTATGGGTGTCAGGTCTGAGCTTTCCTACAAGGAATCTGACCCCCTTAGACTAGCATTTCTTCTGCGGTGTTGCTATCAGTGTGTCAAGAGTGGAAGAAGAGGGTTGCATTGACAATCCAACACAATGGGCAGCACTTTTAACACATTTTATAAGTGGTCATAAACTTGTAAATAAGTCATGAAATAATAGTTACGTTAAAACAAAGCACACCATTGTTTTTGTGAAATTCTCAATAAGTTTGAGGTGTCACATGACCCTCTTCACATAGGAAAAAATAAAATTGGATCCAAAATGGCCGACTTCAAAATGACTGCCATGGTCACAACCCATCTTGAAAAGTTTCCCCCTCCCATATACTAATGTGCCACAAACAGGAAGTTGATATCACCAACCATTCCCATTTTATTTAGGTGTATCCATATAAATGGCCCACCCTGTATATATAATCGTCAAGTTCAGCCATTAGAATATAATAGTTACACAAATACAATGTACGGACATGCACGTCAATAGAATATTTCCACTTACAGCTATTATAGACAAATATGAACATGGATTATTATCTAACATGGGCGTCATTTTTTTCTTAAATCCATGATTGCAGATTTCTTCCCCAAAGTGTGCTCTACTTATTATATATGCCTCTTATAGAAAGATTTATTATTATTGTGGAAACAAAACGGATACCATTGAAGACTGAATTATTTAGCGCCCAGCTACAGCAGACAGGAGATGTTTTAGTGACATCATCAATAATTTGGATGTAAAGGGAACAGCAAGTGTGCAACATGAACCTTTCAGCCATAGAGACACCGAGCATCAAATGCCACGGTTAACGTGTCTTTTTACGCAAGGGGACAGATTACTTCTCCTCAACAAACTGAAGAGTTGCAAATAATTAATCAGCATCTCGAGCAGGTGAAGTCAACAGACAATTGCTAAAACAATTAAGCCTACCTGCAGTAAAATAGTAAAGTTTCAACATGTAAAATCTGATGGCATCTAATCGTCAAATTGTTGGGGTGAAATTGACGTTTGGGTATCACGTCTCAATATTGCGACTGATTTTGATGAAGCGTTGATTCCAGTTTTTAAGTTCTCCTCTACAAACCTCAATCTCAGTGCTAGACAAAATTTGGCCAAATATTTGGATGAACCATTACACTGCGTTCCAAATTATTATGCAAATTGGATTTAAGTATCATAAAGATGTAATTTTTTGTTTTTCAAATAAACTCATAGATGGTATTGTGTATCAGGGCTCTTTGGATCACTGAAATCAATCTCAAATTCCTGTGATAATTAGTTTACCAGGTGAGCCCAATTAAAGGAAAACTACTTAAGAATGATGTTCCACATTATTAAGCAGGGCACAGGTTTCAAGGAATTTAGGAAAGAAAAAGGACCTCTCTGCTGCTGAAAAGCATCAAATAGTGCAATGCCTTGGTCAAGAGATGAAAACATTAGATATTTCCCAAAAATTTAAACGTGACCATCGTACTGTTAAGAGATTTGTGGTTGATTCTGAGCACAGACATGTTTGTGCTGATAAAGGCAGAATAAGGAAGGTTTCTGCCAGGCAAGTTCATCGGATTAAGAGAGCAGCTGCTAAAAAGCCATTACAAACCAGCAAACAGATCTTTAAAGCTGCTGGTGCCTCTGGAGTCCCTCGAACCTCATGGTGTAGGATCCTTCAAAGGCTTGCTGTGGTGCATAAACCTACTATTCGGCCGCCCCTAAAAAGTGTTCACAAGCAAAAATTGTAGCAGTGGGTCCAGACATACATGAAGACTATTTTTCATACAGTCTTGTTTACTGATGAGTGTCGAGCAACCCTGGATGGTCCAGATGGATGGTTGGTGGATGGCCACTATGTCCCAACAAGGCTGCGACTTCAGCAAGGAGGAGTCATGTTTTGGGCCGGAATCATGGGGAAACAGCTGGTAGGGCTCTTTAAAGTTCCTGAAGGTGTGAAAATGACCTCTGCAAAGTACTGTATATAGAGTTTCTGACTGACAGCTGTCTTCCATGGTATAAAATGCAGAAATGTGCCTTCAGGAGCAAAATCCTCTTCATGCATGACAATGCACCATCTCATGCTGCAAAGAATACCTCTGAGTCATTGACTGCTATAGGCATAAAAGGAGATAAACTCATGGTGTGGCCACCATCTTCCCCTGACCTCAACCCTGTAGAGAACCTTTGGAGTATCATCAAGCAAAAGATCTATGAGGGAGGCAGGTCACATCAAAACAGCAGCTCTGGGAGGCTATTCCGACTTCATGCAAAGAAATACAAGCGGAAACTCTCCAAAAACTCCCAAGTTCAATGGATGCAAGAATTGTGAAGGTGATGTCACAGAAGGGTTCCTATGATAGCATGTAACTTGGCCTGTTAGGATGTTTTGGAGTTAAATAGCTTTTTTGTTCAGTGAATGTGACCTCCTAATGCTGCAAATTCCACAAATGAACATTTTCAGTTCTTTAAAACATATCAAATGTTTAGAAATTCTACTGTGCCTAATAATTTGGAACAGTGCAATTTGAGTTTTTATTCATTTTGGAGATTATACTGTTATTATTGGGAGGTTTCTTCAATAAAATTTGATGTATACTCTAACGGGTGATGACTTTTATTAGACTGACTGTCATTTGTACTGACTATTTAGGAAAATTATAGAAAAATATCATTTGCATAATAATTTGGAACACAGTGTATTTGTCAGCGTGAAGGAAACATCACAGACCCTATCAGAAGTGTTGGACTTTTTTTTCACCATTGATGCAGCCAATGCCTATCATCAGCCATAGAAGTCTAAAATACCTAGTCTGGTATTTGAAGGATAATGAATGTTCGTCATCTGGGTATCGATGAAAATGAAGAATTACACACTTCACTGAAACAGCTGAAGATCATTTGTTACACTCAAAATTGTACATTTTGGAAGACTTTTATCTAATGTGTTTGGGGGCCATCATATCAGATTCTCTAGGACAGTTCTGTCGTGAATGTCAGGGCAAATCCGTGGCAAATGTTTTTCTCGACACAAAAGTTTCACTACATGTGCGGATCAGCACTGACTCATTGAATAACATTGGTCAGAGTTCAATGTGCGATTTTTTTCTCACGTTGCACTCGTCCGATTTATATGCTAACCCTAAAATATATATATACTGCTCAGCATGGATGAGACAATACAATGGAGATTATGCAAGACAAATAAATTAACAATCACCCACTTGGACTTTTTGTGGTGGTGTTCACAGAAGTCTCCATTATTTTAGAATACACAACCAACTCAAGTCTATATCTTACATTAAATCTCAATACCAAACTCTGGAATCTGAGACATTTATTTTGGCATATTTTACTACCTAAAATTGTAAGTTCTCTCTCTTCAATTTACGGCTGTCATAGCACAGGTCAAAAGAATAATGAGAAACTAACGGCAACCAAAAGTGAAACGATATTTTAGCAATTTACTATATGGCCAAAATGGTTGTCCTCTTCCCACTCGTCTACACTAGTCTCAAAGAGGCCTAACATCAACAAATCTCGGTCTAAGGCTGTTAACATCTCACTTCGCCAGCTGTTTTACAGAAATGAAACAGTATTAGCATCAAAAAACGCTCATATTACGCTAGTACAGTAAAATGGCCTTACACAGCAATTACCGCAAGCAATTTTTATAAGACCCAAGATTGTGCTTTCCTAACATGGCCTCCAAAGAGTGCAGCATGTCACAAAAACATAACTAGCAATGGAAAGTCTCTTGCATATAATCCCATCCAACCTGCAAATGACCGATAACCAATATATTGATTACATGACACTGCCTTCCACTACATTACATTGAATAGTAATTTTTTGACAGGGTCTCATTCGCACATCCTTCATTTTGGTTATTTCAAAAAAAGTGGTCAGACTTGTTTCCTCAGGAAAACAAAAAGGCCATATCTAATGAAAGCCTTGACCTAAGAAACACAAAGGCTTTAGCGTAATCTCTGTAATCATTATCTGCACTGAACATTCGACTTTGTGGCACAAGTAGAGACATATCATCTCTTCATTCATACTGAGATATGCACCTACTTACACACGTCTGCTGATCCACGAATCAAGAATACACCAGGAGAATACTGCAGACTGCAATGCAGTCATTTTCTTACTATCTCTGCAATTTTCAATGTTTAAAACCAGGCGATGCAAACAAGGAAGGTGAGCTCAGCAAGAGAACGTGAAACTGAGAGTGCGTGGAGTAACAGAATACACGCAATCGTAGACCACTTGCAATACAACCTTGATGTAAATTGGAAATGTGAAAAATAATCCAGGTCACTATTTCTCAAGGATAAGTAGGACATCTGTGAGACATCAACCATGAATGCGATATAAGATCCCATCAGTAACTTTATGGCCTCCGATAAAGCGATGATGGCTTCCTTAGGAGGTTAACATGCACTAATGAGGGATAACTCTAGAACAAAAGGAGGGTTTGAGTGTTTTGTCATTTTAACCATAGTCCAAAACTAATATATCTCCTCCTTTTCCTTGTACAAAAGGTACAAACTGTTACAACAAGGAGTATAGATTACCGAGCTACCCAAAACAGTGAAGTGTCACCCACATAGGTTAGTGTAAAGACAGCTTTTTGCCAGTCTCCTGTTCACACCACCTTCCAACATACCACATTGTTCGACTAAGCATCTCTGTGCTCTGAGTAGGAAAAGTGGAGTAAGATGCTTCCACTCACCCACCCCAGGTGGTGACGCATCTCTTTAGACTGCCATTTGTCATTATGGGAGAGTCAGGTGGCCCCCATAAACATTACATATAATGAGTATGGCAGCTTTACAAGGGTTGTCTAACTATGACAACTCCGACTTAGAACAAAGCTACCTGCTAAAGCAGCCTGGTGGCTCAGTGGTTAGCACAGTAGCATTGTGCACTGGGGTAGTAAGGACATCAAGCTGCAAGAAGTTTGTATGTTCACCTTGTGTTTGCCTGGTTTCTCCGGTTTCCTCTCACAGTCCAAAGGTATAATGATAGGGAATTTAGAATTGTGAACCCCAATGGGCAGAGTGATGATAATGACTGTAAAATGCTGAGTAATAAATGTCGCTAAGTAAGTAAAGTGAAAATAAACTGCCATACAGAAAAGTAACTCATGGTGGATATTTAAATGTATGACGAGAAGATAGGTCCGGAGGTTTATGCTATGGCTCACACAAGGGGTCATGAGTGGCAAACCAACCACCATTATGTCCATATTTCCAACAACACATATAGAATGTAGTTGTTTTAGTAAGAAAACCCCTTTAAAAGTTAGTGGTTAGCCTAACAATCTAGATCGAGGTGAATTTAGCAGCATTTGTGAAAGATGTGACACAGATTAGAGGATACGTGATTTTTATCTTGTGTAACAATAAGGTCTCTAGGCGTCTGCTGTTTGTGCTTCTGGACATACGCAATAACATCAGTGTTTGTAGACGGGAATGCTGAGTCCTGCTGTTTTCTACTAAACTGAGAAACAGGGTGACCCATGCACATTGTGGACATCTTGTGCTTTGTTCAGTAACACTACTTTGACCTCCTGAACCCTTTTAACATCACAACTTAGAAAAACGATGCTTTGGTTTGAGTGTCTTAAGGCCTCAATCAAATGTCCATGAATCAAGTACGTGTTCTGTATTTTTCGTGGATAGAGCACATACTTGTATAATCTATGGGACTGCTTATATGTCCACAGGTTTCTTTTGTGGACAAAGTAGTCTGCAGAAAAAAAATCACATGAACATGTCCGTTTATGATCTGAGCCATGATTAAAATTACCCACACAAGTATGCTTACATTACTGACTTCCAGTATACCATTGATTATCATATATATTTACATTGTAAAATATAACCAATAAAGTCATATTTTACAATATAATAATCCCACAATTAATGTCAGAAAAGGACATAAAAGGTATGTTTAAAAAGTAATTTATCTTTAAATAATGTAATTTCTCTACCATCATTCTTACATTTCTATTTTTATGAAACATCACCAATAGGGTCTAATGATGTCTCCAGATAATCTCAAATTGCAAATCATCTGTACAATACAATCAATGGGTGGTATCTTTAGCCACAAAAAACTTGCTTAGTTTCCAAAGGGAATATAATGGCCCATTTATACCAGCCAACCAGAACAATTAACCGACTGTCGATCGGCTGAATGCAAACAAATCGGCGGTCATTTATTGGTAGGCCGACTGCACTTCCATACGCACAGAAGGACTGCTAATACGATCGTTCTGCATAGAATCATTTTCTTGGCAGCACATGTCCTGCTTACACATGGTGATGATGACTTTCAATCAAGATTAGAAATCATTTTACCCGACGGACTACAATTCCGCTAATTTGTCAGGAGATTCCCGACTTGATCTTAGGAACACTTGTTCCCACTTACTGTAAATGTAAATTTATCTTAAGTTGTAAGAATCTATGATTTATAAAAAAAAGACTATGAAATCATTTGGGCTAAACTAGAATAATTTTTTTCAGATTCCATTAAGGATAGATAACCACTGTCCAGGGTCTCTGTCACTTTGCTACCTCACTAACCTAGACAAAGGATGCATTTTAACTAAAGATGTTTTCCACCACTTTGATATTGATGGCTTATGATAGGTCATCAATATCAGACTGGTGGGGATCCGTAACTCCACCAATCAGCTGTTTGTCAGGTCTACAGAAACCGGATGTAAACAGTGTACCAAGCAGGACATTGCAACTCCGTCACTCTCTTTAGTGGCTGCTGCAGAATATTGTAGCTGTTACACACCTGTAGCAGGGTATCCCAGGCTCTGCTTCCTTCACCTCGGACTGCTGCTCTCTGTTGTGCTCCACGTCAGGTTTTGCAGGTTGCCCAATGTGGTTCAGTGACATCTTCTCCCAAGATTATTTAATGTGCCAAGCCCTCTCTACTCACGTGCCTTCCTGCTTACTGCACCAACGTCCGAGGTCCGTGTGCCCACCCGGACATAAGGCTTAGAGGATTCACATCACCAGGTGAGCCTAAACAGCTTCTAGTATTTGCAAACAGCAGATCGATGGGGGTGTTGGGTTTTAGATTCCCATTTATCTTATAGTATATTATCCATAATGGAACCTCACATCAAAGTGGTGGAAAAACCTTTCAAAAGAAATACACTGCCTGCCATGGGAAGACAAAATCTGGCCATACACATTAGATGGTTGTCGGCCCAACAAACACTTGTCTGCCCACCATCGCTCCTGATCCCAAATTGTAATATACCTTGACAACATAATATGTTGTGTCTTATGGCCCAGTGTGCTAGGTGTGGTTCAGTCATTGTATTACAGAGCTGGAGAATAAATCAAGAATCCTGAAATGTGGGACTGATAATAACCGGTACTCCTACACTAAACACATACACATGCATGTTCGGCTCTGTCAAATGTGCACGTGTTCTCAATAGGATGAGAGGAGTAAGTTGCTGTCAGATTCCTCAGGTGGAGATTTATCTTCTCATCTTGTACAGTCCCAGCGGGTTCCATCTAACGAGTAAGGGCCCCGTCACACATAGCGACTCACCAGTGATCCCGACAACGATATGAACTTGTCAGGATCGCTGGTGAGCTGCCAAACAGGCAGATCTCAGCATCGATCAGCACCAGCGACACGCGGGTAACAAGCGATGCATGTCGCTTAGTTACCCACTATGTACCTTAGTTACCAGCGCGCTGGTGCAGCGAGCTAGTAACCAAGGTACACATCAGGTTTCTAAGCGGCGCGCGGCACTTAGAAACCCGATGTGTACCTTGGTTACCAGCTCCCTGTACCAGCGCGCTGGTAACTAAGGTACACATCGGGTTTCTAAGCGCCGCGCTTAGAAACCAGATGTTTACCTTGGTTACCAGCTCACTGATCGCTGGTCTCCCACCTGTCACACGCAGCAATGCGTGCTGGCCAGCGGGAGACCAGCGATCAAAAAAATGTCCTGGCCATTCCAGGACGATCAGCGATACCGGCAGGGGGGCCGGTCGATGGTAATTGTCACACACAGCGATCTCGCTGGTGAGATCGCTGTTGCGTCACAAAACTTGTGACTCAGCAGTGATCTCGCTAGCGAGATCACTGTGTGTGACGGGGGCTTAAGGCCACCTTACACTCTTGTCAAACATTCCAACATCTGGTGAAATAATATTTGATATAAACGGCATTTTCCCTATCATGGTCTGCTCTGACCTGTCACCTTGTAACCAATCTGAATCATTGATGCAGAAACCAGGATGAATTGTCTTCTAAAAAGTAGAATGCGCCACAGGAGGATGCAATTAAATGGTGACATCTACTAATGCGTTTATGCCTCTTCTGGAAAAAAAATTAGCAAATTATGGCACATGCCATATGTGGGCTGCACTTGACGACTTTTTATACTTTCACCCCTTCTCATGCTCTACTGAAAAGTATGTAATGTATAACGACATCATAATAATATAGCAAAAATACATTCAAGTGGGAAGCAGAAGCAGTTTGACAAATAATAACAGCTCAAGATACCAAGGTATTTGACCTTGATCCAAGGTCTCAATCCTAAACATACAAGGAATCGCAGTTCTCGAGGAATAGAGAGTAGAAGTGTTTATTCATCCATGTCAATGCCATAAATATGGGTGAATGCTCGTTTCTATTAAGGGCTTGCTGTAACCACCATATACATCGGACAAGTGCCACCTGATGCTTTTTTAGCGCAGTGCTGATGACCAATTTCACTTTGACATCAGATGCCACTCATTCATTCATGGATGTCATCTGAGTGCAGTCCGATTTCCACAAACTCACAAAATAGAAAACATGGAGAAATTATGTTCTCCATCTTCTCCTCACAGCGTGCTCCGTAATGGTTAAGTTCATAGCCTACGACAGGGGGGAATGGGGTTCAAATCCCAGCTCTGCCCTGTTGGAAATAATATACCACTAGTGGTCTTTGGGCGAACAAATAAAGTCATGCCAGTTCGGACGTCGCCTGGATTAACAAGGCCGCGTCAGATGTCGAGGAACCAAGACAATCTGATGATAAATGGGCTAGGCAAGAGAACCTGGATCTGATGAAATGCTACTGTAACAGCAGACCAAATGAGAGAGGATATATGAGGAAACCCTGGATGAATACAAGACCTGCATGTCCACTGAGAAACAACTAGTCAGTCACCCAACATTCAATGTCATAAAGAGAAAGCTATTATCACAACTTGAGATCAACTGCACTGCAGATCCACCCCACATGAAGACCTATAAGAACAATCCAATCCTGCAAGGAGAGCACTGTAGCTTATCTGAAACAAAAGATCTTAGATAAACTAAATACCATCAATACCAGAGATCGACTGCCATGGCTCAGCAAAGCAGTATGCTAGAAGATGTCACTTACATCAATACCTACCACCACCATAACTCAAACTAATAAACTGATCTATGCTACTGCCTCAGCAATCATGGAAATGCTTGGCTATACAACCAGCAAGAACAACAGAAGTATGTGCCCCCCTTGGAAAAGAAGACTGGAGACTGGTATCAGAAGACAGCAATGATAAAAGATGTGGCAGTGCCAATTGACAGCAACATCAGAAAGGAGGAATATGAGAAGTGATTCCAGTGGTGATAGGAGCACTTGTTGCAGTGACGGCTAAGTTGGGAAAATGGCTACAACAGATCCCAAGAGCAACATCTGAACTCTGTCCAGAAAAGCGCAATGTTGGGAACAACTAAGATCCTGCACAGAACCCTCACACTCCCAGGCCTCTGGTAGAGGACCCGATAATGAGAAAGGACAAAAAGGACCACCTCAATTGGGGGGTTTCTGTATATATATATATATATATATATATACACACATATAATTATACAGTGGGGCAAATAGGTATTTGATACACTGTCGATTTTGCAAGTTTTCCCACCTACAAAGAATGGAGAGGTCTATGATTTTTATTGTAGGTAGACTTTAACTGTGAGAGACAGAATCTAAACATAAAAAACAAACAAACAACAAAACAGAAAATCACATTGTATAATTTTTAAATAAGTAAACCTCTCCACTATGGCCAAGACCAAAGAGCTGTCTAAGGACACCAAGGACCAAATTGTAGACCTGCAGGATAGGCTGGACTGGGTTACAGGACAATAGGCAAGCAGTTTGTTGAGAAGGCAACAACTGTTGGCACAATTATTAGAAAATGGTAGAAACACAAGATTGCTGTCAATCTTCCTCGGTCTGGGGCTCCAAGCAAGATTTTGCCTTGTGGCATAAGGATGAATTTGTGAAAGGTCAGAAATCAGCCTAGAACTACACGGGAGGACCTGATCAATGACCTGAAAAGAGCTAGGACCACAATCTCAAACATTACCTTTTAGTAACACACTACACTATCATGGATTAAAATCCTGCAGAGCACGCATGGTCCCGCTGCTCACACCAGCACATGTCCAGGCCCATTTGAAATTTGCCAATGACCATCTGGATAATCCAGATGGGAGGTCATGTGGTCAGATGAGACCAAAATAGAACTTTTTGGTACCAACGCCACTCACCGTGTTTGGAGGAAGAAAAAGAATGAGTACTACCCCAAGAACACTGTCCCAACTGTGAAGCATGGTTGGGGAAACATCATACTTTGGGGGTGTTTTTCTGCAAAGGGGACAGGACAACTGCACCGTATTGAAGGGAGGATGGATGGGGTCATGTATCGCAAAATTTTGGCCAACAACCTCCTTCTCTCAGAACGAGCATTGAAGATGGTACGTGGCTGGGTCTTCCAGGATGACAATGACCTAAAACACATGGCCATGGCAAGTAAGGAGTGGCTCCGTAAGAACCATTTCAAGGTTAAGGAGTGGCCTATCCAGTTTCCAGACCTGAACCAAATCGAAAATCTTTGGAAGGAGCTAAAACTCGATGTTGCCCAGCGATAGCCTCGAAAGCTGAGAAATTTTGAGAAGATCTGTATGGAGGAAAATCCCTGCTGCTGTGTGTGCAAACTTGGTCAAGAACGACAGGAAACATCTGATCTCTGTAACTGCAAACAAGGGTTTCTGTACCAAATATAAAGCTCCGTTTTCCTATTGTACCAATTACTTATCTCATTCAAGAAAATGTAAATTAATTATGTAAAAATCATACAATGTGATTTTCTGGATTATTTTGTAAGATTTTGCCTCTCACAGTTGAAGTGTTCCTACAATAAAAATGACTTACTTCACCATTCTTTGTTGGTTGGAAAACTTGAAAAATCGGCAGTGTATCAAATACTTAGTTTCCTCATTGTGATATAGATACAGAAAGTACAGCCACAGTGGCCTGCTGTGTGTCACAGTACTTCTACTAAATTTATCATTTTCATGTAGTTGATTGGTTAGAAAGCAAAGAAAGGAACATAGTCATGGCCGAAAGTGTTGTCACCCTTGAAATTGTTCCAGAAAATGAAGTATTTCTCTTAGAAAATTACTGCAATTGCATGTTTTGTTATAAATGTTTATTTCCTTTGTGTGTATTGAAACAACACCAAAAAGAGATAAAGGCAATTGGACGTACTTTCACGCAGAACCCAAAATTTGGCAGGACAAAATTGTTGGTACCCTCAACTTACTATTTGGTTGCACACCCTTTTGGAATAAATAACTGCAATCAATCACTTCCTATAACCATCAACAAGTTTCTCACACCTCTCAACTGGAATTTTGGACCACTCTTCTTCTGCAAACTGCTCCAGGTCTCTCATATTGGAAGGATGCCTTCTCCCAACAGCAATTTTAAGATCTCTCCAAAAGTGTTCAATGGAATTTCGATCAGGATGCATTTCGGGCCACTTCAGAACTCTCCAGAGCTTTGTTTCCATCCAATTTTGCGTGATTCTTGAAGCATGTTTGGGGACATTGTTCTGCTGGAAGACCCATGACCTAGGACACTGGGCACTACATTGCAACCCAAAATCCTTTGGTAATCTTCAGAATTCTTGATGCCTTGCACAGTCAAGGCACGGCAGTGCCATAGGCAGCAAAACAACCCCAAAATATCTTTGAACCTCCACCATATTAGACTGTAGGTACTGTGTTATTTTCTTTGTAGACCTCATCCCGTTTTCGGTAAAGAGTAGAATGATATGCTTTACCAAAAAGCTTTATCTTGGTCTCATCTGTTCACGAGATGCTTTCCCATAAGGATTTTGGCTTATGCACATTTTGGCAAACTGCACTCTAGCTTTACATGTCCTGTGTTAGGTCAGCAGTTAGGCCATCTTGGGTCTACTGCCATAGCATTTCATTTAATTTAAATGTTGACGGATAGTTCACACTGACATTGATGCACCCTGAGCCTGCAGGACAGCTTGAATTTCTTTGGAACTTGATTGGGGCTGCTAATCCACCATCCGGACTATCCTGCGTTGCAACCTTTCATCAATTTTTCTCTGCCGTCGATGTCCAGGGAGATTAGCTACAGTGCCATGCATTGTAAACTTCTTGATTATGTAGCGCACTGTGTAAAAAGAACATCAAGATCTCTGGAGATGGACTTGTAACCTTGAGATCTTGCCATTGGACAGTTTGCTTCTTCTCTTTCTGCGCTCCATGCTTAGTGTGGCATACAGACACACAATGCAAAGAGTCTACTTCTCCCTTTTTTATAAGGTTTTAGGTGTGATTTTCATATTGCCCACACCTGTTACTTGCCACAGGTGAGTTTGAATGAGCATCACATACTTGAAACCAAGTTGTTTACCCACAATTTTGGATAGGCGCCAACAACTTTGTCGGGCCCATTTTTGGGGTTTTGAGTGAAATGATGTCCAATTTGCAAATTTTTTCTCTTTTTTTAGCTGTTTGAATACATATAAAGGAAATAAATGTGTGTATAACAAAACGTGTAATTACAATAATTTTCTGGGTGAAATACTTCATTTTCTGGAACACATTCAAGGCTGCCACCACTTTTTGGCCAAGACTTTATATGACTGTTTGTCTGTTATAGGCAATTACAGAGAATCAATGCTGGAGCAAGGGCCAGTGAGTTATTCTCTTTTTGTTATATTTAAAGGGGCTGGCAACTTTTTACAAGTCCCTTGCATGTGACCTAACTGGCATAGATAAGCTCTTCACTAAATACCTTGATTTCACAAATCCTTCTGTAATCTGAGCTGCTCTTTTGGTCACATAACCTCTGGCTGAGAATCCTCTGACTTCTTGTGATGTCACATCAAAATCTCCCTGAATTCAGTACTCTGGAAACTGATGGGTGGGCCAAGGCTTGCTCCATGGGTGGGCTCCATTCAGCAGAGCTCACGCTGCTCCATCAGACATCTTGCATATGTATGTATATATGCTGCTATATTCCCTCTATTATATACATACATTCATATCTCTTTTCCCACTCATTTATTTATTTGTTTTACTTGTTTTTACAGCGCTATTATTTTCCGCAGCACAGAAATCATCATCACTGTCTCCACTGGACCTCATGATCTAAATTTTCTTTCAGTATATCTATGGTGTGAGGAAACTTGGAATATCTGGAGGAAACCCAAGTGAACATGGGGAGAGCATACAAACCCAGGACTTCAATGTTGCAAGGTGTAACCGCCCCTATCCTTCCAGTAGATGGATGGGTGCATACAAGAGAGGGGGTAGGGGATAATCTGTATTGATGTTCTGGTGCATTGTGCATTACTTCTAATCACTGTCTGTAACAGCTTTCCTTGACTGGATGTTATGTGGGAACTGTGTGTGACACTGAGTGGCAGGGGGTTTAGGTGGAGTTACAGGTTTGTGCTCACTGCTGGCTTGCAGCCCAGCACAAGAGTTGATGGGAAATGTAGTCAGAAGGGAGCAGAGGAATCTGAAGAGGAAGTGATGGCTGTGACGGCAACACTGATGACGTGGGGCAAAGGAAGTGAACCAGAAGTGTACAAAAGAAACATGAAACTGGCAGGAAAGCTATATGGATTTATGTAGGGGCATGATCTTTGAGCATTTATGGCAAAACAGTAGCTTAATAAGGGTAGAGGACAACCTAGCTTAATAAGGGTAGAGGACAACCTATTTAACTCTTCAAGACAATGGACTAAGAAAAAAAAAGAAAACAGTTTAAGATCCCGAATTCCAAACATCTGTCCATGTTAATAAATGTAGTATGCAAAAGTGATCAAGGGACAGCTGGATCCACTATACTCACAGCTGGCGGTAAGTATTCAGCCACACCAGAAGACCAAACACAGCATGAGAAGTTGTAAATGGTAACAGCGATGTAGTCAGGAATCAGCAGAGGATTTATTCTAGCTTCCTCTGGTTAGATGTAGAAGAGAACTTTCACTTGGGTTTGAAGCCTCAAAGTTCAGACATCACAACAGGTCTAGTTTTAGATTCTGTGAGCCCAAATACTAAGCGATCTGTACAAAATAAATGAATGGATGCAATGGAAAAAATGTTACTATATACCATGAAATTAATGTTATGCAATTACTATGTTGGGTATCCAGGAAAAAAAAGGCTTAGGTTACCCAAGAAAAAACTAATGTGCTCTATCCCATTACTAAATGACACCAGGATCAACAGGAAAACTGGCCAGCCTACCTTCTAATATAGCTTTGCTTGGTAACCTTATCCACAAAAAAAGACTGTTAATATATGTCTACCATTAGGAATCATATGCAGGATGATATGAAGTGCACTTTGCATGCCTCCATAATGAATGACGACCAAAGTGTGTTCAATAAAGGAAGTCTGTCAGCACAAAATGACTGTTCAAAACAAGCACCCTTGCGGTGGCCACTTACTTGTTTCCCATCTATCTTCTTCCGTCTCTGGTTCTATAAAGCCAGAGTTGACAATCAACTGTGGCTGGGATATAGATAGATGAAAAATAAGTGGGTGGGAAGGTGCAATGTTCGGTTTGGCAATGCTAAGGGCACACTGTGCTTGTTTTGAACAGTCATTTTATGCTGACAGACTAATTTTAACATTTGCCAACTATGAGAAATAGTCGTAGTAACGTTCTTCACATAACTTGCTTCTTCTGACAGTTCAGTGAATGTACAGATAAAGCATATGGTTATTATAAGCTTCTCCAGTACTTTCCATAAAACCACAGCAATTTACAGTAAACCATGGTTGCAACATGTGAACTAGGCTTACGGGTTTAGCCATACACATATCAATAGTCACTATTGTAGCCGAAAAATGGGGTAAATTTCCAAAATAATCAAGCGGAAAGATGAGAGTTCAATTGACTTCAGGTAGGGCGGCCCTTACCCAGTCCCTACCTCCATGGACAGCAACGTCGTTCCCTGGGGGTCAGGTCAGATCATGAGACAAGATGGTAACCTTACCTCATGACGTGATCCGACGGTGCCCCCTGTGAAACATCCCCTGTGCCCCCCGGTGACATTTGCCCCGTATGTCCACTCCCTTCTTTACGCACCTGCCTATGAGTCTGTCAAGTTCAGGCCTAGAGAACCACAGCTGCTCTGTGCATCACTGGTTGCGAAAATCCGACCATAACTAGAAATTTTCTGGATGTTAGACTTTTCTGGCTATTCATTGTAACAAATCTCTTGACATGAGCGGACTGGACACAGATGGTAAAGTGTTTTATGACTTCCCGTACACTAACTGATAAAAGGTACAAAGGACAATTTGTCAAATGCCACATTAGTACAGCAAGGTAGATTATCCACTGTGGGATAGAACATGGTCATATTCCGATATCTTCCATTGCTTCCATGAGAAGACCGCTATATTATGAGGGACTCCGTTTGCCCTTGTGCTGCGGCCCTTCCCTGGTTCGCTATTGTTTAGATACGTAGCTAACAATAATGTAGACAGACCGAGCAGATCGTCACAAGGAGCAGCAATGTTGTGTCTTGCACCTGTCAAACACCATCCCGGTAATACCCACAGCTGACACATAGTCAGATTTCAGACTGTGTATTGTAGGGAAGAACTTCTGTTTAAAAACAGACAAAACATTCACAGATACTTAGTATTGTAACTCCAAAATGTCAAGGGCATCCATAAACATCCTGCAGTCTAAAGCGGCACTATTTGCCTTTATATTTGTTATATCATTTCTTTTAGGCCTCGGGCCAAATTAGGTACCTGTTATTTCCCCAAATGCTATCAATCTGCAGATATAAGGTTAATCTGCTTGTTAATACTATTAGGGCCCACTCCCACTTGCAATTAAATCGGACAAATGCAATTCGATTAAAAATTGGATTGCATTTGGACCAATGTTATAGTGTGATTGTGTGTTCATCTGCGATTTTTTTTTTTACTGTTTGGATTGGATCACGATCGGACCAAGTAAAAAAAATTCAGAATGCTGCAATTGTATGCAAAAATCGGATCACATTCACCAACAGAAGTCAATGGGTGTGATAAAAAAAAGTTGCATGTCACTCAGACCATGCGAGTACTGTCCGATTTTTACACACCCGTGTCCTTTGAAAAGCCAATAATTCATCTGTCGCGTACAGTAAAATCACAGCGTGACCTGATAGAATAGATATATACACATAGAATAGATAAAAAGTTGTTAGTCAAATATATAATTAGTGCAGTGCGTGTGCAGCTTACTGCACATGTATTTTCAGTGAGTTGAACTGAGTTCTTTGGTTGTGAACTTCCAGGACCTTTCTGACAGCACAGCAAGCGTGAGAACTTTATCATGCTTGCGGTGACGTCAGCGAGGTGAAAGGAGTTCACCGTGAGGCACTGAGGTGAGCAAGCATGCACAGCTCAGTGTCTCTGCTGGATGGCAGGCTGTATCGTCGCATCATGCAACAATGCAGCCTGCCATTTAGATGTAGCAGAGCCAGATCTGTCATGGGACAAATGGATTATTATCTTCTCGGCGGATTGGTGAGGAATATGGTTACTTATTATTTTAATTCTGTTACAGGATACATTGGCTTTAGTGGATTGGGCGTTGATGGGAGTATCCGTGTTTTTGGTAAATGTAAACTCATTAAACGAGTCTGTATCATTATTACAAATAAAGGACTTTATTCAGGGTCTGTGTATTTCCTTTTAATATCACTATGGGGTTTAGAAATGGGGGACATCTTATAGACGCCTCTGCATTATTAACCCAGGGGTTTGATGTCACCTGACAATATAAAGGAGACATCAACCCAAATACTATCACCCCACTTGCCACCGCACCAGGGCAAGTGGGAAGACCGAGGCTAAGTGCCAGAACTGGCGCATCTTATAGATGCGCTTTTTCTGCGGTGGCTGAAAGCTGATGCTTTTAGTCTGGGAGGTGGACAATATCCATAAACATCTGCTCTCAGCTGTCCTCTTTCCGAGAGCTGTTGTTTCTAGTCTGGTACAAAGAAAATATCAATGGCTCCTTTCTAGACTATTAATATCAGCCTGCAGCTGTCTTCCTAGACTTTGCTTGCTATTAATTATAGGAGGACTCTACGTAATTTTTTTTTTTTGGGGGGTCTCCCATTTTAATAACCAGGAAAGGCTAAGTATACAGCTGTTAGCTGATACTAATAGCCTGGGAAGCTCCATGTGTATTACCCCATTTCCAGGTTATAAACATTTGCCCCCAGCTGTCCGCTTTCCCTCTGCTGGTTAATAAAATTTTGGGGGATGCCATGCATTTTTTTCCTGAAGGGAACTTTTTTCCTAAAAAAATAATGTACAGGAAGTTACACACACATAGCACTGATTATATATCTCACACGCATATTTACTTCTATCTATCTATCCTCTCTATCTATATATATATATATACACTTATATCCAGAATTTTTCATTTGAAAACTACGTGTAAATTATATAGAGCAGACCTGAGCAAAGAGACAGCCGTTAGGCGGGAAACCAGAGGTCCACGGACCGCACCGTGCCTGCCGGCTCTCACTGTTGTCTCCCTAGGCGTAGTCAGCATTGGTGGAGGAGGGGCCTCTGGCCAGTCAGCGGACTGGAGGCAGGGAGAAGATCAGATCGCCAGGGAGCGGGACGGAGGTGAGCAAGTGGTGTTTTTTTTTTTCATGCGTACGAACATGGGGATTCTATGGGGTTGACAGACAGTACATGGGGATTCTATGGGGATGACAGACAGCACATTGGGATTCTATAGGGGTGACACACAGCACATGAGGATTCTATGGGGGTGACAGACAGCACATGGGGATTCTATGGGGCTGTCATGCTGAACATGGGGAGGCTATGGGGGTGACATGCTGCACATGGGGAGGCTATGGGGCTGTCATACAGAACATGGAGATGCTATGGGGGGTAACATGCTGCACATGGGCAGGCTATGTAGTTGTCTTGCTGCACATGGGGAGGCTATGGTGGGTGTCATGCTGCACACAGGAAGGCTATGGGGGTGACATGCTGCACGTGGTGAGGCTATGGGGGCCTCATGCAGCATATTGGAAGGCTGTGTGGGGCTCATGCTGTATATGTGTAGGCTGTGTGGGGCTCATGCTGTATATGTGTAGGCTGTGTGGGGCTCATGCTGTATATAGGGAGGCTGTGTGTGGCTCATACAGTATATGGAGAGGCTGTGTGGGGCTCATGCAATATATAGGGAGGCTGTGTTGGGCTCATGCTGTATATGGGAAGGCTGTGTGGGGCTCATGCCGTATATAGGGAGGCTGTGTGGGGCTCATGCCGTATATAGAGAGGCTGTGTGGGGCTCATGCCGTATAAGGGGAGGCTGTGTGGGGCTCATGCTGGATGTGGGTAGGCTGTGTGGGGCTCATGCTGTATATAGGGAGGCTGTGTGTGGCTCATGCAATATATAGGGAGGCTGTGTGGGGCTCATGCTGTATATAGGGAGCCTGTGTGTGGCTCATGCTGTATATAGGTAGGCTGTGTGGTGCTCATGCAGTTTACAAGGAGTCTGTATTGGGCTCATGTTGTATATGGGGAGGCTGTGTGGGGCTCATGCAGTATATGGAGAGGCTGTGTGGGGCTCATGCAGTATATAGGGAGGCTGTGTTGGGCTCATGCTGTATATGGGGAGGCTGTGCGAGGCTCATGCTGTATATGGGGAGGCTGTGTGGGACTCATGCAGTATATAGGGAGGCTGTGTTGGGCTCATGCTGTATATGGGGAGGCTGTGCGAGGCTCATGCTGTATATGGGGTGGCTGTGCGAGGCTCATGCTGTATATGGGGAGGCTGTATATAAGCGGCTGTGGGGGGTTCATATGATATACAGAAGGGCTGTACTTGGGTTCAAAGATATATAGGGGGAGTCAGCATACTTAATTCTGCTCAATATTAAGTGATACAGTTAATATTAATAAATTAATATTGAGTACAATTAATTTCAAGCTATTGGTTCGGCCCTCCACAACAGTCATGGTCTCTCATGTGGCCCCTCGGGAAAATTAATTGCCCTTCCCTGATATAGAGAATTGCTCTATGTAAAAGCTCATGTTAAAATCACATTGCAATCGTCTCACATTTGCATGTAAATCGGATGCTAGGCATTAAAAGTCAGATTGTACTCGCATGACAAATGCACTTGTATGACACTCATTCGACTTTTCAGGCAAACAAAATTTGCCCGATTTTAAAAACGCTAGAATGTCTCCAGCCTTACAATGCTGAATTTCTGTGGAGAAAGCTGTCAAAGTGCCAGGACGTGCCTACAGTTACTGATAACTGTGTACTGTACGATGACTGAAAAACTGAACATCATGCAAATAAAAAAATTGACCATTTTCCTTGATAAAAAAACACAGATTTTTCATATGCTGACTGAAGCAAACCTTAGACTGGGGGCTGGGTTCACGACAGCCATGTTTTCAGTCATGGTGTTGTCTGTAGCACAACGGACTGCACACAAACGGTACAGTGATCAATAGTAATTAATAACCACACGTAAACAACCATTTTTTTCCAATGGTCGTGTAGAAAAAAATGATAGCATGCTCTGTTGTTGTCCTATCCAGGACTGAGACAGTCCTTGGTCTATATAGCAGGCAGCTCCTTCTCCCTTCCGCAACGCAATAAGTCAATGGAGCCATGTCAGACATGTCTGTCTGACGTTGCTGATGTTCCTCTGAACCTTGCATTAATCATATATCTGTAGACATTTTGCATTTGCAAATAAGGGCCGCTCTTCATTTATACGTCATCCACTTTTCTTCTATGCAAATGGAATTGGGATCAAGGCTTCCCAAGCTTATTTCACGGATTCATTCACTAGAACAACAAAGTCCTGTTTGCACCAGGACCAGGGCTGAACATCTATTTGTATGTGAACCGTCAGTCGAAAAAAAAAAAAAACACAATAGCCCCACAGAATAATATGTTTATGTGTAATACAAGGAAAAAAGTAAAAGCACACGAACACTGACGTTAGAGCTGTAAAGGGATCCTGAAAGGAGATATCCATAGCTCGGACAACCCCCTTCTCAATCACCATGTTCACTTCTTACAAAATAAAAACACCTATGCTCACATCCAGTGCCGATCCAGCAGTGTTGGCACTGACTCTCCCGGGACTTACGTGACATTTTATGTCATGCAATCCCTGCAGCCAATCGGCGGCCACTTCACCCTCCCCTCCTTCAGACATCACTGCGACTGCTCTCTCACTTCCTCCAGATGTCTGATTTGTCCGGAAGAAGGGATAGTGAAGTGGACGCTGACTGTCCGCAAGGACCGCATGACATAAAGCCACGCAAGCCCTGGGAGAGCCATTGCGGACGCTGCTGGAATGGCACATTTTGTAATGGGGAAAACATGGTGATTGAGAGTAGTGGACATCTCCTTTAATCTATTAGGTTCTCTTTCTTGTGAAGTGTAAAAACCTAGAACCTAAGGAATGTATAAAACTTTCACCCACATTCACCAGCTGGCAAAAGGCGTGGGCATATATTCTTTAGGGAACGTTCACACATTTTATTTTCGGTCCAAGTGCTGTCCATAAAATAACGGGACAGCACTCGCACCCATGTTATTCAGTAGGCCAGTGCAAATAAGGGATTTTTTTCACTTACTTTTTTTGCACTAGATTCTTCCGTGTGACTGATGAGACTGTGTTCTTTCAAGTCTAAAAAAAAATAATGCCATAGTGCCATGCAGAGCCACAGTATAGCATCTGTTGTTTTGTTTTTTTAATGGATGCAAGCGGTGTTGTCACTCGCGTTCCAGGGGCTCACGTGAGGCTGTTATGTCACGTGACCCCAGGGCTGGCATCCCTGTCCTCACCTTCGGACGTATAAGTAATCAAGAGGCCGTGACAGCTGCGGCTGACCGCTCACTTCCTGTCGATTCACAGTGAGAAGGGGTGTCCGAGTAGTGGACAACCCCTTTAACATAGGGAAGTAAACTGCATTTAAATTTGTAAATGGTTAATAGCTGAGGCTGTAAAAAAAAACAAAAACAAAAAAAAACAAAAAACGGATTGCATGCAGATGACCGAGAGGTGAGAAAAAAAAATCATCCGAGTTTTCTGGATGAAACTGATGACTTTTTTTTGTGTTGAACTTAGTGAACTTAGCCTTACCCTAGCAAAAAAGGAGTCCCTAAGGTTCCATATTAGCAGTGTATATGCTGCCATACGGTGCCTCCATAATACGGCATATGATGGAACACGTCAGGATTTTCTTTTCCTGGCCCCTTTGGGGTTACAATCTACCGTAATTTAAATTTTAATCCAATCTAATACGGTGACTTTTTGGAGACTCCACAGGACCGGTGAGTCGCCAACATCGAAACTTTAGGGAGGGGGATGGGAAACGATCATGCATATTTTTTTTTTTTCAGGCCACGTTCACACTGTCGGCATTTGGTCAGTTTTTTACATCAGTATCTGTAACATGAGAGGAAAAGTCTAATAGAAACATGTCACCACTTTTGCATTTTTCACCCTCTCCTGGTTATGGCTGCCAAATACCGGATGTAAAATACTGAACGTGTGAACGTGGCCTTCACATTCTTATTGGCATTGGCACTCTTCTAAACAGTGGACGTTGCCAAATTTACTAGAATTTGTTAGACATTGATGTAAATTACAGCAGAAATCTCATTTTGTGGCACACGGACCTCCCGAAGATGCGCCTAATGTATTAACAAGCACAGGCCTATTAATAAACCTGGTGCATCCCATTCCAGCAAGCTTCTTTTTAAAAACAGGCGGGTGAAGAATTCACCCTATTAAATTATGCAAATGATGTTTATTTAAAAGTGGGTCCTGGTTCCGTGCGTCCGTTACGGTGCAGAACTGCAGCAGCACATGGTCGGTCCTGTGTGTGGGGCCCGTGGGCTGTCACGTAGGTGCCATGTTGTGCTTGGCATGTCCCATGCGCTGCAGCCGGCCTCTAGATCATAGTGTCGCTCACTGATGCACATTGCAGCTGCCCTTTTAATAAATAAGGAGATCAAGTGCATAAATGACAATTGGATGTGCCGGGCTCCAGGCTAAGGGAGGACAGCAGGTGCTCGCATTCGGATGCTTACAGTACGTAACGCCTTATTGCACTTGATAAGCTAAACCCCATGATATAATAGTACACCACGGCATCAATACAGCAGACCAAGCCCTGCAATGTGTATATGGTATCTGCACGCCGCATTGATAATGTATAACGCATACATAATACAGAGCCCGGCGACCTAGTGGACAACGGTACAATAAATATCGCTCATATATTCTGTAGCGCTGACCAATCACGAACGATTGCATATAAAGCCATGGTCAATTTAAGAATAAAAATGTATATCATAATACAGATTATTAAGACCACCTTCATTTAGAGGTCAAAGGAGTAGAGTTAGGCACCATGCACCCTCCATGTGCTGCAGTTTGCTGCCTCCATATGGCAACACATTACGTAGACTACTCCCCTCAAATCAATGCTAAGAGAGGGGAATGCCTGAATATAAAAGAATCCGACTTAGATGCCGGAATTGTTATTTCAGACAGTTTTTGCAAAAATCAACACATGATCATAGAGGCGGTACGGTAGGGCCCCATAGACTTCTATGGAATTTTTTCTTAGCGCGGTTATAATACTACCCCACTGCAGATTGTCAACGGATTGAAGGTCAGTCGCTTACAGGTTTATTCCCAGCATATATATGCTGAAACTGAAATCAGCCCCCCAAACACCCACTTCCTTTTGAGCTTGTGTATGTACAAAAAACAAAACAAAAATCTAGTCTTAAAGGGGTTGTCGATAACTGGACAACCCCTTATCAATAACCAAAGAGTGCTGGATAATGTAAAAACAAAACCTAACACTTGCACCTTAGACCTGTCCCCTCCGACAGTCTCAGGCATACACATTGTCACGTGACCACTGCGGTCAATCGGAGGCAATAATGTCAATATTTCGGTGGGAGATGGAAAAAAAAACATTTTTCTCTTCCACTCGGAAGTAGTCACGTGATGTTATATATGTTGGTGGAGCATCGGGGGACACAGGGCGAAGAGCGTACAGCAGCATCCAAGTATGGATTATTTTCTTTTTTTTACAGCCTGGTGCCATTAATAAGGGGATACTCAGTACTTGAGCGTCCCTTTAATAAGCAGAGCTGCAGTGTACAGCATGGAAGAGTAGGCAAAAATACGAAACATGTTCCTGAGAGATGTAGCAGCTTTTCATTGGCCAATAAACAATTTGGGGATGAAATCGATATCTTCACAGGGTGTTAATTCTATTTGAACATTTCGATTGTTTATTGTCCCCATGACAGTGATGAATGGGTATTTTCAAGGGTGATAGAATCTTTATCTTTTTTTCTATATTTCCAGAGAACAGATATTTGCAATTATCTGGCGATGATAAAATATTGGGCTTTTTTTTTGTTACATTATGGCCATTATCTAGTTCTAGATTATTTCTGATAACTTCCCAAGGTCATAATAAAATTAATCTGTCCCGCTCCCTAGACTGCCCCCAGAGAAGGCTGCAGGGGGGAGCCCACCGATCACTGGCCCTGGGGTCACCCCTGGCAGCACCCTGGCACCCTTACCTCCCCGGTGGGAGATGTGTCTGCAGCGGAACTTCTGCTGCTTCTTCTTATGGAGGAGGCTGGGGAATCTCAGGAGCAGCGCTGATGTGACCAGATAGCCCCCCAGGGTGGTCAGGAGGTAGAAGATCGCTGACATGTTGTCGTCTAAGGACAGAGCTGTGCAAGTCTGCTGGATGCGATCGGATCGGGCGATGGTTGCTGTAGGATGTCAGTCGGTGCTGGTCAGTGACATCCCATCGCACCCTGGTGTCTGGGCATTCCGGCTGCTGATCCCAGTATCTCCTCCTCCCAGTGATCTGCTGCTCTGGATGTAGTGGGGAGACTCTTCAGGCTGCTCATAAGCCCGAGCTGCTGTCCCTAACTCCACAGGAAAGATCTCGTGGTCTCAGCTTGTACTGATCTGCAATACCCAGGGACAATCTTGTTCTGCTCCTGCAGCGATGTCGGTAATCTGCACGCAGGCTCCGTGCTCTGGCCGGCAGGCTGGGTGCACTGCAGCAGCTTCCTCTCCTAGCCGGTTTATCTACACTTGTCATTGCCAGTGCACAGCGCATGCGCCCTCCCGCCTTGACGGCGACAGTACAACAAAGATTAGGAGTACGCATGCGCACTCGCAAGGTTTCCATCACGTTTTCGCAGAGCGGAGCTCTCGGTGACTGTAACCTCTTCCGCTCCGGTGCCAGCAGCAGCTGTAGTGTGTGCACAGGGGCCGAGGTCGGAGAGAACACAATTCACATGGAGCACTTTTTCTTGGTATTTTATGGATTTACATAGGTAAAATCTGCAGTGGGTTACGCTACAAGGCGAATGAATGACCATTTCCCCCGTTGTCCCCTGCGAGCCATTGAAAACATCCTGTGAGGTGTCTTCCATCTGCTGTAACGTTCCCCCCTCCAAAACGTAATCTGAACAGAGCTTTATGAGCAAAATACCCTCTTGTGGATTTTAAAGAAATGTTAATTACTTTTCAGCTTCAAAATGAAAATTCAGCGCCAAATCCACAGAATAATGCACAACGTTGTCTTGTATTTTTTACCGTTTCTGCCACCAGAAGCAAAAATTGAAATGGCGCCCCCCCCCCCGATAACGCCAAAACCATCCAACAATGAATAAACTGTACAAAAATGTCAGCATGATCTAGCTATGAAAAAAGTCCACCTATAGAAATCTATCAGCAGTGAGAAAACCGCCGACGTAATCACAGCAAACATTGCCGTAATCATTTATTATCCCCCTCGGCAGATTCTGATCACTGTAAGGCTGTGTGCACACGCTGCGGATTAGGTGCGGATTCATCCGCGCGGATTTTGTAAAATCCGCAGGTGAAACCGCAGGTCAAAAGACCTGCGGTTTTACCTGCGGATTGCTCTGCGGTTTTGCCCTGCGGTTTTTCATCTCCTCAATGGAGGAGATGGCAAACCGCAGGGGAATCCGCAGAAAGAATTGACATGTCAATTCTTTCTGCGGATTGAAAACCGCAGATAATCCGCGCGGAAAATTCCGCACCGTCTGCACTGCGGTTTTTGATTCCCATAGGGAATCATGGTACTGTACACCGCAGCAGAAACTGCTGCGGGTCCGCAGCGGCCAAAACCGCTGCGGAACCGCAGCAAAATCCGCAGCGTGTGCACACAGCCTAAGGCTGTGTGCACACAGTGGGGATTTTGAGGCGGATCCGCAGCGTTTTTGGGAGCGCGGAATTGCATCCAATCCACAGTGTAGTGGACAAACAATGTTAGTAAAGGGTACATTTAGAATTGCTGGGCACATACTACGGAAAAATCCACGCAGATCTGCAGTGTTTTTTTTCCCGCAGCATGTCAATTCTCTGCGGATCCGCAGCAACGTTTTCAGTCTGTTATATATTCATTCTCTCGCTGTCTCTCTCTCTTCAAATTCCGCACGCTAATCTGCAAAGTGTGCACATACCCTTAGTGTAATGTCTCCTGCTCTGGCCACTTTACAGAAATAATGTCACCATTGTGGCACCAATAGAGTAATAATGTCACCATTGTGGCCCCCTATATATATATATATATATATATATATATATAAAAACGAGTGTGTGTGTAAGTGTGTGTATCAAGCCCCTCCCCTCATTATGATGTAATAATGGTTGCCATGGCGACGATGATGTCATAATAGGTTGCAATAGTGACGGTTATGTCATAATGGTTGCCATGGCGACGATGATGTCAGAATGGTTGCCATGGCGAAGATGTCATAATGGTTGCCATGGTGACTGATGTCATAATAGGTTGCCATAGCCACTATGATGTCATAAAGGTTGCCATGTATGATGGGTATATTGGCACGGGACTATGGGATGGAGGATGTGTGATGGGTATATGGGCACGGGACTATGGGATGGCAGATATGTATGATGGGTATATGGGCACGGGACTATGGGATGGATATGTATGATGGGTATATGGGCATGGGACTATGGGATGGAGAATATGTATGATGGGTATATGGGCATGGGACTATGGGATGGAGAATGTATGATGGGTATATGGGCACTGGACTATGGGATGGAGGATATGTATGATGGGTATATGGGCACGGAACTATGGCATGGAGGATATGTATGATGGGTATATGGGCACGGGACTATGGGATGGAGGATATGTATGATGGGTATATGGGCACGGAACTATGGCATGGAGGATATGTATGATGGGTATATGGGCACGGGACTATGGGATGGAGGATATGTATGATGGGTATATGGGCACGGGACTATGGGATGGAGGATATGTATGATGGGTATATGGGCACGGGACTATGGGATGGAGAATATGTATGATGGGTATATGGGCATGGGACTATGGGATGGAGAATGTATGATGGGTATATGGGCACTGGACTATGGGATGGAGGATATGTATGATGGGTATATGGGCACGGAACTATGGCATGGAGGATATGTATGATGGGTATATGGGCACGGGACTATGGGATGGAGGATATGTATGATGGGTATATGGGCACGGAACTATGGCATGGAGGATATGTATGATGGGTATATGGGCACGGGACTATGGGATGGAGGATATGTATGATGGGTATATGGGCACAGGTCTCTGGGATGGTTGATATGTATGATGAGTATATGGGCACTGGACTATGGGATGGAGGATAATCATTACAATTTGTTATAACTAACCACAGTTAGTTACTATGCCCGGGCAACACCAGGCTCTTCAGCTAGTAGACTAATATTGTCCCCCATTGTGGCCCCAATAGAGTAATAATGTCCCCCCATTGTGGCCCAATAGAGTGTTAATGTCCCCATTGTGGCCCAATAGAGTAATTGCTAGGTTGAACAATAAGAAATGTTCACTAGTTGCCTTCTCCTAGCCCAATGGATATTGATCAAGTGCGCACTAAAGAAATACACCAGACACACATGCGATTTTAACATGAGCTTTTACATACAGCAGTTCTGTCTAGTTTTAAAACAAAATATTCCTCAAAACACACACACACACATATATATATATATATATATATATATATATACACTAGATGGAGGCCTGATGCTATCGCATCGGAAGGGCGGTAATATCACGATGGGGGCAGGCTTTGCAGCGTTGAGAACCTCTCCCCCCTTGTGCTCTGTCTCTCTCACCCCTGTGATATAGCTGAAGGAACAGAAAAAGCGCAATAGGGTCTTATCCGGGTTATTGTAGAAAAAGTAAATTAAAATTTACTCACCCTTTTTAGGAGAGATTAAGGCATGTAGGATCAGTAATCTGCTTGCTGCACGTCCAAAGGTCAACTCTGTGGCCGCTTCAACATCAGATTTCGGAATAAATTCTTGGACTTCTGTGCGCTAACAGATAAAATCACTAATCCAGTATTTTGGAGAAAGATTAATCCATTTATTTCCCTGAAATCTGATCTCTCACCCCTGTGTCTGACCGTGTACAGAACATACCAGGGCAGGGGAGGATGCAAAAGACAATTCTGACATTACAGCAGGAGATCGCAGAGGATACATTTTGTGAGGTAAAATATTGTTTAAAAACAGTCATTGAAATATTTTACTTCACAAAATGATTCCTCTGTGATCCCCTGCTGTAATGTCAGTATTGTCTTTTGCTTCCTCCCCTGCCCAGGAGATGTGGTATGCTCCGTACAGTCAGACACAGTCAATTTTTAAAATGAACTTTCGTTTGTGGGAATACCCCTTTACCGTGACCGGCTTCCTCTGCCTGTAGACATGTCGCGCATCTGCCGCCGGGATCAGCAGAATTCACTGTGCCGGCGCGGAATTCACGCAAGCTGTTGTGAACTCTCTCGATTTGACTTCTGAGTTGGGGCTCCATCTGGTGGTTACTGTGGGTAGTGGAGCTGGCCGAAGTCTGCCACCTGACGACGATGATTGCAAATCAGGGGTTACTGAATGGAGTATTTAAGTGAGCAGGCTTCCTTCAGTGGCTGCTGATTAGTTTCTTCTTGTGCATTCTGAGGTCTGCTGTCTCCTGCCTGATCCTGCATTTTTTAGTCAAGTTGTTCATTTGCCAATCCTTTGCATCTGATCTGGTTTTGCCTCTTTCTGCTTTGCTGTGAGGGTTCAGCATGCTCCCTGCTGTGGCAGTGCTGGACCCCGCTCCATATGTTACAGCTTGTGTCAGTTTGTTCAGTCGCCTGTTATATTAGTCTCTTTTGCTTTGCTGCCAGTTCATACCAGAATGCTGATATAGTGGGGGAGAGGTCGTGAGACCTCAGTGTTTTTTGTACACCAGACGTGTTGGATTTTTTAGGGTTTTTGCATGATTGCAGACAGTGTCATTCCTTTCCTATCTAGTCAGTTTGGGCCCCATCATTTGCTCAATCTATTTTCTGCCTGCGTTTGTGTCTCATCTTGTCTCACCGTCAATATATGTTTGGGGGCTATCTATTCCTTTGGGGTTCTACTCCGGGGCAGTTTAGATTTCACCTTTCTTGCTTTAGGCTTAGTTAGCTGTCCGGCTGTGCCGAGGAGTCTAGGGCATCGTAGGTACGCCCCACGGCTACTGTTAGTTGTGTTGTTAGGATTAGGGGTCTGCAATCTGCTAAGTTACCAACCTTTCTGGTTTCCTGGTAGCCTAGCCTATTCCTGCCATCCTCCTCGGTGACCAGTTCATAACAGCAAGCGCAGTGCGATGGTGTTCTGTTGGTGGTACTTTGCAAGAGGCTGTGTGAGAGTAAGGCTGCGATCACACGTCGTGGGTTTTTCGCAGCAGTTTTTAACGCGTGTTTTTGCCGTGAAAACCCAAAAAAACAGCATCCCATGCATTCCTATGGGATTCCGCAATGCTGTGCTAATGCTGCGGAATTTCCCGCGGCAGAATTGCATCGAGGAAAAATCCGCAGCATGCTCATTAATTTTGCGGAATCGCGGCGATTCCGCCCACATAGGAATGCATTGTTCTGCTTACTTTCCACATGTGGCTGTGCCCACCATGCGAAAAGTAAGCAGAACATTTGCGGATAGTACCCAGGGGGTGGAGGAGAGGAGACTGTCCTCCGGGCTGTGGGTACAATATCCCTGTAAAAAATAGAATAAAAATAAAAAATCGGGTTATATTCACCTTCCGGCGTCCCGCGCAGCCTTCCCGGGCCTCAGCGGTGCTCCCTATTCCTCGGGAGATCGCTACAGTATCGCGAGACCGCGACGTCATCAAAGGTCTCGCAAGGCATTACTGGGAACAGGAGCATCGCTGAGGCCCGGGAAGGCTGCGCGGGACGCCGGAAGGTGACTATAACCCGATTTTTTATTTTTTCTTATTATGTTTAACATTAGATCTTTTTACTAGTGATGCTGCATAGGCAGCCTCAATAGTAAAAAGTTGGTCACACTCGTCAAACACTGTGTTGACGAGTGTGACCAACCTGTCAATCAGTTCTCCAAGCGATGCTACAGATCGCTTGGAAAACGCTAGCATTCTGCAAGCTAATTACGCTTGCAAATCGCTAGTTTTTCCGCGGGAATTTAAAATGCGATTTTCCCGCGGAATGGAATTCCGGAATTCCCGCAGAAGTTACAGCGGGAATTCCGCAATGTGTACACATAGCCTAAGAGTGTGAGTGTGTGTGAGAGTGTGTGTGTGAATGTGAGTGTGTGAATGTGAGTGTGTGAGAGTGTGATGCGTATGGCGTATAGAGTGTCTGTGTGGTGCGATGGTGTTCCGTTGGTAGTACTGCGCAATAGGTTGGTACCAGCAGCAGTTTCCATATGGAGACACCCATCACTTGGGTGTCCCAATATGGCGGTCGGTGAACTTCCTCCGCATGGAATTCTGGGATACGATGACATCTGAACAGAACAGGAAATTAAAACATTACAAGGCAATTATATAAATAGATGTCAGTGACACACATATATATATATGTATTTATATTGCAGAGAGAGATATATAGAAGAATAGCCAGTAATTCATTTGCTGGCTTCTGTAAAATCACTGCAGGAGCCGACAGGATAGGAGAGATGGTTTACATACAGTAAATCCATATAGAATAGGTAGATACAGTGCCTTGCGAAAGTACTCGGCCCCCTGGAACTTTTCAACTTGGAGTCTGCAAAAGACCTGAGACTGGGACGGAGATTTGTCTTCCAACAAGACAATGATCCCAAGCATAAAGCAAAATCTACAATGGAATGGTTCACAAATAAACATATCGAGGGGCGTGGCTTGCTGCTGGATAGAGTAGGTCATCCTGTGCTGAGCTCCTGAAGGCTTCTACTAAAGCTACAAATTTAACAAATTTAAGCTACCATACGGACATCTCCAGTTTAACCCCTTCACGACCTATGACGCCTACGTAGGCGTCATGAAAAGCAGTGCCCAAACGACCTATGACGCCTACGTAGGCGTCATGCTATAAATAGCCCCCCTGCGGGTCGGGTGACCGGGGTCACTAAAAGGTCACCCGACCCGCACACAAAGGACCCTTCAGAGTTAACACCTGGGGGTGTGGCTTAGCCCCCACGTGCCTACGATCGCTCTGATTGGCTGTTAGAAGTGAAACTGCCAATCAGAGCGATTGTAATATTTCACCAATGAAAATTGGTGAAATATTACAATCCAGCCATGGCCGATGCTGAAATAGCATCGGACATGGCTGGACACCCAGACCCGACCCCCCCCACACCGACTGACGGCACCGATCGGCTGCCGCCATCGTCTGACGGCACCGATCGGCAGCCGCCGTCATGATCTGCCCCTCCGCCTTCCCTCCGCCCCCCCAGCCCTCCGATCGCCCCTCCGATCACCCACTCTCACCCTCCTTTGTGCCTCCGACCTCCCACTATCCATCCCGGTGTCCTGCCGTCCAGCGTCATGGGCGCCGCCATCTTGCAAGATGGCGGGCGCATGCGCAGTGCGCCGAATCGAATCTGCAACGCTGCAGATTCATTCATTTATTTTGATCACTATGATAAACTTTCATAGTGATCAAAATAAATAAAAAGTAAATCACCGCCCCCTTTATCAACCCCATAGGTAGGGACAAATAATAAAATATATATATTTTTTTTTCCATTAGGGTTACGTCCAGGGCTAGGGTTAGGGCTAGGGTTGGACTAAGGGTTAGGGTTGGACTAAAGGTTAGGGTTGGACTAAGGGTTAGGGTTGGACTAGGGGTTAGGGTTGGACTAGGGGTTAGGGTTGGACTAGGGGTTAGGGTTGGACTAGGGGTTAGGGTTGGACTAAGGGTTAGGGTTGGACTAAGGGTTAGGGTTGGACTAAGGGTTAGGGTTGAACTTAGGGTTAGGGTTGAATTTAGGGTTAGGGTTGAACTTAGGGTTAGGGTTGGAATTGGGATTAGGGTTGGGTTGGGGTTGGGATTACGGTTAGGCTTGTGGTTAGGGTTAGAGTTGGGATTTCGTTAGGGGTGTGTTGGGATTAGGGTTGTGGTTAGGGTTATGATTAGGGTTGGGATTAGGGTTAGGGGTGTGTTGGGGTTAGGGTTGGAGATAGAATTGAGGGGTTTCCACTGTTTAGGCACATCAGGGGCTCTCCAAACGCGACATGGAGCCACCATTTATTCCAGCCAATTTTGCGTTCAAAAAGTCAAACGGTGCTCCCTCCATTTCGAGCCCCGATGTGTGCCCAAACAGTGGTGTACCCCCACTTATGGGGTATCAGGGTACTCAGGAAAAATTGCACAACAACTTTGGGGGTCTAATTTCTCCTGTTACCCTTGGGAAAATAAAAAAATGGGGGCTAAAATAATTATTTTTGTGGAAAAAAAAGATTTTTTATTTTCACGGTTCTGCGTTATAAACTTCTGTGAAGCACTTGGGGGTTCAACGTGCTCACCACACATCTAGATAAGTTCCTTGGGGGGGTCTAGTTTCCAAAATGGGGTCACTTGTGGGGGGTTTCCACTGTTTAGGTACATCAGGGGCTCTGCAAACGTAACATGACGCACACAGACCATTCCATCAAGTCGGCATTTCAAAACGTCACTACTTCCATTCCGAGCCCCAACGTGTCCCCGAACAGTGGTCCCCCCATATATGGGGTTCCAGCCTACTCAGGACAAACTGGACAACAACTTTTGGGGTCCAATTTATCCTGTTACCTTTGTGAAAATAAAAAATAGTGGGCTAAAAATCACTTTTTGAGGAAAAAAAAATATTTTTTTATTTTCACAGCTCTGCGTTATAAACTTCTGTGAAGCACTTGGGGGTTCAACGTGCTCACCACACATCTAGATAAGTTCCTTGGGGGGTCTAGTTTCCAAAATGGGGTCACTTGTGGGGGGTTTCCACTGTTTAGGTACATCAGGGGCTCTGCAAACGTAACATGACGCCCACAGACCATTTCATCAAGTCGGCATTTCAAAGCGTCACTACTTCCCTTCCGAGCCCAAACGTGTGCCCAAACAGTGGTCCCCCCCCATAAATGGGGTACCAGCGTACTCAGGACAAACTGGACAACAACTTTTGGGGTCTAATTTATCCTGTTACCCTTGTGAAAATAAAAAATAGTGGGCTAAAAATCACTTTTTGAGGAAAATTTTTTTTTTTTTTTTTCACAGCTCTGCGTTATAAACTTCTGTGAAGCACTTGGGGGTTCAAAGTGCTGACCTCACATCTAGATTAGTTCCTTAGGTGATATAGTTTCCAAAATGGGGTCACTTGTGGGGGGTTTCCACTGTTTAGGTACATCAGGGGCTCTGCAAATGTAGCATGACGCCCACAGACCATTCCATACCACGCCTCCTGATGAAACCACAAGGAAGTGGTGAAACGCGCGTCGAGGCTTAAGAGGGTCCCCCCCTGTCTCCTGTGTCGTGACCGCACTGCAATATGTCCGAAGGTAATGAACTGTAGAGACCTTGCTGCCACCTTGTGCCTTTATTTGTATTTAGTTTATCTTTTATCTTATCGGACACTGTCGGTTCACTTGTAACTGACACTTAAAAAGACACAGTCTTTGTAACTTCAGCTGTTATGTCAGCTGTTACAGCTGCAGTGCCGCCGCCTCATGGAGCTCAGGAGGCGTTCCTCTTTTTCTTTTTTCTCTGCTAAGAATGCGGTTTATTTATAACTCATACATATGCAACGTATACTTATAAATCTTACATCTTATCTATTTTGATATTTTTGCAATAGTTGCTGTTGTAAAATTGTGCTGTTCATTCCGCACTCTTACTCCTCTTCCCCTTTCCCTCATTCCCTACTTATTGGTGTGTGCATACCCATGATCAAAACTTTTTTGTCACTTTTTTATGATGAATAAATTTTTGCATGATTTTCTGACGCTTTGTGAGCCTCTATTTCTTTAGGATTTATTGTTATATGATTTATAATCTGAGTATCTAAATATATACTTATGTATAGCCTCGATCACATGGGGTTTATATAATATTATTATTATTTCTTAGACATCCTTCTTTGTTTGTTCTTTTTTGGTTTAAAATATTGGTCTAGAGGTCTTTTCCACCTGACTATGTGGATTGGTTTTTTGGTTTAGACCATTCCATCAAGTCTTCATTTCAAAGCGTCACTACTTCCCTTCCGAGCCCCAACGTGTGCCCAAACAGTGGTCCCCCCCCACTTATGGGGTACCAGCGTACTCAGGACACACTGGACAACAACTTTTGGGGTCTAATTTATCCTGTTACCCTTGTGAAAATAAAAAATAGCGGACTAAAAATAATTTTTTGAGGAAAAAAAAAATATTTTTATTTTAACGGCTCTGCGTTATAAACTTCTGTGTAGCACCTGGGGGTTCAAAGTGCTCACTATGCATCTAGATAAGTTCCTTAGGGGGTCTAGTTTCCAAAATGGGGTCATTTGTGGGGGAGCTCCAAAGTTTACGCACACAGGGGCTCTGCAAACACAACACGGTGTCCACTAACGATTGGAGCTAATTTTCCATTCAAAAAGTCAAATGACGCTCCTTCCCTTCTGAGCCATGCCGTGCGCTCAAACAGTGGTTTTCCCCCAAATTTGGGGTACCAGTGTACTCAGGACAAACTGGAAAACAACTTTTGGGGTCCAATTTATCCTGTTACCCTTGGGAAAATAAAAAATAGCAGGCTAAAAAATCATTTTTGAGGAAAAAAAATTATTTTTTTATTTTCACTGCTCTGCGTTATAAACTTCTGTGAAGCACTTGGGGGTTCAAAGTGCTCACCACACATCTAGATAAGTTCCTTCGGGGGTCTAGTTTCCAAAATGGGGTCACTTGTGGGGGAGCTCCAATGTTTAGGCACACAGGGGCTCTCCAAATGCGACATGGTGTCCGCTAACGATTGGAGCTAATTTTCCAATCAAAAAGTCACATGGCGCTCCTTCCCTTCCGGGCCTTGCAGTGCGCCCAAACAGTGGTTTATGACCACATATGAGATATTGATGTACTCAGGAGAAATTGCCCAACAAATTTTAGGATCCATTTTATCCTGTTGCCCATGTGAAAATGAAAAAACTGAGGCCAAATAAAATTTTTGTGAAAAAAAAGTACTTTTTTTTTTACAGATCAATTTGTGAAGCACCTGGGGGTTCAAAGTGCATACTATGCATCTAGATAAGTTCCTTGGAGGGTCTAGTTTCCAAAATGGGCTCACTTGTGGGGGAGCTCCAATGTTTAGGCACACAGGTACTCTTAAAACAAGACATGGCAACCGCTAAACATTCAAGCATATTTTACATTCAAAAAGTAAAATGGCGCTCCTTGCCTTCTGAGCCCTGCCGTGCGCCCAAACAGTGGTTTATGACCACATATGAGGTATCAGTGTACTCAGGAGAAATTGCCCAACAAATTTTAGGATACATTTTATCCTGTTACCCATGTGAAAATGAAAAAACTGATGCTAAAATAAAATTTTGGTTGGAAAAATTAAAATGTCCATTTTTTCATTCCATGTTGCTTTAGTTCCTGTGAAGCACCTGAAGGGTTAATAATCTTCTTGAATGTAGTTTTGAGTAGCTTGAGGGGTGCAGTTTTTAGAATGGTGACACTTTTGGGTATTTTCTGCCATTTAGACCCCTCAAAGTGACTTCAAATGTGAGGTGGTCCTTAAAAAAAATGGTTTTGTAAATTTTGTTGTAAAAATGAGAAATTGCTGGTCAACTTTTAACCCTTATAACTTCCTAACGAAAAAAAATGTTGTTTCCAAAATTGTGCTGATGTAAAGTAGACATGTGGGAAATGTTATTTATTAACTATTATTTTGTGTCACATAACTCTCTGGTTTAACAGAATAAAAATTCAAAATTTGAAAATTGCAAAATTTTCAAAATTTTCGCCAAATTTCCATTTTTTTCACAAATAAACGCAAAAATTATCGACCTAAATTTACCACTATCATGAAGCCCAATATGTTACGAAAAAACAATCTCGGAATCGCTAGGATGCGTTGAAACGTTCCTGAGTTATTACCTCAGAAAGGGACATTGGTCAGAATTGCAAAAAATGGCCAGGTCATTAAGGTCAAAATAGGCTGGGTCATGAAGGGGTTAAGAAGACCCTTCCTGGGATTCCTGACATCTCCTGGTTTATAAAGATACCCTTCTCTGTCCAAAATCAGTGGATTATATACATAAAAGTGCGGCCTGTGAAAACAGCACGGAGCCGAAGCCTGGACCTCCAGTGTCGGTGGAGTGAGTAGCAGACCTTCCCTGCCATAAGAGCTCCCTTAAAGAGCTGAAGTGACGCTTTGTGGCCCGATGGGGAAGTGAAGAAAGCACAAAAGGAGCATTGCACGTTCTTATCGCCTTGGTTCTGGGGGGAGCCTGCTTCCTGATGTCCGGATACCCCCCCTGAGTAAATCAAGACCTGGCACACCGGGATCTACTGAAAACTCGAGGACTTCTAGCTAAAAATCCTCGGCAGCGTCTGAGGGGGCAGGAGCAGGCGCTGTGATTGACAGCTGCAGTGACGCATCTGTAACCGCTGTAACCTACGGGGAGCTGAGAGCTCCTGTGCGTCCTGACTGTGAGGGAGCCTGTCCTGCGGGATCTGGGAGGCCTCCCTCTGTACCCTGCACGCCGCGATTCATCAAGAATCAAGTAAGTATTTTGATTGGTGGCTGCTGCTGCGAACCCGGAAGTGAGGTGTGGAAGGCTCCTGAGAACTCCATTTTGAGGAGAGCCTGTTTCCTGGAACTCAGGGGGCCCCCCTGCTCAGTTATAGACCGGGTACCCCAGGGTTACTGAAGGATTCAGCGAGTCCTGGTATAAAATCATCAGCGACACCAACCAGTGTCGACAACCCCTAAACTCCTGCTAGCTTATCTGGGGATCTCAACATAGACTATAGATAGGAAAGCATTCTGGAAATTCCTTCCACCCAACTAACAGTCTGGCATCTGATTTTGTGAGACTTACATGTAAAGTCTATTAACAACCACAAGGAAGTGGATCTCAAGTTTATCACCATTACTGCATCAGGGAGGCGAGTACCCCTTGGAGCCTAAGAAAAGAAGGAACATCTTCACTCAGTCCCAGAGAATAATTGTGTACAGAATTTGATTGCTTTGCCTGGCCCATATTCACAAGTGATATCAAATCTGCAGAAACTAACGCAGGTATTGGCTTCTGAAGGCCTCTAACAGGCTTTGGAGGTCATTAACCCTATTTGGTGGGGGACTGTCTGATTGATTTTCTACCCAATTGATGGACACTATCGAGAAGTGACTTTGGTTAGCTGACACCCTGGAACAGTGAGAAGGAAGAACTGAAGAAGCATCAGTGTCTCTGTTAATGGTTATTAGTCATAATTCATAGTCTTGTTAAATATTGATTGTCCTATACACAACATCAAAAGGAAACAACTCAGGTCAGAAAGAGCTTTAATGAAGTTACTCAATTGCTCAGGGAAAAAGGTGTGGTCTACAAATGGGGTTTCCCCACAAAACTCCAAATTAACCATGGGGGTAAAATAACCACAATTTTCTCTCCACAGGATGGAATGTCTTTTGTCTCCTCTCTAACAAAAAAGAAGGAAACACCAGGTTGATACAGAGAAATGGGAGATTGTTGTATTTCTTTAAAATGGAAGTTCTTCAAGGCTTTGCCATGAACTTTTCCCACTAAGAGATTTATCCAAAGAGCATTGGATTCTCTCAGTTTGATACTGGTTACCTGCGGGTATTGTTGTTATTGTTATCTGTTCTTTACAAATAATGGTTAAAATGTTATCATTTAATGTCAGGGGCCTGAATAGCCCTGTTAAAAGGTTTGTCACATGGAAAGAAATTAAGAAGAGTAACCCTGATATAATTTGTCTACAAGAAGTCAAGTTAGCCAGAGAAGGCCATCCCAAATTTGAAAATAAAAATTTTCCATACATATACAAATCCTTAAACATTAGGAAAAAAGCAGGAGTAGTTACACTTATTAAAAATACTATCTCCTTTGAGTCCATTAAGGAATACACGGATTCTGAGGGCAGATACCTAATTCTAGTTTGCAAAATTGATAATCAACTGACCACTTTGGTGAATATTTACGCAGCAAACGATGGACAGATGCGTTTTTTCAACGAATTAAATACAAAAATTCAAGAAATCAAAAAAGGGAGTGTCATTCTGGCAGGTGATTTTAACATTATACCAAATGGTACATTAGATTCCACTTCCCCAACCAGATCCTCTTTTCCGATGCTGAGAAACTGGCTCCAGACACATGAGTATTTAGACATCTTCATCCTTGGAGTATACTCATTATTCTGAGGCTCACAGAACATTCTCGAGAATTGATTTGTTTCTTACTGATTCCATGTCAATCTCTAGGTTCAAAAGAATTGAAATTTTACCAAAATCATTCTCAGACCACTCGCCCGTCTTATGTGAGGTTCATTTGGGCAGAACAGGAAATACAGACTATGTTTGGAGATGTAACTTCACTTTTACATACTCCCAAAATAAAAAATGACCTAGAGGTAGCTATTTCTAACTACTTTCTAGATAATGACAAAGGAGCTATATGTCCCTTCATGGTCTGGAATGCTCATAAGGCGGTTATCAGAGGCGTAATGACACACTCCATGTTTCTCAAGAAAAAAACGGAAAAAGAAAAAATAATATCACTGCAATTAGAGCTTAGGGAAAAAGAAGATGCCCAATCAATACTGCCCAATCCCTCCTCTAAATTACATTCAGAGATTCTGGATATTAGAATCAAATTAAGAGAGGCTTTATGTTGTGAATATGATAAATACGCAAAAGCCATGAAATATAATTATTATTCCTCATTTGGTAAACCAACAAAATTGATGGCCCAGAAATTTAGAATGACGAGAATAAAGAACAGAATTCACAGAATTAGGCATAATGACTCAACAGTTGAACATCCCCAAAAAATAGCGGACACTTTTGCGGATTACTACTCTGCTTTATATAACTTGAAACGGGACAAAGATATAATTCAACCTAACAAACAATCTATTGAAACTTTCTTGTCCCGTTTGAAGCTCCCAAAAATCACTAACCAGCAATCGTCTTTTCTAGAAACACCAATCACCGAATCTGAGGTTTTAGACACGATAAAAAAATTTAAAACAAAAAAATCACCAGGCCCAGATGGATATTCAAACGAATATTTTCAAGCTTTTGCTCCTATTCTGGTCCCACATCTCACGAAGGTATATAATAAAACAGTAGCAATAGGGGATTTTCCCACGGAAATGCTTAAAGCTATTATCACCCTAATACCCAAGCCGAAAGGAGACCTAGAACTAGTCAAAAACTACAGGCCTATATCTCTGATAAATTCAGACATTAAAATATATTCCAAAATTACTGCCAAGAGATTAGAGAAGATTTTGCCTGAAATTATCCATAGGGATCAACTGGGCATCATTAGAGGCCGACAAACTAGCGATGGCACCAGAAGAGTTCTAAACTTGGTTAATCATATTAAACTCGGTAAAAGTCCTTCTCTGCTACTGGCCTTAGACGCAGAGAAGGCTTTCGATAGAGTGAATTGGAATTTTCTAACTGCTATGCTTTCTAAATTTTGCTTTACAAACAAATTTATAAACATGATTATGACTTTATATTCTTACCCTTCAGCGAATATCTTAGCTAACAATAAACTAGATTGCTATATCTAATGGTACTAGGCAGGGGTGTCCATTATCCCCGTTGCTATTTGCCCTAATAATGGAGCCCCTGGCCTAAGCCATTACAACAAACCAAAAAATTAAAGGGGTCCAGATAGGGAGTAATAACTACATGATTTGTTTGTTTGCGGATGATGTCATCTTGAGTGTCACTGAGCCTTTTGAATCAATTAGAGAGATTATCTCAACATTGGAAGACTTCTCTAAAGTGTCCTACTATAAAATCAACGAAACTAAATCGCAAGTCTTGGACTTCTACCTCAGCGATGAAACTTCCGTAAAAATTAAGGAGATTGCTGGTTTTAGCTGGGAGAAGGAGGCCATCAACTACTTAGGAATTACAATAACTAGGGAGTTTCGTAGGACAGTTGATACTAATATGCAAAAGCTTATTAAAAATACACAAAGTGAGCTTAACAACCTGTCTAAATTTGAAATTACTTGGACGGGTAGAATTGTATTATTTAAGTTATTCATCTTGCCCAAAATTTTATACATATTTAGGGCAGTTTCACTACCTATTCCACTGAAATACCTCAGAAAATTGCAAAAAATGCTAAATTCTTTTGTCTGGAACAAAAAAAGAGCCAGAATTGCATCAATTACCCTCATGAAAAACAAAAAAGATGGAGGTCTATCTCTCCCAAACTTGATTAACTACTATTTCACCAATCTCATCAAACAATCCTTAAATTGGTTTAACCTTGATGACACGCCTATATGGGTAGATATTGAAAAATCCAGCTGTAATAATTCGTCCCTTTTGAAAATGGTTACAGATTATCTCCTGACTTCTACTCCTATAGTAGCATCACGAAAGTTACCAACAATTTACGCCACATTGTAAGCGTGGAAACAGCTGGCTAGCCTCCAGGTTGAAAAGAGAAACACAAGAATGACCCAATTAGGAGGAATTTCTATTCAATTTTTGGGAATTGTTTTGGATAAAGAGATTCCAGTAAGCTGGAAAACAACCAATATTAAAGCGATTAATGACCTATATGTAGGTGGAAAATTCTTAGATAACAAAACCTTACAAAAACCAATAATAAGTTTTCTTCCCAAGACTTAAAATTGGTTAAACTGATAAAAAAAATGCATAGCGAAACTTATAAGGAAAAAAGCATTAGTTACAGAGTATACTTCTCTATTATTATGCAACCAAAATAATAAAATTTATTGGAAATCAAGAGGTATATATGATTTCCTTAATGAAGAAAACAATGAGGGAAAGTCCCTTTTTATGGAAAATTGGGAAAAAGACCTTGGTATTCCAATCTCTCAAGAAGATTGGTGTAGAGCTTTTAAAACGACCTACTCTTCAAATATATGTGCCTCATTACATGAATCCTACTATAAAATGGTCTCCAGATGGTATTATACACCAGCCAAAATAGCTAGAATTTTCCCACATAAATCCCCGGATTGCTGGAGGGGATGCGGCTTTACTGGTACTTTACTGCATGTTTTTTGGGATTGTCCCAAAATCGGCCCACTCTGGACAGAAATCTCGAACATAGTTAATAAGATGCTTAAACAAAAAATAATAGTGACCCCACAAATGGCCTTGCTCTCATTAAATTTAGAAAACATACACCCTTCTCAAAGATATTTAGTTATCCATTTATTCCTAATTACAAAAAACGCAATTGCTACATTATGGGGTAAAAGCTCAGTTCCTAAAGTGAATGATATTATGGATAAGATGTCCTTACACGACTCTTATGAAAAATCGCATGCAATTGCGAACAACTACTTTGACAAATTCGGTAAGAGATGGGATTCTTGGGTCAACATTACATAGCAGTTTAAGAATTAAGGGTTATTCTTTGGCTTAGGATCTTAAAAGTTTCTTCTTAATATTCTCTTACGTAATTTCATGTGACAAAAATAACATTCTACCGCATAATAACAGGTTAATACCATACTGTTAAGTTTAAAATATGTATTTGCATATCTCTGCTTAACTGCACACTATAAAGTAATAGTACTGCTATATTTCTCCTCCCTTTCGTTTTATGTACCCTTCCCTCCTGAAAATTTTAATAAAAATATTTTGAAAACAAATAAACATATCCAGGTGTTAGAATGGCCAAGTCAAAATGCAGACCTAAATCCAGTCGAGAATCTGTGGAAAGAGCTGAAAACTGCTGTTCACAAACGATCTCCATCAAACCTCACTGAGCTGGAGCTGTTTGCCAAGGAAGAATGGGCAAGAATTTCAGTCTCTCGATGTACAAAACTGATAGTGACATACCCCAAGCGACTTGCAACTGTAATCACTGCAATAGGTGGCGCAACAAAGTATTAAGTTAAAGGGGCCAAATAATATTGCACGCCCCACTTTTGAGTTTTTGAATTTCCACAAAAATTTAAAATAACCAATAAATTTCATTCAACTTCACAATTGTGTTCCACTTGTTGTTGAGTCTTCACCAAAAATTTACATTTGGTATCTTTATGTTTGAAGCATGGTATGTGGGAAAAGGTTGAAAAGTTCCAGGGGGCCGAATACTTTCGCAAGGCACTGTACAACCACGCCTAATCCATGCAAAGCCATTGATCTCCTGTAATATAAAATAATAAAGCAACAATATACCATACCTGTCCGTCATTGTGTCCCATGCCGTAATTCATTTCTGGGGGATATACATTTTTCAACCTGGATGGTGCTAAGATGCGACCGCCCCGGCTGAAAAACACTGGTGAATGACGAGATGCTGCCCACGCTGCCTCAGTGACTAGCAGTGACATCACTGAGTCTGCGCTACCTCACAGCCTGAACCGCTATGACCTCAGGACCATGGGAAAATGCCAGTGAAGAGGTCACAGCCGTTCATGCTCAGTGTATTCACAGCTGATCACCATGAGAAATTCTCACGGTGATCTGCTATGAAGACACTGAGCTTGAACTGCCGTGACCTCATCACTGGCATTTTCCCACGGTCCTGAGGTCATAGCGGTTCAGCCTGGCTGCGAGAACAGCATCAGTGAATAGCGGTGACGTCACTGAAGCTGTTCTCGCAGGGGGGTGAACTGCTGTGATCTCAGGACTGCTGTGTTTGGCAAGAAGGGTTTTGCCACCAAATATTAATTCTTGTTTGCCAAAGGGATCAAATACTTATTTATCACTGCAAAATGCAAATAAATTTATATAAATTTATACAAAATGATTTTCTGGATTTTATTTTTCAGATTCTATCTCTCAATGTTAAAATTAACCTACCCTTAAAATGATAGACTGTTCATGTCTTTGTTAGTGGGCAAATTTACAAAATCAGCAAGGGATCAAATACTTCCTCACTGTAGTTGGACTGGTGCTGCTGTGTTCGGTGAATGTAATTATTTTCTATGTGACACTGAAGTGATTGAGCAGGTGCTGTGCAATAATGGACATTCCCTTTAAAACTGTACATCTACACTGTGATTACATTTTGATTGCTTGGTTACAAATTTATTGTACCTGTATAAAAAGGCTGAATTCTATAAATACTTCTAGACCAACTGTAAAGGTTATGGCGCCCCTACAGTTCGGACATCCACAAAGCTATTGAATGGGCTATGGAAGAAATTACTTTGCCAATTGTGTATGAAAAGCATTTTGGTGGTGAGAGCGAGCTACTAGGAAGTGTGTCCACCAGCAAGGGGCAAGTTTTGGAAACATAAAATGGTTGTTTACCACAAAAGTCTGCAGTCACTCTGTGTGACTGCAGAATTGTGAATCCTCACATCCAGCACAGTGCTTGCTGTGAGGATTCTCCAGTACCAGCAGCGAGACTGAGCGGCCATGTGACCGAAAGTATGCGATATGCATAATCCCAGCCACATTCCAACTAGATGTGTACAGCCACGCTAATACACTTGTACTACATGACCGCACGGTCTCGCTGCCTACACCAGAGAATCCTTGCAGCATGCACTGTGCACAAAGCGAGGATCCACATGTTTGCAGTCACACAGAGTGAGTGCAGACCTTTGTCAAAAACCCGGACAACCCACAGTCACAATCTGTATTAAAAAAAAAAAAGCAATCTTGCCACATTGGTTGGATCCTAACTAGTGATGAGCGAGTATACTCGTTGCTCGGGTTTTCCCGAGCATGCTCGGGTGTCCTCAGAGTATTTTGGCGTGCTGGGAGATTTAGTTTTTGTCGTCTCAGCGGCATGATTTGCGGCTGCTGGACAGACTGAATACATGTGAGGAATGCCTGTTAGGGGACTCCCACATGTATTCAGCCTGTGGGAAAGTTTCTGAACTTTTTCCCACGCTGTCAGATCACCTCAGGTCAGCTGGGGACTCCGAGCAGCCTCAGTGACGTCAGCGGTAGTCGGTGAGGCTGCACGGAGTTCCCGGCTGACTTGAGCTGAACTCAGGAGTGTGGGAAAAAGTTCAGAAACTTTCCCACGCTAATCAGTTCATCTCCGGTCAGCTGGGGCGCCTGCGCAGAGATGAATTCATTCATTCTGCAGTGGTTTACAGCAGGGTCGATAGCATTAGCACCGGTCCCTGTTGTAAACTAGTTAATCCCTTGTGATGGATTGCAGCGGGGCACCTGACTGAACGGCGGAGAGGTATGTATATTGTTGGCTTTGTATTTTATTTTTTTTTACAGAACAAGGGCTTTTTTTTTGGATCGGTAGAATAATAAATTTGGTCAAAAACTGTGTATTTATTTCATTAAAAGAATTTTTAATTAATGTTTGTCTTTTTTAACCCTTTACTATTCTAGGGTTAATAACAGATAGGTGTCTTATTGACACCTCTCCATTATTAACCTGGCTTAATGTCACCTTTCAATAGCAAGGTGACATTAACCCATTATTATTAACCCATGAGCCACTGCTAAAGGACATGGGAATAGAGAGGCTAAGTGCCTGAAATGCGCCTTTTCTGGGGTGGCTGGGGGCAGATTTATTTTTAGCCGAGGGGGGGGAGCCAAAAACATGGTCCCTCTCTAGGCTATTAATATCTTCCCTCATTCACTGGCTTTCCCTCTGTGGCGGAGAAAATTGCAAGGGAGCCCACGTAATTTTTTTCCGCGATTATAGCCTTAAATTTAACTCCTAGAGTTCCACATTATTCCCTCACACAAACTACTAAATTGATTAAACACTGACATACTGTATATAAATCATTTTGATATGACATGCTTTACTATGTAAACCATGTGTTATATCATGTCGGGTTCGGGAATCATTTTACTGAAGCGGGCAATTGATTTAGCAGCTATAGTTGTGGCCAAAAGTATTGACACCCCTGCAATTCTGTCAGATAATACTCAGTTTCTTCCTGAAAATGATTGCAAACACAAATTCTTTGGTATTATTATCTTCATTTAATTTGTCTTAAATGAAAAAAAACACAAAAGAGAATGAAGAAAAAAGCAAAACATTGATCATTTCACACAAAACTCCAAAAATGGTCCAGACAAAAGTATTGGCACCCTCAGCCTAATACTTGGTTGCACAACCTTTAGCCAAAATAACTGCGACCAACCGCTTCCGGTAACCATCAATGAGTTTCTTACAATGCTCTGCTAGAATTTTATGTTGAATCTATTTTTATTGAAAAGAATTTAACATATAACATACAAGACATAAGGTACGAGATACAAGATTATACACGGTTATACACCAAGCCATACTGGATCGCAGCAACAGTGGTATGTGTTCAACAACAGTTTGCCCATAACCTGTGAAGGTGTATTGCAAATATCAAAGAGAGAGAGGAATCAGAAAGAGAAAGATAACTCACAAGGAGTATAGATTGAAAGAGAAAGGGGAGAGAGGCAGAGGGAAAAAGAAGGGGGGGGGAACAGGGGGATGGGTTTCAGACCTCCGAGCCGGCCTCTAAGAAGCGTTTTCGGTCAATCGAAGTAGTCCAAGCGTCTCCCTGAACAAGATCCAGGGCTGCCATGTTCGAATCAAACGGGAATTATCTCCCTCCAATTCAGCCATCAACTCCTCCACACGAAAAATGTCTATAAACTCTGATAACCACTCTGCTATAGTTGGCTTTGTCGTCGTACGCCAGTGGCGTGGGATCACCATCCTTGCTGCAGTAATACAAAACCGGAGAAGGCTCTTCTTTTGTGTGGATATGGCAATTTGTGGGGAGGGTAGGACACATTTCCCAGAGATCTCCTGGTAGGCCCGAAACACCCCTTCCCAGAAGGGTCGTACAGCAGGGCATTGCCACCAGATATGGTATAGTGTGCCCCTCTCCATTGTACAGCGCCAGCATGTATCATCCACTGTCGGGAAGATGGACTTCAATCTAACGGGGGACAGATACCACCTAGTCAGTATCTTATAATTTTTCTCCTGAGCGCCCCCGGCCGGAGACATTTTATGTGTAAAAAGAAAAGCTTTGTCAAGGTCTTCCGTCGAAAATTTGCAACCCATTTCCTCCTCCCATGTGCGGATGTAACTTGGAACCCCTTCCGAGTCCCCTGAGTGAAGTTCCTTATATAAAAAGGAAATCAGATGTGAGGGAGGGTCCTGCATTTGTAAGAGAGCTTCCAGCCGCGTCATGGGAGGGCAAGAAGCACGGTCGACCAAACGTCCCCGTATAAACGATCTCAACTGGTTATATTCCAACCAGGAGAGTGACCTATTGGGGAACTTTTCCCGTAAGGCATCCCATGTCGGAAAATTTCCGTCTACTAGTATCTGTCCCAGTCGTAAGTCAGAACTCCTATGCCAACCTAAAAATTGGTCTCTGTGACACCCTGGAGGAAAGTCCGGATTACCAAATATCGGTGACAGTGGGTTCAAATTGCTGATCAGTTTCTTTTTATGTTTAACACGATTCCAGATCTGTAGAACTTCTCGAGTCAAGAAACCTGTTGGTCCCTTATAGTCATTTGCGACCTGTTCAGTACGTCTGATCCACGGGAGATGACGCAATGGGACGCCGAAAGACGCCTGTTCCAATTGAACCCATTGTTTAGAACAGTGGCCGAACTGCCAGTCAAACAGACGTGCAAGTAGGGAAGCTCTATGATAGAGTTCCAGGTCAGGGAGGCCCGCTCCACCTCTGGGTTTCGGGGCGGTTAGAATAGAATATTTAAGACGAGGTTTAGATGTCTGCCAGGTAAAGCGGATTAACGCAGATCTAATGGTCTGAAAGAATGTCTTCGGCGGCACAATCGGGACCGCCTGGAATAGGTATAAGAACCTAGGAAGAATGTCCATTTTAAATGAATTCATCCTGCCAAACCATGAGATGTTCTTCCGTCCGTATTCCCTCAACCGTTTCAGAGTCGACTCCAACAAAGGCACATAATTTAATTTATATAAGTCAGTCGTGTCAGTAGGGATTTGAATGCCTAAATATTGAATGGCCCCAGTCTTCCACCGAAAGGGGAAATTTCCCATAAGTCTTGTAAGTTCTGTCTGTCCTAGGGATATGTTAAGGGCTTCAGTTTTCTGAAAGTTAATCTTAAAATTACTAACCGCTCCGTATTTTTGGAACTCTTCCATCAATGATGGGAGGGTAATATGTGGCTGGGATATATACAGTAAGAGGTCGTCCGCATAGAGAGAGACCTTATAATGAATATCGTCTACCCATAGACCGTGTACACTAGGGTTCTTCCTGATTGCCACTGCCAAGTGCTCCATAACTATCGCGTATAAAAGGGGCGACAAAGGGCACCCTTGCCTGGTCCCGTTCCCAATGGTCATAGAGCCCGACATTGCTCCATTTACCTTGACCCTAGCCGACGGGCCAGAGTATAGGGCTGAAACCCTATGCAGGAAACGGTTTCCCAGGCCCATCTGTCATAGGGCCGAGAACATGAAGCCCCAGTGCACACGGTCAAAGGCTTTCTCCGCATCCATCGACAGTACGACCAACGGTTTACATTTCGATTTAGCATAGGCAGTCAAGTTGAGGGTCTTACTTATGCCGTCTCTCGCCTCCCTTCCTCGCACAAACCCCACCTGATCTGAATGTATTACTGAGGGCAAGAGAGGAGCCAGTCGATTCGCCAGTATTTTGGCGTATAATTTTACATCAACATTGATGAGAGATATTGGGCGGTAATTTTTTACTAATTTAGGGTCCCTCCCTGGCTTCGGCAACACCGTAATAAAAGCCTCTAAAGACTGTGGGGCGAACGGGGACTCAGCTGTGATGGAGTTAAACACCCATGTCATAATAGGGCTAAGTTGATCTTGAAACATCTTATAGAAATGAGGGGAAAACCCATCCAGTCCCGGGCTTTTACCAGCCGGAGTATTTTGGATGACTTCAACAATCTCCTCTGTTGTAAAGTCCGAATCCAACGGGATAGTTAAATCCGTGGCCAGTGTGGGAAGGGCGGTGTCGTGAATATAAGATTCTATGCATGGTTGTGGATCCAAGGGTGACTGAGGGGGACAATCTCCACCGATATTATATAATGTATGATAGTAACGCCGCATTATGTCCAAAATTTCTGTCGGGTTTGATGTCGTTCGACCCCCATTTTGCTGGAGAGATGAGATGTATGTAATCTGGTTACGTGGATGCAAGAACCTGGCCAGCAGACGTCCACATTTGTTAGCTTGACCGTATAATATACTTTTAAAGCGGTTTCTGTGGTGTCTGTATTTTTCACTCAGTAGGGACTTCAGATCGTCTCTGTATTTAATCAGGTCAATCAGCGTTTCCGTGTCCTTGTCCGTTTTATGCTTCGTCTCTAACGTCAATATCTTTTCTGTCAAGTCTATAATCTCTTTACTTTTTATTCGTTTCAAGCGAGATCCACGTTTAATGAGAACCCCTCTAAGAACGCATTTAAGGGCCTCCCATCTAACAGGGATGGCAGTAGTGTCATGTGCATGGTCTTGTAAGAAGTCCGCTATGGTAGACTTGATGTCGGCCACGCAAGTATTATCTTTTAAAAGATTATCGTTCCATCTCCACGTCCACTGCCGCAGCCCTGAGTCAGGAGGACTAATGTCCAGAAACACTGGAGCATGATCCGACCATAGAAAACTCCCGATAGAAGGTCTCGGGTTCCAGGCCAATGCACAGTGACTAAGGAGAAAGAAATCAATCCTACCATGAGTTATGCGGTGTGGAAAAGAACGTATAGTCTCTTTCATTGGGATTACAAAGTCTCCAGACGTCAGTGAGTCGCAAATCCTGGAGGTCCCTTTTCAGTGAGGACAGCTGACGATATGATAGATAAGACTTCGCTGCCGTGGAGTCTAGAGTCGGGTTAAGAGTCATGTTAAAGTCTCCTCCCAGTATGACCACCCCCTCAGCAAACTCAGCCACGATCTTCAGGAAGGATCTAGCAGCTAGTATTTGGTCTCGTCCGGGGGCGTACCAACCCGCTATAGTATATGTGGTTGAAAAAATTTGAATTTTCAAAAGCACATATCTGCCCTCCGCATCAACCAAGGTGTCCAATATGTTATGCTGGAGAGATTTATGGAGCGCTATAGATACCCCACGGGAACGTGAATCCGGGTTAGCACTATGGAACCAGGTTGTGTAGTATCGGTCGTGAATATTAGGGATATGTCCAACTTTAACCCCTTCACCCCCAAGGGTGGTTTGCACGTTCATGACCGGGCCAATTTTTACAATTCTGACCACTGTACCTTTATGAGGTCATAACTCTGGAACGCTTCCATGGATCCCGGTGATTCTGACATTGTTTTCACGTGACATATTGTACTTCATGTTAGTGGTAAAATTTCATTCAAATAACTTGCGTTTATTTGTGAGAAAAACGGAAATTTGGCGAAAATTTTGAAAATTTCGCAATTTTCCAACTTTGAATTTTTATGCCCTTAAATCACAGAGATACGGCACACAAAAAACTTGATAACTAACATTTCCCACATGTTTACTTTACATCAGCACAATTTTGGAACCAACATTTTTTTTTGTTAGGAAGTTATAAGGGTTAAAAGTTGACCAACGATTTCTCATTTTTACAACACCATTTTATTTTTAGGACCACATCACATTTGAAGCCACTTTGAAGGGTCTATATGATAGAAAATACCCAAAAGTGACACCATTCTAAAAACTGCACCCCTTAAGGTGCTCAAAACCACATTCAAGAAGTTTATTAACCCTTTAGGTGCGTCACAGGAATTTTTTTGAATATTTAAAAAAAAAATGAACATCTAACTTTTTTTCATAAAAAAAATAATTCAGGTTCAATTTTTTTTATTTTACCAAGGGTAACAGGAGAAATTGGACTGCAAAAGTTATTGTGCAATTTGTCCTGAGTACGCAGATACCTGATATGTGGGGGGGAACGACTGTTTCGGCGCATGGCAGAGCTCAGAATGGAAGGAGCGCCGTTTGACTTTTTCAATGCAAAATTGGCTGGAATTCAGATTGGACGCCATGTCATGTTTGGAGAGTCCCTGATGTACCTAAACAGTGGAAACCCCCTACAAGTGACCCCATTTTGGAAACTAGACCCCCCAAGGAACTTATCTAGATATGTGGTGAGAACTTTGAACCCACAAGGGCTTTACAAAAGTTTATAACGTACAGCGGTACAATTAAAAAATCATATTTTTTCCACAAAAATGATCTTTTCACCACAATTTTTATTTTCCCAAGGGTAACAGGACCCTAAAAGTTATTGTGCAATTTGTCCTGAGTACGCTGATACCCCACATGTGGGGGTAAACCACTATTTGGGCGCATGGCAGAGCTCGGAAGGGAAGCAGCGCCATTTGACGTTTTTGGCTGGAATTGAGATCGGACACCATGTCGCGTTTGGAAAACCCCTGATGTACCAAAACAGTGGAAACCCCCCACAAATGACACCATTTTGGAAACTAGACCCCCTAAGGAACTTATCTAGATGTGTGGTGAGAACTTTGAACCCCCATGGGCTTCACAGAAGTTTATAACATAAAGCCATACAATTAAAAAATCATATTTTTTCCATAAAAATGATCTTTTCACCCTCAATTCTTATTTTTCCAAGGGTAACAGGACCCTAAAAGTTATTGTGCAATTTGTCCTGAGTACGCTGATACCCCACATGTGGGGGTAAACCACTATTTGGGCGCATGGCAGAGCTCGGAAGGGAAGCAGCGCCATTTGACGTTTTTGGCTGGAATTGAGATCGGACACCATGTCGCGTTTGGAAAACTCCTGATGTACCAAAACAGTGGAAACCCCCCACAAATGACACCATTTTGGAAACTAGACCCCCTAAGGAACTTATCTAGATGTGTGGTGAGAACTTTGAAACCCCCCAGTGCTTCACAGAAGTTTATAACGCCCGGGCGTGAAAATAAAAAATTCGTATTTTTTCCACAAACATGATCTTTTAGTCACCATTTTTTTATTTTCCCAAGGGTACCAGGAGAAATTGGACCCCAAAAGTTGTTGTCCAATTTGTCCTGAGTATGCTGATACCCCATATGTGGGAGAAAACTACTGTATGGGCACACGTCGGGGCTCGGAAGGGCAGTAGTGACGTTTTGGAATGCAGACTTTGATGGAATGGACTGCGGGTGTCATGTTGCCTTTGGAGAGCCCCTAATGTACCTAAACAGTGGAAACCCCCCACAAATGACACCATTTTGTAAACTAGACCCCCCAAGGAACTTATCTAGATGTGTGGTGAGCACTTTGAACCCCCCAGTGCTTCACAGAAGTTTATAACGCCCGGGCGTGAAAATAAAAAATTCGTATTTTTTCCACAAACATGATCTTTTAGTCACCATTTTTTTATTTTCCCAAGGGTACCAGGAGAAATTGGACCTTAAAAGTTGTTGTCCAATTTGTCCTGAGTATGCTGATACCCCATATGTGGGAGAAAACTACTGTATGGGCACACGTCGGGGCTCGGAAGGGAAGTAGTGACGTTTTGGAATGCAGACTTTGATGGAATGGTCTGCGGGTGTCATGTGCGTTTGGAGAGCCCCTGATGTACCTAAACTATTGAAACTCCCCACAAGTGACCCCATTTTGGACACTAGACCCCCCACGGAACTTATCTAGATGTGTGGTGAGCACTTTGAACCCCCAAGTGCTTCACAGAAGTTTATAACACTCGGACGTGAAAATAAAAAAATCATTTTTTTCCACAAAAATGATATTTTTGCCCCCAATTTTTTATTTTCCTAAGGGTAACAGGAGAAATTGGACCCCAAAAATTGTTTTGCAATTTGTCCTGAGTAGGCTGATACCCTACATGTGGGGGTAAAACACTGTTTGGGCGCATGGCAGAGCTTGGAAGGGAAGGAGCACCATTTGACTTTTTCAACTCAGAATTGGCTGGAATTGAGATCAGACGCCATGTTGCATTTGGAGAGCCCCTGATGTGCCCAAACAGTGGAAACCCCCCAATTATAACTCCAACCCTAACCCCAACACACCCCTAACCCTAATCTGAGCCCTAACCCTAACCCTAGCCCTACCCTAAACCCTAGCCCTAACCCTACCCCAACACACCCCTAGCCCTAACCCTAGCCCTAACCCTAATGGAAAAATGGAAATAAATACATTTTTTTTATTTTATTATTTTTCCCTAACTAAGGGGGTGATAACGGGGGGGTTTGATTTACTATTTATGGCGGTTTTTATTTTTGGCAGCTGTCGCACGCTAAAAGACGCTTTTTATTGTAAAAATAGTTTTTGCATCACCACATATTGAGAGCTATAATTTTTCCGTATTTTGACCCACCGGGTCATGTGAGGTCTTATTTTTTGCGGGACGAGTTGACGTTTTTATTGGTACCATTTTCGGGCACGTGAAATTTTTTGATCGCTTTTTATTCCGATTTTTGGGACGCAGAATGAAGAAAAACCAGCGTTTCATGAATTTCTTTTGGGGGGGTGCGTTTACACCGTTCCGCGTGCGGTAAAATTGATAAAGCGGTTTTATTCTTCGGGTCAGTACGGTTACAGCGATACCTCATTTAGGTCGTTTTTTTATGTTTTTGTCGGTTTTATGCAATGAAAACTATTTTATATAAAAAAATAATTATTTTTGCATCGCTTTATTCTGCGAGCTATAACTTTTTAATTTTTTCGCTGATGATGCTGTGTGGCGGCTCGTTTTTTGCGGGACAAGATGACGTTTTCAGCGGTACCATGGATATTTATATGCGTCTTTTTGATCGCGCGTTATTACACTTTTTGTTTGGCAGTATGATAATAAATCATTATTTTTTGCTTCATTTTTTATTTTTTAAGGGGTTCGCTAAAGGGGTTAACTAATGGGACAGTTTTATAGGGCGGGTCGTTACGGACGCGGCGATACCTAATATGTGTACTTTTATTGTTTTTTTTTTTATTATTTCCAAAAAATGGATTTATTGGGGGAATATTTTTTTTTTTTTCTAATTTATTTGGCGATTTTTTTTAAATTATTTTTACACTTTTTATTTTTTTTTTTACTTTATTAAATAGTCCCAGGTGGGACATCACTGTCCTGTGACAGATCGCTGATCTGTCACATCACAGATCACTTTGACAGATCAGCGATCTGACACAGGCACTGCAGAAGGCTTCCTCATGCCTGCGCTTTGCAGGCACTGAGGAAGCCAGCTTCCTCAGGCCCCCGTCGCCATCTTGGATTCGGGGGCCTGGAGGAAAGGAGTCCCCCGCAGCAGCGCTGCACATTGCGCTGCCGTGGGGGGCTCAGGGAAGCACGGAGGGAGCCCCCTCCCTGCCGATGCTTCCCTTTAACTCCCGGTACACCGCGATCATGTTTGATCGCGGTGTGCAAGGGGTTAACGTGTCGGGGGCGGTCCGTGACCGCCCCTGACACATTGTGCCGGGTGTCAGCTGTGATAATCAGCTGACACCCGGCCGCGATCAGCGGCGCTCACCACGTGGGCGCCGCTGATCGCGCCCGACGTACTATCCCGTCCATGGGCATAGGGGCCCAGGTCCCATGGACGGGATATACCGTCGGATGTCAGGAAGGGGTTAAAATGTGTCTCTTGTAAGATTACTATATTTACTCTTTTCTTGTGCATACCATATAAAATATGTGACCGCTTCTGCGGGGTATTAAAGCCTCTAGTATTCAAAGAGCCCAATGTTATCTTTTGTGCAGTGGTCTTACCCGACATTGTATCTGCAGCGTGAGGTCGAGGATGCAGGTTACGGCTACCAAGATGGATCGGCTTCGGAGTCCTACGCCCGCTGTTGACGAGGGAGGGAAAAAGCTAGTAAAGGGAGTGGGTATTAGCAAAGAAAGTAGATGAAAAGTTAGAAAAAAAAGGAAAGAAGACAAAGATTAGGAAATTTTAACTATACGAGTGTAAGTAAGCACACTCCAGGTAAACCTGTTGGAGGTAAACTATAACAGCTGCGTGCCTCGATGGCAAAACAGCGCCTCCAGGGGTTAAGTGTACAGCAAAAAGAGGAGTTGGAGACACCGTCTCCCCCGGTTCCCAACCCCGTAATGATTTAACAATCGTATTCTCTTCATAACGAGGACTGAACAGATAGAGAATATACATATATTATCTAATTATAGGCTAGTGAAGCATACCCCAATTCTTAACCATTTTCGATATCAACAACACTGATAGTATTATGAATACTTTGCTTTTAAACTCAGAACCAATATAACCTTTTAGACTGCAAGTTATCCCTCAAAACATAACACCACAGGACCACCTGCAATTCAGGACAAGGCATGCTAACCAGCCTCGTCGTCTACCGGATGCATGTGCCCTGGACCATTGGGCCGACCCCTGCGACGACGTTGCTGCTGAGGGTTCTGGCCTCTTTGGAGACCCTCAAGTCTATAGTATGATGGCAGAGGTGGCCAGTCAGGTATTCTGTTAGATCCAAGTTAGATCCAAGGCAGCCGAGAACGCCGGAACTCAGCCAGGATGGCTCAAATAATGCACTCTACCTCCCTTCCGAACCCGAAGACAAAATGGAAACCCCCAGGTATAGGGAAGGCCGCGTCTTTGTAGTTCGTCCAAGAGGGGGCGGAGAGCTCTGCGTCTCTGTAGTGTCCATCTGGACAGGTCTGCGAAGAGCTGTATACGAGATCCCGAGTGGTTTATGGATTTTACTCTCCTGGCTACTCCCATGACCGCATCTTTAATTTGGTACTTGTGAACCCGGCATATCACATCTCTCGGTGGGTCTTGCTTGCTGGGACGCGCGCCCAGGGACCTGTGGGCACGATCCAGTTCCAGTGGAGCGTCCTGAGGCCTATCTAGTACCGAGTTAAAAATGTCTCTCAAAGTGGTGTTCAACTCCTGGGGGGGTATAGATTCGGGTAGTCCTCTTACTCTAATATTATTTCTCCGTCCCCTATTCTCAGAATCATTCAGCATTTCTGCTAGAGTTTGCAGCTGTCTTGCTTGTGCGGCTGTGGCGGTTTCCTGAGCCTCCATTCTTTCGGTCAGGGAGGCTATAAGCTGGTCATGAGATTCCACTTTCTCACCACATTGTTGAATATCATCTCTTAGTACGGAAAGTTCAGCCTTATAGGAGCATTCCAAACGAGCAATGTACTGCTCCACATCCTGCTTCGTCGGGATATCTTTTATCTTGTTATATAATAGACTGAAATCAGCTCCCATGGGTGCTGCGGAGTACCCAGTCGAGGAAGAGGGTGATTTCCCGTGTTGCGGTGTCAGGGGTGCGTCTGGTCGGTGAGCTGCATTATTTTGCATATCTGATACTGCGGTGTCCATCATCATGGGGTCCGCTGCTCCTATTGCTGCAGGGACAACTGCAGTGGCTATGTCAGCATCTGGGGGGACACTGCCGCCTCTCTGTGGTGTGGGGGGTTCTGCATTCATCCCCCCGGGGTTCCCGTCTGATCCGCCGACCTGTGACTGCGCGGGTCCGCCGGCGTGGCTCCCCTGTGAGTGACGGGTCTCCCAAGCCCCAGAGGGTTTATTTGGAGAGCGCCTCACTGTCTGCTGGGCCCCCGTGGATGCGCCACCGTTCCTCCCAGGGGGTCCCCTTCGGTCTGCCGTCTCACCAGATCTCTCTCCTCCCGCCTGCACCTTACTTCCTGGTGGCGGTGGGGCCTGCTGCGCTCCGGTCTCCACTCTTGTCATGGCGCCCGCGGCCTTCCCGCTGCCCGCTCCTATAAGGTAGCGGGAGATGCCTCTGGGAGTGCTATCGGGTGCTGAGGAGCCCGCGGACGTGTTCCCCCTGGTCCTCCTAGCCGACATTGGTAGATGGGGTGAGTATGTTGGGCTCTGTTCGGGTCGGTCACCGGTGTGGGAGCGGGAGCTCTCTCACATGCGTCCTCACTCCTCGCTCGCCATGCCACGCCCCCCCCCCCCCCTGCTGGAATTTTAGACCATTCTTCTTTGGCAAACTGCTCCAGGTCCCTGATATTTGAAGGGTGCCTTCTCCAAACTGCCATTTTTAGATCTCTCCACAGGTGTTCTATGGGATTCAGGTCTGGACTCATTGCTGGCCACCTTAGAAGTCTCCAGTGCTTTCTCTCAAACCATTTTCTAGTGCTTTTTGAAGTGTGTTTTTGGTCATTGTCCTGCTGGAAGACCCATGACCTCTGAGAGAGACCCAGCTTTCTCACACTGGGCCCTACATTATGCTGCAAAATTTGTTTTTAGTCTTCTGACTTCATAATTCCATGCACACGGTCAAGCAGTCCAGTGCCAGAGGCAGCAAAGCAACCCCAAATCAGGGAACCTCTGCCATGTTTGACTGTAGGGACCGTGTTCTTTTCTTTGAATGCCTCTTTTTTCTCCTGTAAACTCTATGTTGATGCCTTTGCCCAAAAAGCTCTACTTTTGTCTCATCTGACCAGAGAACATTCTTCCAAAACATTTTAGGCTTTTTCAGGTAAGTTTTGGCAAACTCTAGCCTGGCTTTTTTATGTCTCAGGGTAAGAAGTGGGGTCTTCCTGGGTCTCCTACCATACAGCCCTTTTCATTCAGACGCCGATGGATAGTACGGGTTGACACTGTTGTACCGTCGGACTGCAGGGCAGCTTGAACTTTTTTGGATGTTAGTTGAGGTTCTTTATCCAACATCCGCACAATCTTGCGTTGAAATCTTTTGTCAATTTTTCTTTTCCGTCCACATCTAGGGAGGTTAGCCACAGTGCCATGGGTTTTAAACTTCTTGATGACACTGTGCACGGTAGACACAGGAACATTCAGGTCTTTGGAGATGGACTTGTAGCCTTGAGATTGCTCATGCTTCCTCACAATTTGGTTTCTCAAGTCCTCAGACAGTTCTTTGGTCTTCTTTCTTTTCTCTATGCTCAATGTGGTACACACAAGGACACAGGACAGAGGTTGAGTCAACTTTAATCCATGTCAACTGGCTGCAAGTGTGATTTAGTTATTGACAACACCTGTTAGGTGCCACAGGTAAGTTACAAGTGCTGTTAATTACACAAATTAGAGAAGAATCACATGATTTTTTGAACAGTGCCAATACCTTTGTCCACCCTCTTTTTATGTTTGTTGTGGAATTAAATCCAATTTGGCTTTAGGACAATTCTTTTTGTGTTTTTTCATTTAAGACAAATTAAAAGAAGATAATAATACCAAAGAATGTGTGTTTGCAATCATTTTCAGGAAGAAACTGAGTATTATCTGACAGAATTGCAGAGGTGTCAATACTTTTGGCCACAACTGTATTATGCTATGTATAACTCTATGAACTATAAATAGATATGTATGTGTCTCAATACATAGAATACATATATATATATATATGTGTATATATCTATTTTTTCAATTCTAACATGTCAGTGTGATTTTACTGTACATCGGCATCAGTCACCGGATCCGCTTTTTTTCAAAAAACGAGTGATTGTGACTGATGGCAAAAAACTGATGTGTGAAAGGGGCCTCAGTGACCAAGCTAATTTTGACCTTAATGACTGGCCAAATTTTTAAATTCTGACCAGTGTCACTTTATGTGGTAATAACTCTGGAACGCTTCAACAGATCCCAGTGCTTTTTTTGTGAATCATTGTATTTTATGTTAGCGGTAAATATACACTATGTGTTTATTTGGAATTTTGGTGCGTTCGGCGGGCACGTCAAAACGAAGCACGAGGACGAATCCGCATACAAAGCATGTCCCTGCGTACACAATGGTAAATATAGGTACGCAAGACGCATGCCGATCTTAAGGAAAGAAATGCGCTGGCCTACGCTGCACACACAAGTGTTAATGGGATACCAAACTAACATTGACGCACGACAAATCATAGAATCATAGAATCGTAGAGTTGGAAGGGACCTCCTGCGCCATCTGGTCCAACCCCCTGCTCAAAGCAGGATTCGCTAAATCATCCCAGTTAGATGTCTGTCCAGCCTCTGTTTGAAGACTTCCATTGAAGGAGAACTCACCACTTCTCGTGGCAGCCTGTTCCACTCATTGATCACTCTAACTGTCAAAAAGTTTTTTCTAATATCTAATCTGTGTCTCCTCCCATTCAGCTTCATCCCATTGCTTCTAGTCTTTCCTTGTGCAAATGAGAATAAAGTTGATCCTTCTACAATGTGACAGCCCTTTAGATATTTGTAGACAGCTATTAAGTCTTCTCTTTTGCAAACTAAACATTCCCAAATCCTGCAACCTTTCCTCATAAGACAGGGTTTGCAGACCGGTCACCATTCTGGTCGCTCTTTTCTGAACTTGCTCCAGTTTGTTGATGTCTTTTTTAAAATGTGGTGCCCAAAATTGGACACAATATTCCAGATGAGGTCTGACCAAAGAGGAGTAGAGGGAAATAATTACTTCACGTGATCTAGACTGTATGCTTCTGTTAATACATCCTAGAATTGCATTTGCCTTTTTTGCTGATGCATCACACTGTTGACTCATATTCAGTCTGTGATCTATTAGTATACCCAAGTCTTTTTCACATGTGCTGTCACTTAGCCCTATTCCTCCCATTCTATATATGCTTTTTTCATTTTTATTGCCCAGATGTAGTACTTTGCATTTCTCCCTGTTAAAAACCATTCTGTTAGTTGCTGCCCACTTCTCCAGTTTATTTAAATCTTTTTGAATCCTCTCTCTCTCTTCTCTAGTATTAGCTATCCCTCCTAGCTTTGTGTCATCAGCAAATTTAATCAGTTTACCCTCAATTCCTTCATCTAAATCGTTGATAAAGATGTTGAACAATACAGGGCCCAGGACAGAGCCCTGTGGTACCCCACTTGAGACATTCTTCCAACTGGATGTGCAGCCATTTACGACCACTCTTTGGGTCCGATCACTAAGCCAGTTATGAATCCACCTAACAGTTGCCTTGTCCATTCCATACTTAGTCATTTTTTCAATAAGGATTGTATGACTTTGTCAAATGCTTTGCTGAAGTCAAGATATACTATATCTACAGCATTTCCTTGATCCACCCAATCAGTAATACCATCATAGAAGGAAATTAAATTAGTCTGACATGACTTATTAGTTACAAACCCATGCTGACTCTGTTTAATCACTTCATTCTTATCCAGGTATTGACATACATGTTGTTTAATAATTTGTTCAAAGATCTTTCCTGGTATAGAAGTCAGACTCACCGGCCTATAGTTGCCTGGGTCCACCTTCTTCCCCTTTTTGAAGATAGGAACAACATTTGCTCTTCTCCAGTCTTCTGGCACTTCTCCTGTTCTCCAAATAGTGGTGGTCAGCTACAAACCAATATCAAATAAAAAAGGGGAGAAGCCAGCGCTGCCTATGGTGATTCAGAAACTCTTCAGGTACATTTTGAATTTAATATAGTCTTGCTTTTAATACATTTAGGAGGCTGTAATGGCACAGCGAATATAAAAAAACGTAGAGTAGGACTGCCCCATATGAGAATGCCTTGGTATGGTGGGGTGGCTCAAAGAATTGGTCAATTGTTTTCTAACTGTACTTTAAAATGAAACATTTAGCAAACAATATGTGCATATGCACTTTATGTATTGCATTCTGACCATAGGCAGCGCTGGCTGATCCCCTTTTTTATTAACTAACTCTGTATGCCAGGCTCTTCTGGGGCCACCAGAATAACTGAACCTTCCTCCGCCTTGGTCTTCTTGATGAGTCTGGGGATCAGTGGAATGGGTGGAAAAAGGTACGGAAGTTGAAACTGAGACCATGGCATGACCAGGGCATCGCAACCGATCGTCAGGAAGTCGCGAGACATAGCAAACCAATGCGCCTTGCGATTCATCCGAGACGCCATCAGATTGACATCGGGAATGCCCCACCTCTGACAGATCTGTTTGAACAAAGAGGGGTTGAGGGACCTTTCACCCAATGAGAGGTCTTGACTACTTATGAAGTCGTCGGCAGAGTTGTCCTGCAATGTGCACCACTGAGATCGTTGGAACTCGCCATTCAGCCCAAGCCAAAATCAGTGAGACTTCCCTCTAGCATGATAGACTCGCTGCATGTACCACCCTGATGATTTATGTATCCATTAGCCCTCTATGTCTGTACTGTTACACACTTAACATTATGGCTGGTCCATACAATCAAGGCAACTGTTACCACCCACCTTTCGTGTCTACCTCTTTCTTCATTGACTGTAAGCTTGCGAGCAGGGCCCTCATTCCTCTTGGTATCTGTTATAATCTATGTGGTTATTGTTATGCTGTAATGTCTATTGTCTGTACAAATCCCCTCTGAAATGTTAAGTGCTGCGGAATATGTCGGTGCTATAGAAATAAAATTTATTTTATTATTATTTATGTATGCCACAGCCGTGGTATTGTCTGATTGAATTCAGACTGGTCGGTCTGAGAGGTATTGCCAGTGGAAATGAGAGTGGTAGATGTTTCCGATTTCCAGTAGATTGATGGGAAGGGAGGCTTCCGGAGAGTTCCAGCGACCCTGAACTGTGTGATGAAGGAAGTCCGCTCCCCATCCAAGGAGACTGGCCTCTGTCATGACAACTTGCCAGTCTAGAGGAAGTAATGAGCTCCTGTTCTGAATGGAGGAGAGACACCACCAAGCTAGGGCCTGTCTCACACAGAGGACCCAGGAGTACGGGGTGATCCAGGGAAGAGGTCTTCTTGTCCCACGCTGACAGAAGGGGCAGCTGAAAGGGACAAGTATGGTATTGTAAGAAAGGAATTGTTTTCACTGAGGCAATCATCTTCCCTAGTAGTCTCAGTCGAAGAGAGCGAGGGGATGGGCATCTTAGGAACTGAATCCCCCCAGACAGTGCCATAATCTTGCATAGGAAAACTAGGCGCTGGGTTGGTATCCGAGATGATTTTGCAGTGCCGGTTACCCAGCACAGACAGGCAAGCGTTTCCAGGGTGACCTGAAGGCATTCGAACCAGTCTCGGGCCCTTGCTCAACAGGTCGTCTAGGTAGGGAATGACTACAATCCCCTTGGAACAAAGAGCGGCCATGACAGTCGCCATAACCTTTGTGAAAACTCCGGGGTCAGTAGGGGGAGAGCTGTGAACTGATAATGCTCCCCCTGGACGGCGAAGGGCAGAAACTTCTGATGTGTCGAGCAAATCAGGATGTGGAGATAGGAGTCCTCAATGTCCACAGAGCAGAGGGGCTCCATGGAGGCAATTACTAAGCAGAGGGATTCCATTCGGAAATGGCAGAGGCGCACCCACCTGTTTAGCTTAAAATCCAGGATTGGGCTGAGTGAGCCATCCTTTTTTGGGACCATAAAAAGGTTGGAATATAAACCTGAGTTATTTATTGATATAAGTTTATGTTATACTAGTCAATGTAAGCTTTGTTACAAGGGTTCTCTATTTTTATGACCCTTTACCCATCCTATGTATATTTACCCTTTTCCCTACCCTTCCCCCTACTCCTCCTAGTTTTCCCTACCGTCTTACCTTCCAGTTTTATAAAAATTTAATAAAAACATTTTCAACGGAATATAAACCTGAAAAGAGTTCCCGGGAGGGAACGGGTATGATGACCCCTTTCCGGAGGAGAGAGAATCGATAGCTTTTAAGAAGTTGGGAATCTGAGATGTGACCCATGGAGGGTAGGACATGAAAAAACATCTGAATGGGAGAGAAGAAAATTCTATGCTGTAATCTGTGGTAACGATCTCCCTGACCCATGCGTCGTCGACTATGGATAGCAATGTATTCTGGAAAAGCAGAAGACGGCCACCCACCATAGGATTCCCGGGTGTGGGTGATCTGTCATGCAGAGGAGAATCTATAATGGATTGGGCACCGGACGATTTGTCAGAGTGACCTTTAGAGCGCCATGCCGTGGCTGGTTCAAAGGACGGCTTCCTGGTGTTTCGACGGGCAGGAGACCGTTCTCACTGAAAAGAGGTCCCCGAGGACGAGAAATGACAAAAGGGACAAAACTGAAGAGAACGTCTCCTTGTAATAGGACGTTTGGGTTTAGGTTGGGGAAGGGAAGTACTTAGACTCAGAAAGACATGAGCCCTGAAAGGTAAGGTTGGTAAGGGACTTTTTGGATGTAGGGTTCTCATTCCAGGCTTTGAGCCAGAGAATTCTGTGTATGGCTCCAATATTGCTGGTAACACAGTCAGAACAGCTGGCATCGTCGAAGGATGTGGCGAGCAAATATTTACATGCATGAGCTATCTGTTCCGCAAGATCACCGAGCTCACCTGGTGAGGCCATTGATAAAATGTCCTGCTGAAGATTTGCTCAGGCAGAAACAGACTTGGCTACCCAGGTGGAAGCAAAGTCGGGGCAGAGTGAAACGCTAGAAGCCTCAAAGGCAGACATGACTAGGGCTTTGCTTTGTCTGTCCTTGAGGGAAGAACCGTCGGGGAGTGATAGGACCATCTTAGCAAACAGGCGAGAAACTGCGGGGTTAACAGCTGGGGATTTTGCCCATTTGTTGAGGAAATCGGGACCGAAAGGATATAAAATATCCAACTGCCTTCTGCCTGGCAAGTGCTTCACGATTGCTCCCACTGTTTGGTGAAGATTCCCTCAAACTCTTTGTGATTCGAAAAAAGCGGCATTTAGCCTTTTTGAATGAGTGATCCGGAGGGGGACTGGCCTCGTTCTTAATATTGGGGGTGTGATTGATGGACAATATAAGGCTAGTTTCACACTAGCGTATTTTACATGCAGCGCACGGCGCCGCTAAGCCCCGCCCCCTGCCCGCCTCATCCGGTCATCTACTTTCGCACACGATCTGCGCACCCTATCTTTAGCATAGGGTGCTCAGACCGTGCACTAGTAGGATTTGTGCGTGCGCTGCGCACTTTTGAAGGTGCGCCGGTGTGCGCCGAATGCAGCATGTTGCATTTTGGCGCGCTCGGCGCACCTTCAAAAGTGCGCAGTGCACGCAAAAATCCTACTAGCGCATGGCCAGCGCACCCTATGCTAAAGATAGGGTGCGCAGATCGCATGCGGCCGTGTGCAATAGTAGGAGGAGATGCCCGGACGGGGCGGGCGGGGCTTAGCGGCGCCGTGTGCTGCATGTAAAATACGCTAGTGTGAAACTAGCCTAAGACTGTCGACCATATTAGTGAACATTGATCCATGTCAAGGTCAGATTCAGACTGCGAATCGAGATCAGACCACAGGTCGAAAGAGAGAAGTGAGAAACTGACGGCTTCCTGGAGGATGTAGAGGGAGAAGGGGGACCAGATGAGGAACTGGAGTGTGCCCGCTTTTTGGACCTTACCTTTGATCTACCAGGCTGAGGGAGGCGGATATGAGCCTCCGATTCGTTCAGAGCAACGATCGGAGCACTGGAGCGGCTGAGAAGTTAGGTAAACGTTCAATGACTTGTACCAGGGACTGGGATACCTTGGTTAGGTCAGATAGTGATTGAGAAATAGCAACATCCTACTCCGGGGCTGGGGGTGTGAGCTCTTCTCCCAGGCAGCGTGGTACTCCTGTGAGGCTTGCATGGTAGAGGGACTGCACTCTGGGCAGAAGGCAGAGGCCTGACCTGTCGACCAGTTCTTTTTGCAGAGGGCCAAGAGCAAGACTCCCTGGGTCTGTGCATATATAAGGCCAAGGACTTCTTGAAGCTGAGAGGGGATGCTGAGGAGGCCTAAGCCTAGGACTGGAAAAAATAGCCTGGACAGAGCCTACCCTTTGTTGAATATAAAGATCGGTCCAGCAAACGGAACAGCGTAGTGCGGGAACCGGAAGGGATGAAGCTTCTTCGGAGCTGAAGTCAGAGAGAAGGGAACGGAAGGGGTGGGCTCAAGTAAGGCTCTACGAAAAGCCAGAGTTAAGAAAAATAAAAGGAGAGCTCCCATAGGAGGGAAAGAGCGCTGGAGTCCTCGCACGCTGATTGGCGCTCGTGAAGGGGTGGAAACTAGCCCAGCCTGAAATAAAGATGGGCTCTCATAGGCTGGAAAGGGTGAGCGACACCTCGCACACTGATTGGCTAGCATTCGCGGGGGGGCCTGGAGGAGTCCAGCCTCATAATGAAATAAGGGTTATAAGCAGAAAAAGAGCATGCAAACCCTCCATTCATGATTGGCCTGCATGCACAAGGGTGGGGTTTGTGGCTAAGCGTGCAAGCCTCAAGAGAGACCAGGGATTAAATGTCTGGGTGTCTACATCGGTGCGTCGGAGGATGCGCGCTGGAAGGAGGGGGAGCATTGTGATCTCATCTTTGTGATGCCTTCTCACCACCTGAAGAGGGACTGTGGAGAAAGAACAGGGGGAAACGGTACCTATCTGGAAGAGGTCTCGACTCCTTCTCCATCCTGGGGACATCATGAGAACCCCATGGTGAGGAGGGGATCACTGTAAAATGTATGAGTAAAGTTTATAACACACAAAAGGTTAACTTAATGATAAAAAGATGGATCTGAAATCAGATCCAGGTCTGCCTCCTACTGACACTAAGATAAAAATGAAGAGTTTTGTGCCAGTCAGTGGGTGTACACTGCTGAGGATTTTTTTTGCCTAGTGTCAACCTCCTAGCGACAGCAGCTCCCCCAATGAAGAATGCTTACAGCAAAGGTCAGAGCTCATAATACTTAATTTTGAGCATCTTTTCTCCACAATTAAACTGGCACATTGCAGTTAGGAAATGAAAGCATAAAAAGACTGATGGAAATTAATATTTGACGGGTAACACAACTTGGCCATCTTTACCACATGGCATAAACTGCTACATCAAATACCACAAACCACTGATCAACATTCACATCGAGAAGTTATCAATAGCTTACCATAGTGCCACCTTGTCATGGTGTCACACTGTACACTGTGGGCAGGGGTAGAACTGTTTTTGTAATGTTGAAGCCATTGTTTTATTTTTATATAGCGCTAACATATTCCGCAGCGCTTTACAGTTTGCACACATTATCATCACTGTCCCCAATGGGGCTCACAATCTAAATTCCCTATCAGTATGTCTTTGGAATCTGGGAGGAAACCGGAGTACCTGGAGGAAACCCATGCAAACACGGGGAGAACATACAAACTCCTTAAAGATGTTATCCTTGGTGGGATTGAAACCACTGAGCCATCGAATAATGTGAATTTCTCTTGAATAAGACATCAGATTGCACATATTACGGTATCACCCAGTTGAACTTTCTATGACCTACATGCCCATATAAACAGCTTAGGAGGGTGGATCCAATTGACAGTCCCTTTAAATCTCTCCCAAAATCAGATTTTTGAAAATGAAACTATTATCATTCGAACAAATTCATGTAAAATTCGGGATTTGCCATCGGGATTTTTATAGATATCTGCAACTGAGACATGCCGGAGTTGTTTGTTTTGGGTGTCGTGGATGAAGAGATGTGGATCCATTATGATAGAATATTTATTCAGGAAGTTCTATTTATGCCTAGAAAAGCGATAGCGTTGAGGTGGATGGGGGGGGGGAATCTCCTTCGATTAATCAATGGAAAAAATTAGTGATCGATATAATTCCATATGGAACATATTATACAGAAACACACGATGTCCCCAGAAGTTCCATAGGATTTGGGAAAGGTGGTGTAACTCACCCTTAACACACTTGGCTCCTAATGCCATGGTCTCCTCAATCTCGTGATACAATCACTGATGTATATCCCTTCCAGAGCTTGAAAGTGATGATATATGTGGGCTTGGGAATATGTGTCTATTATAACCTGACCTAGTACAAGCTCAACACTCTGATAAAGACCCCTTTGGTTTGAAGGTGCAATGCTTTGTAGAGTACATTATGTTGAACGTTATGTTTCATTCGTTTATTATTGAAAGTGTGATATCATATCTATGTTACTGTGGACAGTGATTATATACTGTATATACTCGAGTATAAGCCGACCCGGGTATAAGCCGAGGCCCCTAATTCTGCCATGGAAAACTGGGTAAGCTTAATGACTCTAGTATAAGCCGGGTGTACATTGTCCCCTCATCCCTGTCCTGCTCTGTGTGGCTCTCCCCCCTCCCAGTACCCGTGGCTCAGCTCCCTTTTATGTATGGCTCAGCTCCGTCCTCCCCCGTGCTGCACCCGTCCTCTGTGCAGCCCCCGACCTCCTCCTTCATACTCACCCTGCTGTGCCGTCGCTGAAAGACCTGAATCCTCCGTTGTCCAGCGCTGACAGCATCTTCCTGCCTTCAGCAGTCACATGGTACCGCTCATTAAGCTCATGAATATGCTTCCACGGCCATGGGTGTCCATATTCATGAGCTTAATGAGCGGTACCATGTGACTGCTGAAGACAGGAAGAAGCTGTCAGCGCTAGGACAAGGAGGAAGCAGGGGACGTTCAGGGAGGCACGGGAGGGGTGAGTATGACTTCCCAGCCACCGGCTCGTGTATAAGCCGTGGGGGCATTTTCAGCACAAAAAAATGTGCTGAAAATCTCGGCTTATACACGAGTATATACGGTAGATTATTCTGACTTTACACTGAATTGTCATATGTTTGTTATCTTATTCTGTGGAATCTTTCAATAAAAAGAGCTTAAAAGAAATCTCTTCCAAAGTCACTTCAGCGAAGAAAAAAAAAAAGCTCAGTTGAAAACTTTCCAAAATACAAGTGCTTCCTGAAGCGGTTTCCGCTTTAAAATCTCAATTTTTGAAAGCCTCAAAAAACTCCATGTGAACATAGCCTTTATAGTGCACGTCCATGTTTCTTGTCTGACTTACCTCAGCAAGACATCTTTAACCCCTTCACGACCAATGACGCCACATAGGCGTCATGAAAACTGGTGCAAATCTGACCAGTGACGCCTATGTGGCGTCATGACTTTAAAGCCCCCCCTGCGGGTCGGGTGACCTAGGTCACCGAAAGGTCACCCGACCCGCAGATACAGGGGGCTTTGTTCTTCAGCATAGGGGGCGTGGCTTCGCCCCCACGTGACTACGATCGCTCTGATTGGCTGTTTCACTTTTAACAGCCAATCAGAGCGATAGTAATATTTCATCAATGAAAATTGATGAAATATTACAATCCAGCCATGTCCGACGCTGCTGTAGCATCGGACATGGCTGGTGACAGTGGTCCGACCCCCCCCACCCATTAACGGGGGCGATCTGCCCCCCGCCACTGAATGACAGCGGCGATGTGCTACCGCTGTCATCATCTCCCCCCCGCCTTCCCTCCGCTCCCCCCGGCTTCCGATTGCCCCACCTCCCAGTACTCACCAAGTGCCGTTATGGCTCCCGGTGTCCCGCGGTCCCAGACCATGGGAGCCGCCATATTGGAAAATGGCGGGCGCATGCGCAGTGCGCCCGCCGACTCCAATTTCCATTCATTCATTTTGATCACTTTCACAGTGATCAAAATAGAATGAAATGTAAATAAACCCCCCGTTTATCACCCCCATAGGCAGGATCAACTGATAAAATAAAGAAATTATTTTTTTTTTTCCATTAGGGTTAGGGTTGTAAAGAGGGTTAGGGTTGTAAAGAGGGTTAGGGTTGGAATTAGGGTTAGAATTAGGGTTAGGGTTGGAATTAGGGTTAGGCTTGTGGTTAGGGTTATGGTTAGGGTGGGGATTAGGGATAGGGGTGTGTTGGGGTTAGGGTTGGGATTAGAGTTAGAGATGTGTTGGGGTTAGGGTTGAAGTTAGAATTGAGGGGTTTCCACCGTTTAGGCACATCAGGGAGTCTCCAAACGTGACATGGTGCAACCATTGATTCCAGACAATTTTGCCTTCAAAAAGTTAAAAACGGTGCTCCCTCCCTTCCAAGCCCCGACGTGTGCCCAAACAGTGGTTTACCCCAACATATGGGGTATCAGTGTACTCAGGAAAAATTGCACAACTTTGGGGGTCTAATTTCTCCTGGTACCCTTGGGAAAATAAAAAAATTGGGGGCTAAAAAAATATTTTTGTGGAAAAAAAATTTTATTTTTATTTTCACGTCTCTGCGTTATAAACTTCTGTGAAGCACTAGGGGGTTCAAAGTGCTCACCAGGCATCTAGATAAGTTCCTTGGGAGGTCTAGTTTCCAAAATGGGGTCACTTGTTGGGGGTTTCTATTGTTTAGGCACATCAGGGTCTCTGCAAACGTAACGACGACCGCAGACCATTCCATCAAAGTCTGAATTTCAAAACGTCACTACTTCCATTCCGAGCCCTTATGTGTGCCCAAACAATGGTTCCCCCCCCATATATGGGGCACCAGCGTACTCAGGACAAACTGTACAACAACTTTTGGGGTCCAATATATCCTGCTACCCCTGTGAAAATAAAAAATTGCTGGCTGAAAATCTTTTTTTTGAGGAAAAAAATTATTTTTTATTTTCACGGCTCTGCGTTATAAACTTCTGTGACGTGCTTGGGGGTTCAGGGTGCTCACCACACATCTAGATAAGTTCCTTGGGGGGTCTAGTTTCCAAAATGGGGTCACTTGTGGGGGAGTTCCACAGTTTAGGTACATCAGGGGCTCTCCAAATGTTACATGGTGCCCGCAGACCATTCCATCAAAGTCAGCATTTCATAATGTCACTACTTCCCTTCCGAGCCCCGACGTGTACCCAAACAGTGGTCCCCACCCACATATGGGGTACCAGTGTACTCAGGACAAACTGGACAACAACTTTTGGGGTCCAATTTATCCTGCTACCCTTGTGAAAAAAAAATTGCTGGCTAAAAATCATTTTTTTTGAGGAAAACATTTTTTTTTATTTTCACGGCTCTGCGTTATAAACTTGTGTGAAGTGCTTGGGGGTTCAAGGTGCTCGCCACACATCTAGATAAGTTCCTTGGGGGGTCTAGTCTCCAAAATGGGGTCACTTGTGGGGGGGTTTCCACAGTTTAGGTACATCAGGGGCTCTGCAAATGTAACATGATGCCCGCAGACCATTCCATCAAAGTCAGCATCTCAAAATGTCACTACTTCCCTTCCGAGCCCCGACATGTGCCCAAACAGTGGTTCCCCCCCACATATGGGGTACCAGCGTACTCAGGACAAACTGAACAACAACTTTTGGGGTCTAATTTATCCTCGTACCCTTGTGAAAATAAAAAATTTTTTGAGGAAAAAAAAAATATTTTTTATTTTCATGGCTCTGCGTTATAAACTTTTGAGAAGCACTTGGGGGTTCAAAGTGCTCACTATGCATCTAGATAAGTTCCTTAGGGGGTCTAGCTTCCAAAATGGGGTCATTTGTGGGGGGAGCTCCAATGTTTAGGCACACAGGGGCTCTCCAAACACGATATGGTGTCCGCTAACGATTAGACGTAATTTGCATTTCAAAAAGTCAAATGGCGCTCCTTCCCTTCTGAGCCCTGCCGTGTGCCCAAACAGTGGTTCCCCCCCACATATGGGGTACCAGCATACGCAGGACAAACTGGACAACAACTTTTGTGGTCCAATTTCTCCTGTTAGCCTTGTGAAAATTAAAAATAGTGTGCTAAAAATCATTGTTGAGGAAAAAAAAATATTTTTTATTTTCACTGCTCTGTTATAAACTTTTGTGAAGCACTTGGGGGTTCAAAGTGCTCACTACACATCTAGATAAGTTCCTTGGGGGGTCTAGTTTCCAAAATGGGGTCAATTGTGGAGGAGCTCCAATGTTTATGCACACAGGGGCTCTCCAAACGTGACATGGCAACCGCTAAATATTCCAGCATATTTTCCATTCAAAATGTCAAATGGTGCTCCTTCCCTTCTGAGCCTTGCCGTGCGCCCAAACAGTGGTTTATGACCACATATGAGGTATCCGTGTACTCAGGAGAAATTGCCCAACAAATTTTAGGATCCATTTTATCCTGTTGCCCATGTGAAAATGAAAAAATTGATGCTAAATGAAAATTTTTGTTGGAAAAATTAAAATGTCCATTTTTTCTTTCCACGTTGCTTTAGTTCCTGTGAAACACCTGAAGGGTTAATAATCTTCTTGAATGTAGTTTTGAGTAGCTTGAGGGGTGCAGTTTTTAGAATGGTGTCACTTTTGGGTATTTTCTGCCATATAGACCCCTCAAAGTGACTTCAAATGTGAGGTGGTCCCTAAAAAAAATGGTTTTGTAAATTTTATTGTAAAAATGAGAAATCGCTGGTCAACTTTTAACCCTTATAACTTCCTAACAAAAGAATATTTTGTTTCCAGAATTGTGCTGATGTAAAGTAGACATGTGGGAAATGTTATTTAGTAATTATTTTGTGTCACATAACTCTCTGGTTTAACAGAAAAAAAATTCAAAATTTGAAAATTGCGAAATTTTCTAAATTTTCACCAAATTTCTGATTTTTTCACAAATAAACGCAAAAATTATCAACCTAAATTTACCACTAACATGAAGCCCAATAGGTCAGTAAAAAACAATCTCAGAATCGCTAGGATGCGTTGAAGCGTTCCTGAGTTATTACCTCATAAAGGGACACTGGTCAGAATTGCAAAAAATGGCCTGGTCATTAAGGTCAAAATAGGCTTGGTCATGAAGGGGTTAATATCTCATCACTAATTCTGAAAACCTGTAAATATCAACACATTCATGGATAATATATTCTTTTTTTTTTTTTAAAGGAGTTGTCCCTTACCAAGATATTGCTTATGTTTAATTTCTAGCTTTAATAGGTATTTTTCATGGTGAAGGGAACAGTAAATGCAGAGTTTGCACTACGGTACTTCTTTTCTTAAAAAGAAATTAAAATAACATACTGTGAAACATTCAACAACAGGAAAATATTCTGATCTTTATTTTACCACATTATCAAGAGCACAATTACAATGTCATCTCACATCCCTATATTGATTTTGCTTTACTTTTTATACAAAATTGTACATAGAATAAAGACAATAAAATATTTTACAGGCCGTGTCTAATGAATAATTTACATTATGTTATTGTACAAAGGAAATAAACAAAAAAAAAAAAAAAACAACCTGTACCTCTTGAACACTCAAATTTGGGATCACTTACAAAACATTTCAGCTGAAACTAAAACCATAGAAACAAAAACAAAACAAAAAGTATGAACAATAACAACCTCTTTATACAGACGCGGTCTTTACAAAAGCCAGATGAATGATGTATTAAAAAACAAATTAAAAAAAAAAAATGTAAATTTATACAGCCCCGTTCTTGTAACAAAAAGTAAATTGAATCTTGATTATATTCTTTGTAGAAGAACTGAATGCATGTTGGGAATAATAAACACTGCATGGATTTGTCATATGTCTTGGAGCAATCTCAGTAACTATTAGAGGATAATGTAATACATTCCGGTAACTCACAAGAAACGTCAAAGTGAAGAAAAGCCCTACTTACAGTGTGAGCCGACAAGGAGGACGCCCACCTTCACATTGGCATCAAGTACTTCTCATGTTCTACATGGATGAATGTTCTCTTAACATTTAAGCATAGGACAATTTTTGTACAAGTTTAGTGTCTTATGTGCAAAGAAATAAAACATCTTGACTGTATATAAAAAGTACAGGGAGCGGATCACAAAAGTCCATTGTAAGAAAGCGCCATTAACATTTTACCCAATCCACAAAGATGCAAAACATTAATGGGACTTTAATCAATTTTTGTTTTGTTTGCTATACTAGTCCGGTTTTCTCCCAAAGCTATTTGTAATCTGCATGCAGCAAAAACACTAGCAGTTATATTAAAAAAGTGCAAATTTTCAATAATTTAAGACCCAAATTAAAAAAAAAAAAAAGCCAAACATCACAAATGTAAACAGCATTTAAAATCTCCATAAAATTCCATGTGCCAATTCATTGACAGGACAGACAAAGAAGTACATATGATCGTTACGTACGGTACACTGCTAACGGCGTGCCATCTATTTCATTATGTAATAAGTGAATATATCTACATTGCTCTTTGCATAATTGCACTGCATAGCTTCTGACAATAAATCTTCTGATGCAAATAAAGTTATCAGTTGTCAACATTTTATACAAAATAGTCATCAATACTTTTATTGTAAGAATTTCTCCAGCTTTCCCATTTAGTATGTCTATATTACAATAAAGTATTTAGTTTCTCCACCTGAAGATATAGTTGCTTTTTGTGAAGTATAAGATTTTTATTATTTATTTTAAAAAGACAACATCTGAAAAACCTATTTAAAATACTGGGAATATATTTTGAAATAGACTTTTTATTCTTTAAAAAGGATCTTCAGTAACATCCAAATTACAAGGGAATAGCACAATCTACAAAACAGATGAAGAAAAAAAAAAAAAGCCACAAATCTAGAGAACCCATGGAAAGAACGACAGTATTTGTGAACCCACAATGAGGACAAGGATTACAATTTTACATTAGTAAATACTCTCCCCTACACGGTCATCTGGTTCTTTTATTTTTTTGGAAATACCAAGAAATAAACAAAATGGATCAACAAGATCTCTCTGTAAGCTTTGCTTGATTTTTGCAAGTATCTTTTCTCTCAGGCTCAAAGAGTTGAATTAAGTTTAAATTATGAGAGATTACATCTTCAGAAAATGATCTTCCATCAAGTGTAAAGAATTGGTATAAAAAACTACATTGATGACCAATAGTTAGGGTAGTCCTCCAATGCCTGAATAGCTGGGGTAATGAAAATGGTGAGATAAGACGAAAGTGTAGCAATGGCCCTTTCACTGCTGTATAGCACAAGCGTCCATGGAGCTGTGCCTGGTACTACAGCTACCTGGTACTTCTCCTACTACTACTACCACCGTTCATTCAAATGACCTCAGCCACAGTATCAGGCACACCCTCGTGGATGTCACTGCGTCAATCAAGGTAGAAGTGGCCAGACATCTCTAGCAAGTCCCTGTTTTCTTCCTAATCACTGATGGTCTGTATGTGGGACCAAGAAAAGATCATACATTGATAGTCTTATCCTAAGATTAGTTGATCAATTTAAAAGGGTTGTCCGGCCTTATTGTAGCTTGCCGGCCTTAGGGTAGAGTTTGCAGTCACTCTATGTGACTGAAAGCTTGTGAATCCTCACATCACGCACACTGCACGCTGGGGATTTTAAGATGCTGTTGGGTCATGTGATCACAAGTATGTGATTTGCATACTTCCTGCCACATTCTGACTAGACTTGTCCGGACTTGCTCTATACACTTGCATTGAGCCAGGCCTATCATGTCTAGTTGGCATGTGACCACATGTAAGCAAATCCCATACTTGTGGCACTGGAGAATCCTGACATTGAGAAGTGTGTGAGATGTGGGAATTCACAAGTCTGCAGTCACATAGAGTGACTGCATACTTCTACCCTAAGGCTGGACAACCCATTTAAGTTTCCTGAAACCCCATTTAAAAGTTTTACTAAAAGTGCAGTTTTTAATAAACATTTCCAGCTAAGACCAGATATGGATCAGAAGTATTTTCTTTATACTTGTTTCTTTAGGATACACTTTAAGGTTCCCTGTGGGAAAAAAAGTGCACAGAGATCTGTGGAAAGTGGTCAAGATGGAGTAGGAGGAATGGATACGGAGGGGAAAATTGACAAGAATCTGGACAAATGAACTGAACACAAGTATCCAGTGGTCTCGTTACATTTGCAACTTTGTTAAATTGTTAAACAAAGAGCAGGACTCCAATATAAAAATAACTATTAGTTTAGAGGCACATAGATTATTAACCATAAAAAAAACCTGACAGGATCTCTACAAGAACGGGTATATTATAGCAATACGCTGCAAATGACCGCATTAGACCAAGTCACACTAAGCTAGCTTCTTTATGATGTTTCATTGTGTGTTGATTCTTTTCAGATGGCCGGCGAAAGCCTTTCTTGCAGTAGTCGCATCTGTGGGGATAGTCTTTGGTGTGAATGGAGATGACGTGGCGTTTAAAGCCAGAAGCGTCTGTGGTGTTGTACTCGCAATACTCACACTGATACACTTTTTTACCACTGTGAGACTTCATGTGCTTTTTCAGTTCTTGCTGCTGCCTGAAGCCTTTACGGCAGCGTTTGCACCTGAACGGTAACTCCTTAGTATGTACAGACAAGATGTGGCGGCTTAACACAAAAGGGTCCGCAATTTGGAATTCACAATGCCGGCACTGATGCATCTTTTTACCTCTGTGCGCAGCTTCATGCTTTTTAAGCTCTGATGGCCGGTGGAAGCCCTTCTCACAGACTTCACACTTGTGAGGATAGTCCTTGGTGTGCACAGAGATAATATGCCTTTTCAGGTCACTCGAGTTAGAGCTCTTGTGGTCACAATGCAGGCACTGGTGACTTTTGCTCTCCTGATGCAGGATGACGTGTGCCTGCAAATCTTTACAGTCTGCGAAAGTCTGGAGACATATCTCACACTTGAATGGCATTTCTTTGCTGTGCTTTGTCTTAACGTGAGTTTTCAAATTGGAGGAGTCAGCAGATTTGTAGTCACAATATTGACAGGTATATGGCTTCTCGCCGGTATGAGTGCGCATGTGCTTCTTTAATTCTGATGGGTGACGGAAACCTTTCCCACACTCCACACAGATGTGAGGAAAGCTCTTGCTGTGTACGGCCAAAAGGTGTCTATTTAACAAGCCCTGTTCAGCAGTTTCATAGTCACAGAACTTGCACTTGTGCATTTTGTTGCCAGCCTTTTCCTTATGTGTCAGCTTGTGGGCAAACAAAGCATTCGCATGTAGAAATACTTTTCCGCATTCATCACAATCCAATTCCTTCTCAGTTTTAATAACTACAGCAGACAGTTTGTGACTCTCCAGGTGGTTATGCAGACTTACTTTTTTATTGGTGGTATAGTCACAGTCAGTGCAGCGATATTTCTTACGCACCAGATGTTCAGGGTGGTTCTTCATGTGCCTCTTCAGAAAGCCTCGGGATTTGAATTTCTTGCCGCAGATCATACAAGGGTAAACAGTAAGTGGGTGGCCATCAGGGCCAATAATTATGGCTATAAAATAAAACAAACACATTCACACATTACTGATGAAGATGTTTAAAGGGAATAAATTTAAATAAAGTCACATTTTTTTCTTTATAGAGAGGCCTTTGCTGCTGTTTTGAGAGCCTAAATCTCATTTGAGATGCTTGGGAATTTACAGTAGTCACAACATACTGAGACAAGAGACACTGACATCATTGCTTCTAGTTTCTATGCCCAGGATCTCCTGTAGGTAGAAACTGCTGATAAAGAATCATACATTCAATTTTACATGTTTTAAAAGAGAACTTGTAACGTCACATAACGCTATTGACCTGCAGATATAAGTTTAATTTGCAATAGTTTTAAAAAGGTGTCCGGCTGCTGTACTGAAAGTTTGGCACCCAGGAAAAAACAGGATTTTTGGGTTGCTTACCGTAAAATCTGTTTCTCGGAGCCTTCATTGGGGGACACAGAGACCATGGGTGTATGCTGCTGCCACTAGGAGGCTGACACTATGCACAAAAAAAGGTTAGCTCCTCCTCCGCAGTATACACCCCACCAACCGGCAGGAATTTCCTCAGTTAGTGAGAAAGCAGTAGGAGAAGTAACAGAATAGATTGAAACAGAACAGACAACTCAACTGTACATAACCAACAACATAAGAACAGGAGTTGTAGAACATGGGAGGGTGCTGTGTCCCCCAATGAAGGCTCCGAGAAACAGATTTTACGGTAAGCAACCCAAAAATCCTGTTTTCTCGTTCGCCTTATTGGGGGACACAGAGACCATGGGACGTCCCAAAGCAGTCTCTGGGGTGGGAAACAAACTTCCATCAGGCCAGTGGACTCACCACCGCTGCTGCAGGATCCTTCTACCTAGGCTGGCCTCCGCCGAAGCGTAGGTGTGGACCTTCTAGAATGTCACAAACGTGTGAACAGATGACCAGGTTGCAGCTTTGCAAAGTTGCAGCGCGGAAGCTCTGTGGCGCACCGCCCAGGAGGCACCCACTGCCCAGGTAGAGTGAGCTCTAATTCCCTGAGGGGCCACTCGATGCTTGATCCGGTAGGCATCCAAAATTGCCGACCTGCTCCAGCGAGCAATAGTAGCTTTGGAGGCTGGCTGACCTTTCCGCGCCCCATCTGGAATGATGAAAAGAGAGTCTGACTCCCTCAAACGAGTCGTTCTAGCTAGGTAGACCTTCTTTGCCCTGACCAAGTCCAGCTTGTTCAAGGAGCGCTCCCGAGGGTGAGTTGGACCCGGACAAAGGACGGGAGAACAATATCCTCATCCAGGTGGAAAGTGGACACCACCTTAGGAAGGAAAGAAGGCGGAGTCCGTAGAACTACCTTGTCCTGGTGGAGCACCAAGAAAAGGGAACGACAAGAAATGGCTGCCAAATCCGACACGCGCCGGATGGAGGTGACGGCTACTAGGAAGGCTACTTTCCATGAAAGGATAGGGAAACTTCCCTGAGAGGTTCAAAGGGAGGACCTTGCAGAACCTCGAGAACCAGATTAAGATCCAATGGATGTACGGGCGCACGGTAGGAGGAGCCGCATGAGCCACTCCATGAAGGAAGGTCTTGACCCGAGGACGGGAGGCCAGTGTGTTCTGGAAAAAAATGGATAGCGCCGAGACTTGACCTTTTAAAGAGCTGAGGGCAAGGCCCGCATCAAGGCCTGCCTGAAGAAACGCCAGAACAGAAAGGGGAGAAAATGACATGGGCGGAATGTTATTGGCCTCACACCAAGTGAAATAGGCTTTCTGGCCCAGATCATGGTATGAATAACCTGATCGCTTCAAAACCTTGGACTCAATAGCCACGCCGTCAAATTGGGCGGCCGAGAATTGAGGTGGCAAATCGGGCCCTGAGACCGCAGATCTGCCCTGTCTGGAACCTTCCAGGAGGAGTCCGCGAGAAGGTTGACGATGTCCGCGAACCAAGACCTTCTGGGCCATTTCGGGGCGATGAGGATGACTGGACTTCCTTCTGCTTTGATTTTCTTCAACAGCTTGGGAAGAAGGGGAAGGGGAGGGAACAGGTAGGGGAGCTCGAACTAAGACCAAGGAATGGTCAGAGCATCGGCGCCCCTGGCGAGAGGATCTCGAGCCCTGGATACAAACTGTGGGACTTTCCTGTTGAGGCGAGACGCCAGCAGGTCAACGTCCGGAGTTCCCGAACGACGGCAAAGCTGATGAAATACATCCGGATGTAAGGGCCACTCTCCCGCCGCGGGACTCCCGCGGCTGAGAAAATCGGCAGCCCAGTTGTTCATGCCGGGAATGTGCACCGCGGATATTGGTGGAACTGAAACCTCTGCCGAGTGAAGAATTTTGGACACTTCCGCTAGGGCTGAGGCACTCCGTGTCCCCCACTGGTGGTTGATATCTGCCACCGCTGTGGCAGTCTGTCTGAATATGGATTGGCAGGCCCCTGAGAAGTCTCTCCCAGTGAACGAGAGACAGATAGATCGCCCGTATCTCGATGACGTTGATCGGCAGAGCTGTCTCTATTCGACCACCGACCCTGCACAGTGTGATTGCGAAATATTGCCCCCCCAGTCGAGGAGGCTGGCATCCGTTGTCACAATCTGCCAGTGAATGAGAAGGAATGACCGTCCTAGGGCAATGAGAGGTGACGTCCGCCACCAAATGAGGGACTGCCTGACCTGGTATGAAAGGCGAATTGGACGATCCAGGGAAAGAACAGACCTGTTCCACCGAGACAGGATGGCCTGTTGGAGGGGTCTGGAGTGAAATTGAGCAAAGGGAATCGCTTCTGTCAACGCCACCATCCTTCCTAGAACTTTCATGGTTGTTAGGAGAGATGGAAGTCGTGTGATCTGCAGCGACCGTACATCTCGCTGCAGAGAAACTATCTTCTCCTCTGGGAGAAAAACCGTCGATCGACGAGTGTCGAACAATAGGCCCAGAAACACCAGACGTTGTGTCGGAACAAGGCAGGACTTCTTTTTGTTGACGAGCCACCCAAAATTGGACAGGGTGTAGAGGACGATGGTAAGATTTTGGCGAGCCTGGTGAAAAGACGGAGCTTTGATCAGAATGTCGTCGAGGTACGGAAAAAGAACGAGACCTCTCATCCTCAACAAGGCCATCAACGCCGCCATGATCTTTGTAAAAACTCTGGGTGCGGTGGCGAGACCGAAACGGCAGTGCAACGAACTGGTAGTGGTCCTGGTGAATCGCAAAACGCAGGAATCTCTGATGCCCGGGAAAGATGGGAACATGTAGATAGGCATCTTGAATGTCTATTGAACACATGAACTCCTGCGCCTCCATGGAAGCGATTACCGACCGAAGAGACTCCATCCTGAAATGACGCAATCGGACCCTGTTGTTCAGTAACTTGAGATCCAGGATGGGACGAACTGCACCATCTTTTTTCCACACTACAAACAGGTTTGAATAAAACCCTGTGAAACGTTCTGATTCGGGAGCGGACAAAATCACCCCGGAACTGAGGAGAGAGGTGATGGATGCGAAGAAACCCGGACTAAGGCAGGGTCTTTTGGATGGACTCGAAGAAACGATCCCGGGGACGAGAAACAAACTATCTTGTATCCTGGGGATACAACTTCCCTGACCCAAGCGTCCTCTACTGAGGCAAGCCAGACGTCTCTGTAGAAAAGGAGTTGACCGCCCAGTTGGGAAGGACCCTCAGGACTTCCTTGATAGTCATGCTGCTGTGGACCAACCAGATCTGGACCTGGAGGATCTGCCCTGGGATGAGTGAGATCGCCAGGAGGGAGTGGGTCTGAAGGAGACCTTCTTTCTATCCTGGCGTGCCTGCGGCCTCTGTTGGTAGACCGAAAGGGCCGAAACTGACTCCTTAGCGGACCTACAAGGCTTGGACTGAGGAAGGAGGGAACTTGTGCCTCCAGTGGTGTCCCTAATAATCTGGTCCAGCTGGGATCCAAAGAGACGCGCTCCCTGAAAAGGCAGATTGGTAAGGGACTCTTTGAAGACAAATCCGCCTGCCAAGCCTTGAGCCAAATTGTACGCCGGATTGTCATCACGTTGCTGGACGTCTGAGCCACCCAAGACGCGGCATCCAAGGAGGCAGAGAGCAGATAATCCCCTGCATGGGAGATCTGGTTAGCCAGTTTGGCCGATTGCTCCGGTTGGGCTTTATCTAGGATGCCCTTGCGGAGATCCTCCGCCCAAGTAGCTATGGCCTTTGCTACCCAAGATGAAGCAAAGGCTGGGCTTAGCGCCGCCGCTTCGAATACTGACTTTGCTAGGGATTCTATAATTCTGCCATTAGAATCCTTTAGCGACGTCACACCTGAAATCGGAAGGACCGTGTTGAAAAGATAGTCTGGACACGGGAGCGTCTACAGAGGAGGAAGCCGACCAGTTGTCGGTGAGCTCTTTTGAAAATGGATAGAGCACGCCGAGACGCTTCCCTCTTTGAAAGCGTCTGGTCAGATTTTCTCTCTCTCCCTGGTAAGCATCTTGCCAAACTCAGAGTGGGAGGTGAAGACTCTGGAAGGTGTTACTGCCCGTCTGAACGAAACCTCCTGATCCGAGCGTTTCGCAGGGGAGTCTGTATTTCGAAGGTGTGGTTAATCGCAGCAATGAGGTTCTGTACCGAAACCTTCATGTCCGCGTCCTGATCCGAATCCAGCTCTAAAATCTCTTCGGATGACGCATTCGAGAACGCTTCACCTGACTCGGGTGAGGAGGCACGGGAAGGCGACTGCTGGGAAGGACAATGTGGAGAGACCAGACCAGGAGAGGATTCCGGCCGGAGATCCTGCCTGGGTCTTTTGCGGCTTCTGCTGGCTGGCTCAGATGGAACCCCTTGCGACCTGCTGGACCTTGCGGAAGTGTCCAGGGGCAACTTATCAAGAACGGCCACTAGGGACAGACACCCTGGTGAGGTCCGCCACTGATTGTGATAAAGAGGCCTAGCCAGGAATAGGGGGGGTCCACACTCATGTGGCGCAATAGATGGTTCCTGGACGGCATCGGGCTGAATTGCAGTCTAAACCGAGGGGAGTGGGAAAGTTCTCTGTGCTGGCGGACGGGCACGTTCCGGGAGAAAGAACCCCGAGGAGATGCCGGAAGGTTGAGGGAAAGAAGGCAGAGGAGGGTGTCAGTCTGCAGTTGCAGAGCTACTCACAGTCCGGTGGCCCGAAAGGCGATGTGCCCAGCTCGTCTGAGATGCATGGCCGCAGTAGAGGATAACGAGGAACCCCTTTCCGCTGCCCGGTGTCTTCCAAGGCGTCCGGCTGACAGGCTGCAAAGATGGCGGCAGCCTGAGGTAAAAGGAAAGCGCGGTTAAGGAGAGAAGAAGGGCGGAGCTAGCCGCCTGACCCAGAGAGAAGACCGCCCGCTGCCCAGCTACAGACTAGGAGGGTGGGTGGTCCTAGAACGGGCGGGAGAGCAGCCCGCCTATAACAGAGGGCGGGGGGCGTGGCCGCGACGGCCGAGTAGGCCCGAAATGAAGCCAGGGACTAAATTAGTATCGGCGGCCGCCTGTCAGCGCGGGGCGGCGCGGAAGTCCTGCAGCGCTGCCACGGCCACCCAAGAAGAAACCGCCGCCCGAAAAAAGCCCTCAGGATAGAATGAGGAGGGCGGCGGCGGGTGGGGGGGACAAGGCCCGCGCCGCAGCCGGGGCCTGGCATGTGGCGCAACAGAAAGTGCGGCGGCTGCCGGGAGGCGCAGGCAGCTGAGGACCTTGCGGCACTGCCCTGTGCCGCTCCGAAGAATCCTCCAGTGGTGTCTTCAATAAAGGTACCTTGTAAATCCAACGCTGTCTGAGTCTATTTTCCCAGTGTCCGCGCCTCGTCCGACCGACAGGCTCTGGTAGGCGAGTGGGTGGGAGGCGGGGGAGCAAGGACCATCCATATAGCTGGCACGCACCTGTGCAAAGCTCCTGGTCCTGCTGCGGAGAGCTATGAGGATACGGGGTGGCAGTACACGCCGTACTCATAGTCTCTTGTGGGACTACAGATGTGACTATTCACTCTGTATCCCTCCGGGACCCTGAAAAGGAACGACGCACGACGAGGTAGATATGGGTCTAATGAAAGACCCGTGTCCACCTCCTACTGACACTAAGCTAAACTGAGGAAATTCCTGCCGGTTGGTGGGGTGTATACTGCGGAGGAGGAGCTAACCTTTTTTTGTGCATAGTGTCAGCCTCCTAGTGGCAGCAGCATACACCCATGGTCTCTGTGTCCCCCAATAAGGCGAACGAGAAACATCACCTTAATTCCTCCCAGGAGCCGTCGGCTTTCAATCATTGCTCATTATACTGTGAATGGCGGCTGTAAACACACTGCAGAACTTTGACTGACAGCAGTCAACAGTGCAACAATGCAGAGCCGGCTGTCAAAGTGCTGGACCATTCTTATAGCGGCTGCTAATAGTGATGTGATCGGTGACGGCAGCTACACCTGTGACTGAATGCAGGAGGCAAGACGAAAGTTGTTGCCCCACTTTCAGTATAGCAGGCTGGCACCTAAAGCTATCAACTTGCAGATTATTCTCATAGCTGCAGGTTAATAGCGTTATCCGACATTAAAAGAGAAAAACGGTCACCCGTTTTTGTAGCTAATTTTATAGCTCACTCTCTATAGTGATGCAATACTAAAAGTGCTTTTGTGCAATATAACAATTGCTTTCCCTGAATGTCTATCAGACTCCGTATCGGATGAGCCTCAGCCACTTGTGTCTCATGTGAAGATATACACATACTATATACACATACAGAAACATAGGATTGTGTACTGATCTGTCCATGTGTGTGTTTCTGTAAGAAAGCAGCCTGCATCTCTATTGTAAACTGTGTACATACACAGAACATACAGTACAAGCAGCCAGTCACAAGCTGCAGATAACAGACCCTCAGGTTCATTTGTACTTTTAAAAGCAACCATTTATTTCATGATCCTTTTTTAAATAATTCAATGTCCCTCCTCGTGTGAAATTAACATATTTGCTAGAATTCTGTGTAAATGCTCAGCAGCTGAACAGTATAGAATTTTGTGTAAATGCTCAGCAGCTGAACAGTATGAGCCATGGTGAACTGTGTGCTACATACTGATGCAACAATGCATACTATTCATCATAAACTTGAGGGAAAAAATAATCAATCATATAGGACCTCTAGTGGAATGCTTGAGGTATTACTTTTCTTGTGTTTAATGAGTGAAAACTCTTCAAATCCTCTCAAAAACTTGAGCGTTTCTGCTCCAAAAACTCAGCAAAAAACTTGTGTGCACATACTTTAAAAAGAAATTTCCCTTGTATTAACTGTTCAAGTACAAACTTGCTAATATTCATGAAAAGGCAAAATCCACAACCTTTAATGTCTAACCAGTAAGGCTAAACTGTCTTCTGCAGCCAGTGTTTTTCGTGTCACCATTTGCTGTAATTTTGGTGCCCCAATTTTGAAATACACACATGCATGACGCAGCTACAACGCATGAAGGCAGTATTATATTTGCACTAAAAAAGAAGCTTTGTACATAAGAAATGCCATGGCATATGAGTGCGGCCTTACTCTAAATGTGCTGGGTACACAGGACTGGAAGTTGAACCATAACACCTTTTACATTTTTTGAGTTTCAGAACTGTTGAGACAAATGTTTAAGATCTGGAAAACCTATCCAATAGGAAAATATCGCCAAAGTATTTTGTTGCATACTTCAAAAAAAAAACAAAAAACTGTTCTATGACCCAGTATATTCAGAAACACAGACCTGTTTGGTACTGACGGTTCTCCCCTCTTCTCTTTTTCTTTGGTTTTTGCTTCGCTAGCCGGTCTAGTCCATCAGACTCATCTATGTGCAATAGGGCGCTAGCAGTGCCATTCCTGTGCTCCACGCCCTCCAAGCTGTTGTTCATACTATTACCTAGAACAACAACCAAAATGATCAGAGATCTGACAAGACTTCCCATAGTAACAATAATCACAATGTGGGACGGTATATTATGACATTACAAGTGTGACATTTTAAAGTGAGTCTGTTACCCCCAGAAATTAAATTTAACTATAGAGTCTATAAAAATCATACTGGTACTGTACATTTTAGAAGAAAACAGTTTTATTACATATGTAAACGAGGGGGCTTCGGTTCACCTTTCTGCCCTCACTTCTGTGTACAGAAGCTGCAACACAGGATCACAAAGCTGTGGCAGCCGATGAGCACAGGAAAAGGATGAAAACTAGCAGTGTACGCATCCCCTTATCTCCCTCTCCTGTGTATAATGGCCATATGCTGCCGCCATCAGCTCACTCACATATGCAATAAAACAGATTTTCTTTAAAACACATTTATTAAAATGTTAAGTACCAGTATCATTTTTACAGGGCCAAATCTCTCTATATGAAGGGTCTAAATTGTTCAATTTCAGTTTTGGTTGCGACGAATCAGCAAAGTGATACTACTACTATGAACAACATGAAGTCATTGCAGGTATAACAAGGTTAATATAAAAACAAGCAGACCCCACCAGCGGTTATACTTCATAGTGAGCAATAGGTGTCATCTCACAGCCACAGAATGTTGAGGATTGTGTCACTGTTGACAAAGTTTTAATGCTCCTTAGGGCTGGGTTCACATAACGTTATGGCAGTCAGTTTAACGCTGCCATAGACTGCCATAACATGGCGCATCGCTAACGCATGTCAAAATCAGCATGCATTAACGATGTGCCGTCATGCTGTGAAGGACCCTCGGACGCGGTCTGCAGCGTTCAAGGGTCCATCACTGCTAGCGCAGATGGAGAGGCTGCGCTAGTATAACACGATACAAAAAATAAGAAGCATTAGTGCAGTCCGTTTAACGCATGCGTTGAACGGACTGCCCTAATGCAATATGAACCTGCCCTAACATTAACGGCTACATTCGTAACATTTCTACAGAGGAGGAGAAAACTAAATTTAGCATGAACGCCATCATGGCAGTGGTAAATGGCTATTAAGGAGAACCTGTCATCCGATTCATACTACCCAAAGCACAGGCAGTATAGATCAGACACTGGCTGCGTGACTGTAGTTTCGTATGTTTCACTATGAAATGCTGCAGTTTTCAGAGAAAAAGCCAACCAGGTACTATGTGTCTTGGTCAGCTAGTCTGAGGCAGGTCTGGCTGGCTTTTCTATGTATACATAAGGAAAGACCTGTCAGTCAAAGGGAGCAGGCAAGCCGAAGCTTGATGGGGACCAGCCCCACACTTGTCATCAGAGACACATATTCATAAAATATATTAAAACATACACAACTGCAACAGCGCAGCCAGTGTCCAATTCATGTTGCCTGTACTTCAGCACCATGAATATGATGACAGGTTCCCTTTAAATGTGAGATTGTTAGACTTAGGCCAAGGTCACGCGTTCAGTATTTGGTCAGTATTTGACATCAGTATTTTTAAGACAAAATCAGGAGGAGTGGAACAATCAGAGGAAACGTGTAATAGAACCACATAACCACTTCTGTATTTATCACCCACTCCTGGTTTTGGCTTACAAATAGTGTTGTGAAATACTGACTAAATGCTGACAATGTGAACGTGGCCTTACAAAAATAAACAGAAGCACAAAGAGGCGCCATAACCACAAAGTACAGTGAAAAGTTGTGCACACCTTATGAGGGAGACAAAAAGTAACTCAAAATATTATTAAGATGACCGTAATAAATTGGCAACTTAGTGTATAATGCAAATACAGACTCCGAAAACATGCAACATCTGGCCTTTACCATAAGCTGCAGCCCAGGCAACTGGCATGAAAGTCTTGCTTAGTTCGGCATCATCCAGCTGATGTTCATGTGTTATTGCAGCATCTTCCTCTCCAACAATCACCTCCATGTACACTTCATCAGCAATTTCTGCTACATCTGAAGAAACAAAAACATACATCACCATCTGCAAACCAGAGCAATCCAAACTAAGTGGATAAAACTCCAAAATAGAAGTAGCTGAGGCCAGCAAACAATCTACAAGATACACACAATACGGAAAGGACTAGTATGAAATCAGCGAGTGAACTCACCCAAATCGTCAGTATCATTCTGACAGTCATTCACATCTATATAAACCATTTTTTCACGAGGAAGAAGACGACCACCAGTATGAGGATCGAGAAGCCCATCTCCTGGATCATTTTCAGATTCACTTTCCACAATGTCCACAGTGCCACCTGAAAAGGAAGATACTAATGTTACATTACATTAAAGAAGGTCAAACATAATTATACAACACACTGTCTCATGCATAAGTAATAAAGTGAATTTCTCAATAAAATTAAACTTTCATACCCAAGTCTTCCCCAGGGTCTGCCTTAAAGATGTAAACCTTGATGACTTCTGGACATGAGCCATCTAACTTAGCTGGGTCTCCATCAACTTCACAACCCATAGTGATTGCTCCTGCTCCAACTTCACCAATCTTTTCAGCATCGTCCACTAAACAGGTAAAGTATAAAAAATATGTATTACAAGCAAATCCACAATGCCTGCAGCATACAGAAGGATGTTTTACCTGCATACATGCAACACATAGCTACACAACGTATCTGGGTACCGTCTGCAAAACCGAACAGCTTGTGAGCAGCAGATACAGATCTGGTATGCCCCTCTATAAATCACTTGTGAGGCCACATCTAGAATATGAGATCCAGTTTTGGGCTCCACATTTTCAAAAGGATATTCAGAAGATAGAGTCAGTTGGAAGGCAGCAACTAGATTATTACAAGGGATAAAAGGCCTCTCAAATGATTAGAGGTTGGAAAATTTGGGCTTGTTTAGCTTAGAAAAAAGACGTCACAAAGGAGATCTTATTTACATGTGTAAATACGTGTGATCAGTACAAAACACTTGCACATGACTTATTCCTTCCAAGGACCATACTGAGGACCAGGGGACACACATTACATATGGAACAAAGGCGATTGCGGTAGCTAAATAGGAAAGGGTTCTTTACAGTTAGAGCAACCAGACTGTGGAATGCCCGACCACAAGAGGTATTAATGGCAGACACTATGACAGCCTTTAAAAAAGGGCTGGATGATTTCCTCAGCACACATAACATTGCAGGTTATAGTTACTTTAGCGACAAAAATGCATAATTAGTTGAGAAAGGTAGAACTGATGGACCTAGGTCTTTTTTTCAACCTGTGTAACTATGTAAACCAGTCCCTCCCCAATCTTGGTTGATACAGAAACAAAAGAGGGCCTACACTAAAATCTTAACATCAAGACACCTAAATTATTTAAAGTGCATAAGATAATGTCTTTCAGATAAAAAAAAAAATTAAAACAAGATTTTGCCTAGCTAAAGTACTCTTTAAAGTGAATTTCTAATGCTGCATTCTGTCAAGGTGGCTCTTTTATTTAGGGTACCTTCCACCGCAGAAATAATCTTTTTTAAAAATTGGTCAGACATACCTGATATTTGACAGAAGGGAAGGTATTTCCCCATCTGACCGAGACGCCTCACATCCATCACTCATGTCTTCCTGCGTTGTTTGCTCCGCCTCTTCATTTTTCTTTTCAAATCCTGGCGCCTGCGCTGTAGTATGTATACTGGGGCATGCGCAGTGACCGCTGCCTGTCCTCTCTCATGACTTCCTAGCCTTCCTATCGCGCAGCCAGAGATCCCGCCCTGCAGTTGCTTATGATTTATTCACACTGCGGGGCTGGGAATCTTGGGCATGCGCAGTAGTTATCTGCGGCTCTCATGCCCAAGATTCCCAGCCCCGCAGTGTGATTAAATCATAAGCGACTGCAGGGTGGGATCTATGGCCGCGAGTCCACTCAGGCGCGATAGGTAAGCCAGGAAGTCATGAGAGGACGGGCAGCGGTCACTGCGCATGCACCAGAATACATACTACAGCGCAGGCGCCAGGATTTGAAAAGAAAAATGAAGAAGCGGAGCAAACAACGCAGGAAGATAAGAGTGATGGATGTGAGGCGTCTCGGTCAGATGGGGAAAGACCTGCCCCCATGTCAAATATCAGGTATGTCTGACCAATTTTAAAAAAGATTATTTCTGCGGTGGAAGGTACCTTAAATAAAAGAGCCACCTTGACAGAATGCAGCATTAGTGCTGCACAAGGTGGCTCTTTTACTTAAAATCACCTGGAGGGGGTGACAGGTTCCCTTTAATTATTACATTGTAATAATGTGCCAATAGAATATTTCAGTTTATTGTTGTATCAGCGGTATAAAAATTAATGAGTACTTACAAGATATCATAAGGTAGTCATCACAATTGACTTCTTCCCCATCAGGACCTTGCACTGGAATGCCATTAGCATCAATCACTGCCTCTGAAGCACAGTCTGCTACAAGGACTTCTTCCGAAATCATGTCATCACCAAGACCATCTTCTACAATGTCTTCTCCTACTACATGATTTGAATGGATAGCATTTCGGCTGCTGGCAACAGTCAATGCTCCTTCCACTAAAGCAGAGTCTAAAACATTGTCAGGAACATCACAATTGGATAACACATCATCTTCCAGTTCCTGTTCCTCTGTGTCAGGGCCAATCTCATCCTCCAGGACCTGCTCCGGTATTATTACGGTCTCCGATACCCGTGTTCCATCCAAGATATCAGAACATTGCACATCCTCAATGACCACATCTTCAATGACGTCCTGAATAACAACTGAGTCTCCATCATCGTGGAAACCTTGAACAGCCATGCCTCCGTCTCCATCCGCCACAAAGACAGTCTCTTGGATTTCCACAATAATCTCATTCCCGTTAAGGTGAGGGGTTCCCGTTTCTATAACATGGTGAAACGAAAACAAAAAAAAGTCAGACACTGCAATATATTCATGTTACTGAGGTTCTTAAATTATGAATAATCATTCATGCTGTTCAGTAACTGTACTAATACGATCCTGCATTTAACAGGGTGGAACATGCCCTTTTGCAAACAGTCACAGAGACCACACAGAAGGATGAGAGCAGAGAAGCACTGGCATGGGGATAAGAAAACATATGATCCACAGACCCTTAATCCCTTCATGACTAGAGGCATTTTCGGTTTTGCGTTTTCTTTTTTCCTCTTCGCCACGACAGCACCCACTGAGAGAGGGGATCCGCCCCTAGGAACAGGAAACCTAGAGAGAGATAAATGGGGCGGTCTCCCTCGCTCCCTCAGTTTGGTTTCCTGTTCCTAGAAGGAACCCGCAGAAGAGGATGCCTGGCCTGGTAGCTGCCCACATGCATGATATGAGCAGCAGGGGCCTCAGGGCTGGAAGCAGCGTCGGGCCGATCACAGGATGGCTCCCCCCTCGGCTGGTAATGCAGGTGAGGCCTCGGTGAGGAGTGCCGAGGCTCACTTTTGGGCAGGTCCCCCCAAGGAATACGGGGCATACGCTTTACAGGAGCGCGGCACTGGGGATGGTACACCCCCCCCACCCCGACGGAGCGAGGCAGGGGTGAAATGAAGACCCGAGCTCGCGCAGATATTGTAGTGCCGGCAGCGCTGAAGGGGAGAATGACATACCTGCTGCAGAGTATGTCCCGGCGAGGCAGGGGGCAGCGAGGAAGCCGGCGCTCCCATGCTGAGGCATCGCGACTCGGAAGTGCAGGACAGCTTCCGGGGTCAGGTGAGGCAAAAAGAACGCGGTATCGCGGGTGCAGGCGGCCGCGCATGCGCACTAGGGGGAAGAGGAAAAAAAAAAAAAGAGAAAGGGGCGAAACCGGGAAGCTGCATAAAAGAAGACCGGCAGAACCACAGCGGTGCGCAGCTATGTCGTCCACAAACGACCCGGTTTCGCTCCAGCTGAACCAGCCAGAGGAATCCCCGCAGGGCAGCAAAAAAGCAGTAGCACGAGAAGGAGCGGCAGCACCAGGAGAAGTGGCAGCTCCAGGAGAGATTCCGGCAGGACACTCTAGGCAGAGCGAGCCCACGGAAAAGAAGTGGAAAGAGAAAAAACCGTCCCACGCCTCGCCTCAGCCGCAAACCCCGCAGCCGGTATTTTGCTGACGAGATTCACGGGTGAGTGTTTTTAGTCAAGCTTACAGCAGATGGCGTCCCTCTTGTTCATACCCTTTAGGCCAAAAGAACGGAGAAGGCGAAAAATAGAGAGTGTGCCTTATGTTCCCAGCCCCACCCAGACTGCCGCCCTAAGAGACTGTGTAGGTCTTGTATCGAGCAGACCCTTCAAGAGGAATCCTCGGGAAAGAAAGAGGATATCCGAGCAATAATTAGAGAGGAGCTACGGGCCTTAGGCAGCTCCAGTAGTCTGTGGGGGGGGGGGTCACTCCTCGGTCAGAGGAATAGCTTCACCGGCGTCTATATCGCCATCAGAAACTGGGAAGCTGGACTCAGATAGATCCCAGGAGTACTTATCCTCAGATGAGGAGGAGCAGGCGTGTATCCCACGGACGGTGTTAATAACTTGGTGAAGTCTATCCGAAATACCATACGGTTACCTGAGACTAAGGACCCCAAAACTCCGCAAGAGATGAAGTTCGCGGGTATCTCCCGGAAAAAGATCCAGGTCTTCCCAGTAGTTCCAGCAATAAAGGAGCTGGTGAGGAGGGAGTGGGAGAAGCAGGGTCAGAGAACCTTCCTCCCCTTAACTTCAAAACGGAAGTACCCATTTGACGACGAGGAATTGACGTCTTGGTCGACAGCCCCCAAAGTAGACGCGGCAATGGCCTCCACTTCTCGCAGATCTTCCCTGCCGGTGGAAGATTCGGGGACGCTAGCTGAATCATTAGATCGCAAGACAGATACTCTCCTCAAACGATCCTGGGAGGCATGCACGGCAGCTTTAAAGCCAGCGATAGCAGCTACATGCACAGCGAGGTCAATGCTAATAAGGTTGGATGACTTAGAAGGAAAGATTAAAAGCGGAGCATCTAGAGATAAGCTCCTTTCCTCTATTCCCCTGATTAAGGGGGCAGCGGCCTTCCTATCTGACTCCTCAGCTGATTCTCTACGATTATCTGCCAGAGCAGCAGGGCTAACTAATGCGGGCCGGCGGGCCTTATGGTTAAAGGGGTGGAGAGGAGATACGCAGACAAAGACCAAACTTTGCACTATACCCTGCCAGGGTAAGTACCTGTTTGGCACGGAGCTGGACGAGATCCTAACCAAGGCGGGTGAGAGGAAGAAGGGTTTCCCTAACCTGTATGTTCCCCTTCAGGAAGCCTTCGTTTGGGAAAAAGAGAGATTTCAAACCGCAGGACTGCTGGGGCAATAAGGACCCCAAGCAGAGGGGCAGCCTATTTGGGAAACGTCCCTTCAGGCCAGGGGGCAGATTCCGATCGCACCAGCTCACCGGTAGGTGGTAGGCTTCTAAAATTCAGCCGCCAATGGGAGAAGATTACATCAAACCCCTGGGCCGTTAATATCGTTTCATCAGGCCTAAAACTAGGATTTGTTCGGTACCCACCGAACTCCTTCCTATTGACTTCTATGAAGTCCCAAACGCAGCAGAAAGCATTGGAAATGGAGATTATAGCGCTATTATCTAAGCAAACGTTCTCATAGAGGTTCCAAGGGACGAAAGGGGGATGGGGTTCTATTCTCCCCTATTTTTAGTCCCTAATCCAGATGGTTCCTTTAGGACAATAATAAATTTGAAAAAGCTTAATACGTTTTTGAGGTTGAGGCCTTTTAAGATGGAGTCAATACGTTCAGCAATAAAACTCTTGTTCCCCAGGTGCTATATGGCATTCTTGGACCTAAAAGATGCCTATTACCATCTCCCCATACACCGAGGGCACCAGAAATTCCTACGAGTAGCAGTCTGGTTCAGAGGCAGGATTAAACATTTCCAATTTACGGCGATGCCATTCGGACTATCCATGGCTCCTCGCGTGTTTACCAAGTTAATGCTGGAGGTGATGTCATATATGAGGCTAAATGACACCCTAGTGGTCCCCTACTTGGACGACCTGCTCATAGTAGGGAATTCTGTTTCCCAGTGGGAGAAAAGAATGGTTGATATTGTCTCATCCCTACAGACACTAGGCTGGCTGATCAACTGGGAAATGTCCAGGCTGCAACCGGTAACCTGTCAGACGTTCCTGGGCCTTCAAGTAGACTCCGTATGTCAGAAATGCTTTCTGCCAGAAACAAAGGCACAGGCCATAGTTAACAAGATACGGAGGGACACTGATGAACCCACAATATCATTAAGACAGGCTATGTCCTTGTTGGGGTCCCTAATATCATGCATTCCGGCAGTTCAATGGGCCCAACTCCACCCAGAAAATTGCAGTGGGCCATTTTACAAGCAGCAGATAGGCTGCAGGGACGGTTGGAAGGGAGAATATCCCTATCGCCTGAAGTGATTAAACTCCTTGAATTGGTGGTTGGACCCTAGAAATCTGTCAAAGGGAGTTCAATGGTGGGTTATTCCCTCTAGAGTAGCCAAGACGGACGCTAGCTCCTCAGGGTGGGGGGCCCACCTAGAGGAGGAGATGGTGCAGGGTCAATGGTTGGGGCAGGAAGCAGAAAGCTCCTCTAATATAAAGGAACTAACAGCAATTTATTATGCTACATCTGAATTTCTCCCGTAGCTATGACGAACCCACGTGAAAATCCAATCAAGCAATACCACCGCAGTAGCATACATAAACCGGCAAGGAGGCACGCGATCAGGACCTTTGATGTCTATAGCGGAAAAAATCTTAGAGATGGCCGAAGTGCATCTCCAATCCTTATCTGCACTCCACATCAGAGGAGTAGACAATTCACGGGCGGACTTCCTCAGCTGCCAAACCTTATGTATCAAGGCGAGTGGGTCCTCAGCCGGCACATCTTCGAGATAATAGCGGTAAGATGGGGCAGACCGGAAAACAGGATTTTTGGGTTGCTTACTGTAAAATCTGTTTCTCGGAGCCTTCATTGGGGGACACAGAGACCATGGGTGTATGCTGCTGCCACTAGGAGGCTGACACTATGCACAAAAAAGGTTAGCTCCTCCACCGCAGTGTACACCCCACCGACTGACAGGGAATTCCTCAGTTAGTGAGAAGGCAGTAGGAGAAGTAACAGGATAGATTGAAAACAGAACAAACAACTCAACTGTAACCAATCAACCAAAGTAAGAACAGGAGTTGTAGAACATGGGAGGGTGCTGTGTCCCCCAATGAAGGCTCCGAGAAACAGATTTTACAGTAAGCAACCCAAAAATCATGTTTTCTCGTTCGCCTTATTGGGGGACACAGAGACCATGGGACGTCCCAAAGCAGTCCCTGGGGTGGGAAACAAACTTCCATCAGGCCAGTGGACTCACCACCGCTGCCTGCAGGATCCTTCTGCCTAGGCTGGCGTCCGCCGAAGCGTAGGTGTGGACCTTGTAGAATTTCACAAACGTGTGAACCGAAGCTCTGTGGCGTACCGCCCAGGAAGCACCCACTGCCCGGGTAGAGTGCGCTCTGATCCCCGGAGGGGCCACTCGATGCTTAACCTGGTAGGCCTCCAAAATTGCCGATCTGATCCAGCGAGCAATAGTAGCTTTGGAAGCCGGGTGACCTTTCCGTGCCCCATCTGGAGTGACGAAAAGAGAGTCTGTCTTTCGCAAGGAAGTCGTCCTAGACAGATAGACTCTCAGCGCCCTGACCAGATCCAGCTTGTTCAGGGACCGCTCCCGAGGGTGAGTTGGACTCGGACAGAAGGACGGCAGAACAATATCCTCATTGAGGTGAAAGGAGGACACCACCTTCTGAAGAAAAGAGGGCGGAGGCCGCAGAACTACCTTGTCCTGGTGAAGTACCAAGAAAGGAGAGCGGCAAGAAAGAGCCGCCAATTCTGACACGCGCCGGATGGAAGTGATAGCCACCAGAAAAGCTACCTTCCAAGAAAGGAGAGAAAGGGAAACATCCCTGAGAGGTTAAAAAGGATAACCTTGCAGAACCTCAAGAACCAGATGAAGATCCCATGTATCCACGGGCGCTCGATACGGAGGAGCCATGTGAGCCACGCCCTGAAGAAAGGTTTTGACCTGAGGGCGGGAGGCCAACGTCTTCTGAAACAAAATGGACAGCGCCGAAACTTGACCCTTCAAGGAACTGAGAACAAGCCCCACATCCAGCCCTGCCTGAAGAAACGCCAGAACGGAAGGGAGCGAAAAGCACATGGGCGCGATGTTATTGGCCTCACACCAAGTGAAATAGGCCTTCCAAGTACGGTAGTAAATCTTGGAAGATGATGGCTTCCTGGCTCGAATCATGGTATGAATTACTCGACCAGAGAATCCTGCTCGTTTCAAAACCTCGGTTTCAACAGCCACGCCGTTAAATTGAGCGGCCGAGAATTGGGGTGGCAAATCGGGCCTTGAGACAGCAGATCTGCCCTGTCTGGAAGCTTCCAGGGGGCGTCCGCGAGAAGGTTGACAATGTCCGCGAACCAAGACCTTCTGGGCCAATTCGGGGCGATGAGAATGACTGGAATTCCTTCTGCTTTGATCTTCTTCAACAGCTTGGGAAGAAGAGGCAGGGGAGGAAACTGGTAGGGGAGCTCGAACTGCGACCAAGGAATGGCCAGAGCGTCGGCGCCCACTGCGAGAGGATCCCGAGCCCTGGATACAAACTGTGGGACTTTCCTGTTGAGGCGAGAAGCTAGCAGATCTACGTCCGGGGTTCCCCAACGACGGCAGAGCTGAAGAAATACCTCCGGATGTAGGGACCACTCTCCTGCCGCGAGACCCTCGCGGCTGAGAAAATCGGCGGCCCAGTTGTCTACGCCGGGAATGTGTACCGGAGATTGTCGGTACCGAAATCTCTGCCCACTGAAGGATCTTGGACACTTCTGCCAGGGCTGAGACACTCCATGTCCCTCCTTGGCGGTTGACATATGCCACCGCTGTGGCATTGTCTGTCTGAATCCGGACAGGCAGGCCCCTGAGGAGCCTCTCCCAGTGGACGAGAGCCAGATGGATCGCTCGTATCTCTAGGACATTGATCGGCAGAGCAGATTCCTGAGTCGACCAACGACCCTGAACAGTGTGATGGCGGAACACTGCACCCCAGCCGAGGAGGCTGGCATCCGTTGTTACAATCTGCCAGTGAACGGGATGAAAAGACCGCCCCAAGAGGATGAGAGGTGACGTCAACCACCAGTTGAGTGACCGCTTGATCCGGCATGAAAGACGAACTGGGCGATCCAGGGACAGAGCCGACCTGTTCCACCTCGACAAAATGGCGTGTTGGAGAGGTCTGGCGTGAAATTGGGCAAAGGGAACTGCCTCTATCGCCGCCACCATCTTTCCCAGGACCCTCATGGTTGTTCGGAGGGACGGAAATCGTGTGGTCTGCAGCGATTGTACATCCTGCCGCAGGGAGAGAATCTTCTCTTGTGGGAGAAAGACAGGACTTTTTCCTGTTGACGATCCACCCGAAATTGGAAAGAGTGTCTAGGACGATCGTCAAACTTAGGCGTGCCTGTTGGAAAGAGGGAGCTTTGATCAGAATATCGTCGAGGTACGGAAAAAGAACCAGACCTCTGATCCTCAACAAGGCCATCAACGCAGCCATGATCTTCGTGAAGACTCTGGGAGCGGTGGCGAGACCGAAGGGCAGCGCGACGAACTGGTAATGTTCCTAGCGAACCGCAAAACGCAGGAACTTCTGATGTCCGTAGAATATGGGAACATGTAGATAGGCATCTTGGATGTCTATTGAACACATGAATTCCTGCTCCTCCATGGAAGAGATTACCGAACGAACCGACTCCATCCGGAAGTGGCGAAGACGGACTCTCTTGTTGAGCAGCTTGAGATCCAAGATGGGTCGGACCGCCTCGTCTTTTTTCGGTACGACAAATAGGTTTGAATAAAACCCTGTAAACCGCTCCGATTCGGGAACGGGCACAATCACCCCGGAACTGAGGAGAGAGTCGATGGCTGTAAAGAACCCCGGGATCAAAGCTGGATCTTTTGGAGGACGGGATTCGAAGAAACGATCCCGTGGAAGAGAGACAAACTCTATCTTGTATCCTGATGATACAACCTCTCTGACCCAAGCGTCCTCTATTGAGGCCAGCCAGACGTCCTTGAAGAACAGGAGTCGACCTTCCAATTGGAAGGGACCCTCGGGAGTCCGAGGATAGTCATGCTGCTGTGGACCGTCCAGATCCGGATCTGGATGGCCTGCCCTGCGAAGAGTGGGAACGCCAGCAGGGAGTGGGTCTGAAGGAAACTTTCTTCCTATCTTGGCGTGCCTGCGGTTTTTGTTGGTTGGAGGAGGTCTCCGCCGTATTGAAACGGCGGAAAGCCCGGAAGGGTCGAAACTGACGCCTTAGTGGAGGTCTGTGAGGCTTGGACTGAGGCAGGAGAGAACTCGTGCCTCCGGTGGCGTCCTTAATAATCTGGTCCAATTGGGATCCAAAGAGGCGCCCTCCCTGAAAAGGCAGATTAGTAAGAGACTTTTTAGAAGACAGGTCCGCCCGCCAGGCCTTGAGCCAAATTGTACGTCGGGATTGCCACAACGTTACTGGACGCCTGAACTGCGCAGGATGGGGCATCCAAAGAAGCCGAAAGCAGGTAATCCCCCACATGGGAAATCTGATTGGCGAGATCGGCCAATCGATCTGGTTGTGCTTTCTCTAGGATGCCCTGACGAAGATCCTCTGCCCAAGTAGCTATATGGCCTTTGCTGCCCAAGATGAAGCAAAAATTGGGCATACCGCCGTCGAAGCCGCTTCGAAGGCTGACTTCGCTAGGGATTCTATAATCCTATCATTAGAATCCTTTAGAGACGCCACGCCTGAAAGCGGGAGAACCGTGTTAGTAGAAAGCCTGGACACGGACGGGTCGACCGAGGGGGAGGCAGACCAGTTGTCAGTGAGCTCTTTAGCAAACGGGTACAGAACGCCGAGACGCTTTCCTCTTTGAAAGCGTCTGGTTTGATCTCCTCTTTCCCTGATAAAAATTTTTCCAAACTCGGAATGTAAAGGGAATACCCTGGAGGGTGTTTCCTCCCGTCTGAACGAAACCTCCTGATCTGAGGATTTCGCAGGGGGGTCAGCAATGTCGAAGGTCTGATGGATCGCTGCAATGAGGTTCTGTACAGTAACCCTCATGTTCGCATCCTGGTCCGAATCCAGCTCTCAGATGACCTGTCCGAGAGCGCTTCACCTGACTCTGGAGAGGAGGCCCGGGAGGGAGGCTGCCGAGAAGGACTATGTGGTGACATGGGGCGAGGAGAGGATTCCGGCTGGAGATCCTGCCTGGGTCTTTTGCGACTAACGCTGGCCGACTCAGATAGAACCTCTTGAGGCCTGCTGGACCCTGTAGAGGTGTCCAGGGGTAACTTATCCAGAACGGCTACTAGGGACTGAGACACCCTGGTGAGGTCTGCCACTGACTGTGATAGAGACGAGGCCCAGCCGGGCATGGGGGGCTCACTCTCGCCTGGGGCCCTAGATGGCTCCTGGGCGGTGTCAGGTTGAATAGGATTGCTACAATCCAGGCAGAGGGAAGTGGACTGACCTGAGGGAAGTTTGCGATTGCAAGATGAGCATGCAAAGAAATTGACTAGAGTGTAGGGGGGAGCCGCAGGGCGGTTACGGTCAGATTTGAAGTTAGACATAGTGAAACCTGAGGTAGTACCGGAAGGTTGGGGGACAGGGTGCAGAGAAGGGTGTCACGGTCCGGTGACCCCAGAGTCGAAGGTATCCACCTCTCTGCAGATGCAGGAGCGCGATATCCGGCTGACAGGCCCAGGGAGCGATATCCGGCTGACAGGGGCGTCCGGCTGTGCGGCTGCAAAGATGGCGACCGCCTGAGAGGCAACAGGGAAAAACGCGCTCTCAGGGGAAGGAGGGCGGACCTAACCGCCTGCTGAATCCGGAACCGCCCCTGGCCAGGAACAGGCTGAGAAGGGCGGTGGGAGGGCCTGGAACAGGCAGGAGAGAAGCCTGCTTAGAAGAAAGGGGCGGGGGGCGTGGCCGAGACGCTAAGGTAGGCCCGACAGAAGCCGGGGCCTAAATTACTAGCGGCGGCCGCCTGTCAGCACGGGGTCGGCGCGGAGGTGCCGCAATGGGAGCGCCGCCGCGAGAGGACCCTGGAATACCCGATCGGAGTGTCGGGGAGAAGAGGACGGGGAAGGGGCTGGCTGTAGGAGCAGGATGGGCGCAGGAGTTCGCAGCGCCACCGCATCCCTGCTCCAGGGAAGATGCTGCAAACGTGCCCTCGGGGAGGAATGCTGCAGGCCAAAGGGTCCCAATACTTACCCGTCCCGGGCCCGAATCCCCTGTACATGAAGAGTCTGCGTCTCATCCAACCGACAGGCTCTGGTAGGTGAGTGGGTGGGAGACTGGCGACGAGGACCCTCTGAATCGCTGACACATCTTCGTGTTGGCGTCCGCCTGGAAGGCTGGTGGTCCTGCTACGGAGAACTGTGAGGATACGGGGTGGCAGTACACGCCGTACTCACAGACTCCTTGTGGGAGTACAGATGTGACCATTCACACTGTATCCCTCCGGGAAAACCTGAAAAGGAACGACGCACATCGAGGTAGATATGGGTCTAATTAAAGACCCGTGTCCACCTCCTACTGACACTAAGCTAAACTGAGGAATTCCCTGTCGGTCGGTGGGGTGTACACTGCGGAGGAGGAGCTAGGAGCTAACCTTTTTTGTGCACAGTGTCAGCCTCCTAGCGGCAGCAGCATACACCCATGGTCTCTGTGTCCCCCAATAAGGCGAACGAGAAATAGACCTGTTTGCGACCAGAGCCAACAGGCGCGTAGAAAAGTTTGCTTCTCTATAAAGAGCGGACAATCCAGACGTATTAGATGCCCTCCAAGCATCCTGGATATTCCGGCAGGCCTACGCTTTCCCTCCAATGGTACTGTTACCAACAGTGATCAGAAAGATAAGACAGGAGGGCGCGAGGGTCATCTTGATAGCCCCGTTTTAGCCCAATAGGCCGTGGTTCTCATGGCTGAGAGCCATGTCAATAACCGACCCATGGATTCTGCCACTACATCAGGACCTTCTCTCGCAGTGACTCTGTTGCCATCAACGGGTCAAAGCCCTGCGCCTAGTGGCTTGGAATTTGAGAGGGAGCTATTGAAACGGAGGGGCTTCCCAAAAAATTTGATTGACACCCTTCTACAAAGTAGGAAGGAATCCACAATGAGGATTTACGATAAGGTGTGGAGAAAATTCTTGGCCTTCCACCCAGCAAAACTTTCCATAAAAATACCCATTACTGCCATTCTAGAATTCCTTCAGAAGGGCCGAGAATTGAGGCTCTCAGTTAATACTCTAAAGGTCCATGTGTCGGCCCTAGGGGCCTTATTTAACTACAATGTGGCAAATAACAAGTGGGTGGCCCGGTTCATTGCAGCTTGTCAGCGGTCAGATCCAGTTCACATACCTCAGTTGCCAACATGGAACCTTAGCCTTGTCTTGGATGCCTTTACTCAAGCGCCGATCGAGCCCATTCATTCGGCATCAATAAAATGCCTTTCATTAAAAACTGCTCTGCTAGTATCCTTAGTCTCAGCAAGAAGAGTTAGTGATCTCCAGGCCCTATCGGTCGATCCCCCATTCCTGTCGGTAACTCAAGACAGACTAGTCTTGAGAACGGACCCGTCTTATCTCCCCAAACAGGCTACTAAGTTTCATAGATCTCAAGACATCTGCCTACCCTCCTTCTATGAGAACCCAGTAACACCGGAGGAGATTAGATATCACACCATGGACGTAAAGAGAACGGTGTTAGCCTACCTAGATAGAACCAGTCCCTGGAGGCAGAGTAGGTCTTTTTTTGCCTCCTTCCAGGGTAGCAAGAAAGGAGCTTAAGTTACAAGAGGCACGCTGTCCACGTGGATCAGAGATGCGATCACGATGGCATATTCAGCAAAAGGAGAGGATTCGCCACAAGGCATTAAGGCGCACTCCACTCGAGCCACATCATCCTCCTGGGCCGAGAGGGCGAACGTCCCAATTGAACAAATATGTAAGGCTGCAACCTGGTATTCTCCATCTACCTTCTATAGTCACTAAAGACTAGATTTGTCCTCTTCCGAGGATTTGGCCTTAGGTAGATCTGTCCTTAAAACGGTGTGCCCTCCCAGGTGATTATCTCTAAAAATCTCTCAGTCGGTGCTGTCATGGCGAAGAGGAAAAAACGGATTACTTACTGGTAATACTCTTTTGTAGAGTCCACGACAGCACCCGCTCACCCCCCCCCTTAAAATTTCACAAGTGGTTCTCTATGGTGGTGGAGATTAGAATTAGGGATTAATATGTAGATAAGTATAGCAAAAGTAGAAGTATATATAAGGATGGATGAACTGTCTAAACAAATTTACTAAAACATGTATGGCGGTTCCTCCGTTGTTCTCTGTAATCCAAACTGAGGGAGCGAGGGGGACAGCCCCATTTATCTCTCTGTAGGTTTCCTGGTCCTAGGGGCGGATCCCCTCTCTCAGTGGGTGCTGTCGTGGACTCTACAAAAGAGTATTTCCAGTAAGTAATCCGTTTTTTTTTGCTTCCCTTCTTTCCAGAGCCATAACTTTTTAAGTCAATATGGCCTTGTGTTTTGCGGGACGAGTTGTACTTTTGAAAGGATACCATTGGTTTTACCATGTTGTGTACTTAAAACCGGTAAAAAAAATTCCAAGCGTGGTGAAACAGCAAAAAAGTGCAATCCCACAGTTGTTTTTTTTTTTTTTTGCTTTTTTTTTTACTAGGTTCACTAAATGCTAAAACTGACCTGCTATTATGATTCTCCAGGTCATTACGAGTTCATAGACACCAAACATGTCTAGGTTCTTTTTTATCTAAGTGGTGAAAAAAAAAATCCAAACTTTGTTTATAAAAAAAAAAAAAGTGCCTTTTTTTTCCCCAGATACCTGTAGTTGTCTCCACTTTTCTTGATCTCGGGTTGGGTGGACTTATTTTTTGCACGCCGAGCTGATGTTTTTAGCGATCCCATTAGATGCAGATACAATCTTTTGATCACCCGTTATTGCATTTTAATGCAATGTCGCAGAGACAAGAAAAATGTAATTCTGGCGGTTTCACTATTTTTTCTTGCTATGCCGTTTAGCGATCAGGTTAATCTTTTTTTTTTTATTGCTAGATCGGGCGTTTCTGAATGCAGCCAAACCAATTATGTGTATGTTTGAATTTTTTTTTAATTGTTTTATATTGAATGGTGCGAAAGGGGGGTGATTTGAACTTTTATATTTTTAAAAAAATTTGTTTTTCCACTTTTGGCATGCTTCAATAGTCTCCATTGGAGACTACAAGCTGCCATAACCCGATCGGCTCTGCTACATACAGGCGATGATTAGATCACCTGCATGTAGCAGAATACCTCACTTGCTATGAGCGCCACCTGCCAGAGCCCTGTTTGTCATGCCAACCCATCGGTGACCCGCGATCACGTGATGGGGTTACTGATGGGCGGACTTCCATTGTGATTGCCGGAAGTGTATGTTAAATGCCGCTGTCAGCGTTTGAAAGCAGCATTTAACAGGTTAATAGCAGCGAGTGGATCGCAATTCCAACCGCGGCGGTTCCGGGCACATGTCCGCTGTTCAAAACAGCAGGCATGTGCGGGGAAAGATGTGGGCTCACCCCCGGACCCCACATCAAAGGGAGGGTGTCCGATATCGGCGTACTATTACGTCCAATGTTGGAAAGGGGTTAATATTTTTTTTGCACATTTTTATTAAAACAAAAATTTACTTTTTATAAAGAACTCTGTGGTTCACTTTTAACCCTTTCACTCCCAAGGATACAGTAAATGTACCTTGCCTTTAAACGCTTGTCGTTTCTTTAAAATAAAGAGCTAGTGCTTATTTCCTTGGTATCAATAAAAAACTGCGAGTCTGGCTTTTATAACACCAAGCTCAATATTATTCTTATGCCTGGGATATAAGAGTGAGAGTGAAAAATTTGCCCATATAATCGTACTTAATCTGCCCAATTAGGACATTCGCTGATTGATACGTGTATGTGGCCATAGGCTATGCTACATGTATGAATCACTCCCCTCATTTTTCTCCAAAGAGATACTGACTGACAGACATTTGCACAAAAGGTATGGGCAAAAAGATAGGAAACCACGGACACTACATGTTAATACTCCAGTAGAAATGATTGGTTATTTTCCTTAGTTTTAGTATTCAGTTTTGTTTTTTATTGAACAAGCCATTTGTGATTTATACTTACATTTTCATAGCATATTCATATTAAATGTTCTTGATTACTATATTCTGCTTAATATACAAGTATTCATGTACTGGAAATATAATCACATCCCTGTAAATCTATAAGTACCTGAAGTATGAAAAAAAGCATGCGGTTCTGTTGCTCGCAGCGCAAGCTCGGCCACATCTTCTTCCATGACGCTGAACAATCATTAGCTGATTTTATTCTGTAAAATATAAAAAAAATGTACAATTACCAAGATGATCCAATCACAAAGCGTGTAAAACACAACACCTCCTGCATTGTTAGGGATAATTCCAATATACACAAAAGAACATCAGCGATGCTATGATGGGCAGTGTTATAACATGCAGCCCACAGACACTTTCTCATCTGACATTCATGGTGGACAAACTCAACCGGGTGACAGTTTTGCTAATAGGATGATACGAGGTTAAGTACAGGATGATATGGTTGGGCCTTGGAAATTGTACTGCCCCACATGCAGTTATATCTCTCCATGCCTTTAAGAAGCACTCCCATAAAAAAGTGTTATCCTTTTAATATATTGCAGTTATCAGATTATATAGCACTGTGTACTTACAATTGCTCCTTTTGTCTGTCTACCCAGTTAATTCTTATTTTCCATGAGGTCTTTGATATCACATGAATAAAAACATACTAGCTGAATCCTTCAAAGCTCTATCTAGAAAGAGGAGGTCTATTATCCCTTTATATTTCATCAGTCACTGAAAAAGTCTCTGACAAAGGGGTGGAGCAGCTGGGTCAGCAGTTAAAGAGGGAAATGATTTCTGTACGGTCAAGATACTTCATGCTTCTACATAGAGCGGAGAAAACAGAAGAATTATCTGGGTAGAAAGGCAAAATGATCAATTGTAAGTACACAGTGCTATCTAATATGATTACCCCATGCCCACTGGATGGCCAGGTCACTAGACAGGGTGCGGCCTTGCTCTATACAAGTGTATGGAAATAGAATGAGGCAGCGCCCACTGGTCAGGCTCCAGGGGTATGTGTGTGTAATATACAGTACAGCCCAAAAGTCTGGACACACCTTCTCATTCAAAGAGTTTTCTTTATTTTCATGACTATGAAAATTGTAGATTCACTCTGAAGGCATCAAAACTATGAATATACACATGTGGAATTATATAATTAACAAAAAGTGTAGGTTCTTCAAAGTAGCCACCTTTTGCTTTGATTAATGCTTTGCACACTCTTGGCATTCTCTTGATGAGCTTCAAGAGGTAGTCACCGGAAATGGTTTTCACTTCACAGGTGTGCCCTGTCAGGTTTAATAAGTGGGATTTCTTGCCTTATAAATGGGGTTGGGACCATCATTTGTGTTGTGCAGAAGTATGGTGGATACACAGCTGATAGTCCTACTGAATGGACTGTTATAATTCATATGGCAAGAAAAAAGCAGCTAAGTAAAGAAAAACGAGTGGCCATCATTACTTTAAGAAATGAAGGTCAGTCAGTCTGAAAAATTGGGAAAACTTTGAAAGTGTCCCCAAGTGCAGTGGCAAAAATCATCAAGCGCAGTGGCAAAAATCATCAAGCGCTACAAAGAAACTGGCTCACATGAGGACCGCCCCAGGAAAGGAAGACCAAGAGTTACCTCTGCTGCGGAGGATAAGTTCATCTGAGTCACCAGCTTCAGAAATCGCAGGTTAACAGCAGCACAGATTAGAGACCAGGTCAATGCCACACTGAGTTCTAGCAGCAGACACATCTCTACAACAACTGTTAAGAGGAGACTTTGTGCAGCTGGCCTTCATGGTAAAAAAAGCTGCTAGGAAACCACTGCTAAGGACAGGCAACAAGCAGAAGAGACTTGTTTGGGCTAAAGAACACAAGGAATAGACATTAGACCAGTGGAAATCTGTGCTTTGATCTGATGAGTCCAAATTTGAGATCTTTGGTTCCAACCACCGTGTCTTTGAGCGACGCAGAAAAGGTGAACGGATGGACTCTACATGCCTGGTTCCCACCGTGAAGCATGGAGGAGGTGGTGTGATGGTGCTTTGCTGGTGATACTGTTGGGGATTTATTCAAAATTGAAGGCATACTGAACCAGCATGGCTACCACAGCATCTTGCAGCGGCATGCTATTCCATCCGGTTTGCATTTAGTTGGACCATCATTTATTTTTCAACAGGACAATGACCCCAAACACACCTCCAGGCTGTGTAAGGGCTATTTAACCAAGAAGGAGAGTGATGGGGTGCTACGCCAGATGACCTGGCCTCCACAGTCACCAGACCTGAACCCAATCGAGATGGTTTGGGGTGAGCTGGACTGCAGAGTGAAGGCAAAAGGGCCAACAAGTGCTAAGCATCTCTGGGAACTCCTTCAAGACTGTTGGAAGACCATTTCCGGTGACTACCTCTTGAAGCTCATCAAGAGAATGCCAAGAGTGTGCAAAGCAGTAATCAAAGCAAAAGGTGGCTACTTGGCTACTTTGAAGAACCTAGAATATAAGACATATTTTCAGTTGTTTCACCCTTTTTTGTTAACTATATAATTCCACATGGGTTAATTCATAGTTTTGATGCCTTCAGAGTGAATCTACAATTTTCATAGTCATGAAAATAAAGAAAACTCTTTGAATCAGAAGGTGTGTCCAAACTTTTGGTCTGTACTGTGTGTGTATATATATATATATATATATATACACACACACACACACACATACATATATATATATATATATATATATATATATATATACACTCACTGGCCACTTTATTAGGTACACCATGCTAGTAAGGGGTTGGACCCCCTTTTGCCTTCAGAACTGCCTCAATTCTTCGTGGCAGAGATTCAACAAGGTGCTGGAAGCATTCCTCAGAGATTTTGGACCATATTGACATGATGGCATCACACAGTTGGCGCAGATTTGTCGGCTGCACATCCCTGATGCGAATCTCCCGTTCCACCACATCCCAAAGATGCTCTATTGGATTGAGATCTGGTGACTGAGGAGGAAATTTGAGTACAGTAAACTCATTGTCATGTTCAAGAAACCAATCTGAGATGATTCGAGCTTTATGACATGGCGCATTATCCTGCTGAAAGTAGCCATCAGATGTTGGGTACATTGTGGTCATAAAGGGATGGACATGGTCAGCAACAATACTCAGGTAGGCTGTGGCGTTGCAACGATGCTCAATTGGTACCAAGGGGCCCAAAGAGTGCCCAGAAAAAATTCCCCACACCATGACACCACCACCACCAGCCTGAACCGTTGATACAAGGCAGGATGGATCCATGCTTTCATGTTGTTTACGCCAAATTCTGACCCTACCATCCGAATGTCGCAGCAGAAATCGAGACTCATCAGACCAGGCAACGTTTTTCCAATCTTCTACTGTCCAATTTCGATGAGCTTGTGCAAATTGTAGCCTCAGTTTCCTGTTCTTAGCTGAGAGGAGTGGTACCCAGTGTGGTCTTCTGCTGCTGTAGCCCATCTGCCTCAAAGTTCGACGCACTGTGCGTTCAGAGATGCTCTTCTGCCTACCTTGGTTGTAACGGGTGGCAATTTGAGTCACTGTTGCCTTTCTATCAGCTCGAACCAGTCTGCCCATTCTCCTCTGACCTCTGGCATCAACATGGCATTTCCGGCCACAGAACTGCCGCTCACTGGATTTTTTTTCTTTTTCGGACCATTCTCTGTAAACCCTAGAGATGGTTGTGCGTGAAAATCCCAGTAGATCAGCAGTTTCTGAAATTCTCAGACCAGCCCTTCTGGCACCAACAATCATGCCACGTTCAAAGGCACTCAAATCACCTTTCTTCCCCATACTGATGCTCGGTTTGAACTGCAGGAGATTGTCTTGACCATGTCTACATGCCTAAATGCACTGAGTTGCCGCCATGTGATTGGCTGATTAGAAATTAAGTCTTAACACACAGTTGGACAGGTGTACCTAATAAAGTGGCCAGTGAGTGTATATATATATATATATATATATACACATACATACATACATACATACATACATACACACCCCCTCCGATCCCGGCGAAGTGGGATTCAGAAGTCTGCAGTTACACAGAGCATCATTTGGGAGCAGACAACCCCTGTAAAAGAAATATGTCAGCAGTTTTGACCCTACAAGACCACTGACAGTGCTAACTGGTAAATCTAAAGTGTTTAATCGCGACTTTCTACAAGGCAGTAGGAGCGGCATGAAAATTAAAGTTTAGGTTTTAATCGCATTCCCCAATATTGACACAAACTTCCATGCAGTAAGCGCTCCACAAGACCTCCCTTTATTTAAGTACTGGCTGTAGGGAATGCCTGCTGGATACCACGGCCATCATGTGGTGTCATATGAATTTAGCCTAAGGCTGAGTTCACACGTGGCGTTTTTTTCGCGTTTCCGCGGCGGTTTTAACTGCGCAATTTTGCCGCGAGAACGCGAAAAATAAGCATCCCATGCAATCCTATGGGATTCCGCAATGCTGTGCTAATGCTGCGGAATGCACCCATAGGAATGCATTGTTCCGCTTACTTCCCGCATGCGGCTGTGCCCACCATGCGGAAAGTAAGCAGAACAATTGCGGATGGTACCCACGGTCCGGAGGAGAGGAGACTGTCCTCCGGGCTTTGGGTACCATATCCCTGTAAAAAATAGAATTATAAAATAAAAAATATTGTTATTCTCACCTTCCAACGTCCCGCGCAGCCTTCCCGCCTCTCCACGCTCTCGTTCCCAGTAGTCCTTTGCGAAAATGCCCGCGATGACATCCGTTCTCGCGGGATCGCGAAGTCTCGCGGTCATTCGCGCGACGTCATCGCGGGCATTTTCGCAAAGGATTACTGGGAACGGCTGCGCGGGACGTCGGAGGGTAAGAATAACACCATTTTTTATTTTTTTTTTTACATTCTATCTTTTACTACTGATGCTGCATAGGCGGCCTCAGTAGTAAAAAGTTGGTCACACTCGTCAAACACTATGTTTCACGAGTGTGACCATCCTGTCAATCAGTTCTCCAAGCGATGCTACAGATTCGCTTGGAAAACGCTAGCATTCTGCAAGCTAATTACGCTTGCAAAATGCTAGTTTTTCCGCGGGAATTTAAAATGCGATTTTCCCGCGGACTGGAATTCCGGAATTCTCGTGGTAATTTCCGCGAGAGTTCCGTTACGTGTGCACTTAGCCTAAGGGTACGGTCACATAAACGTATTATACAGTCCGTATACGGACAGTAATGCCTAAAGCCCCCGCAGATCTCCTGACCTGAATCACACGCCTCATAGGCATACAGCAGGCTGTTAGTTTGGTTCCAGAGACCTACAATTGGTACAGAAACCACAGGTTTTACACAGACAGTGAAATGAGGATGTGAGACCCCAGCTTACAACAGATTGGAAAGTGTTCCTCTCCTGGGGCTGGCATTATCTGGAAAACTGCCTATAAGAAAACTTTTACGTTACGTATAACACAGTTCTTGGTACACAATTGCACATTAGGAATATCAGGTACTATTAACAGTAAACGGTGCCAAAGTTATCACACAGCAATGACTACTGTGATGAATGTGGCACGACCATGTCTTGTGTAATTTAATGGGGTATAAATTAATCATAAAAGCCTCCTGTATGTCCAACAAAATCTTCATAAAGATGGAAATGCCAAAATCTAAATATCACCATTGCTACAGTGGTGATGTGCGCTGTAATTGTGAGGTCACCACTGCAATAGAAGGCCGACGTGAGGCAAACAGGCAGCGCTGGACCCAGGGAGGATGAGTAACGTCTTGTAGAGAGAATAATAACATTAAAATATTTCAATATTTGCAGATGATAATAAACTCTGCAAGGTAATCAACACAGACGATAGTTTGATGTTACAGAAGGATTTATAAAAGGTGGAGATTTGGGGTGAGGAATGGAAATTGAAGTTCAATGTAGATAAATGTAAGATCATGTATTTAAGCAGAGGAAATACGCTAAAAAATACAAAAAAGCTTTGAGTGTATTGATGGACATCTACTCTATTAACCAATGTCAGGCGGCGGCCGCCAAGGCAAATAAAATCATGAGAAGAATTCAAAGGCCCATAGATGCTTGTGACAAGAACATAGCTTTTCCTCTAAATAAGTCTTTGCTGTTGATACTCTGTGTGACTTTTAACTGCTTCAGGTTTCCAAAGCCATGAGCTGACCATTCCTCAGGCGATTTCTTCTATGAAGACACTCTACACAAGTCAATGAGATGGCTTGGAAAATGCCAGTAGTTTTGTCAACATTTTTGCTTCAAAAACCACTAGCAGTTGCTTCATAACTGAATGGAGATCAAAGAAAAAAAAAAAAGAAGCTGCCAGTTTAAAAGACGCGCCAAAAATGCTGGAAAGAAGCTCAAACATGTCAACAAAGCACTCAGGAAACTATATATAAACAAAAACACTTCAGGTGTACAAAACCAGAGAGAAAAGGCGTTTCCTGAAGCATCTTCTGCATGAAAAACAGATGTTTTTGGCCATCAGAAAACTACATCTTGTGCACATACCCTTAAAATACACTGTACAATTTTGGGCTCCAATGCATAAGGACATAGCTGAACTAGAACAGTCACAGAGAAGAGAGACCAATGTTGTTACAGAAATGGAAGAACTGCAATACCAAGACAGGTTATCAAACGTTAGCCCCCGTCACACATAGCGATCTTGCTAGCAAGATCGCTGCTGAGTCCCTAGTTTTGTGACACAACAGCGATCTCACCAGCGAGATCGCTGTATGTGACACTTCTCAGCAACCGGCCCCCCTGCCGGTATCGCTGATCGCCCTGGAATGGCCAGGGCATTTTTTTTATCGCTGATCTCCCGCTGGCCAGCACGCATTGCTGCGTGTGACAGGCGGGAGACCAGCGATCAGCTCCCTGCAGCAGCACGCTGGTAACTAAGGTACAGTGGGTAACTAAGCAACGTGCGTCGCTTGTAACCCTCCTGTCGCTTGTGCTGATCGCTGGTGCGTCGTTATGTGTGACGGGGCCATTAGGGTTATTCAGTTTCGAAAATCCAAGGTTTGGGGTAATCTTACTACAATGTACAAATAAATGAGGGGACGGGAGAGTACAGAAATCTGTATAATGATAATAAATAATCTTTATTTTTATATAGCGCTAACATATTCCGCAGCGCTTTACAGTTTGCACACATTGTGAGCACCATCAGGGACAGTGATAATAATCTAAATTCCCTATCAGTATGTCTTTGGAATGTGGGAGGAAACCGGAGTACCGGGAGGAAACCCACGCAAGCACGGGGAGAACATACAAACTCCTTGCAGATGTTGTCCTTGGTGGGATTTAAATCCAGGACTCCAGCGCTGCAGTGCTAACCACTGAGCCACCGTGCTGCCCATAATGATCTTTTTACACCTAGGCTTGCAACTGTGACAAGGGGGCATCCTCTACGTCTAGAGGAAAGGTGGTTTAATCATCACAATTCTTTACTGTATGAGCAGTGAGATTATACAATTCTCTGCAAAACAAGTTCTAATGGTTGATTAGAAAGGTACAAGAAGGCCTGGATGATATTGTTGAAAAAATATAGTATTACAGGTTATGGGCACTAGATTCTGTGAAGAGACAAAGATCGAGGAACAAGCTTGATTGCTGAATGTGAAATTGGGAAGTAATGTTCCTCCAATACGGGGCAATTGAAATTTGCCTCATTAGGTTTTTGCATCCTCTAGACCAACATGTTGGGTTATAGGTTTAAACGAGATGGATTTATGTTTTCTTACAATCTTAAAACTATGAAACTATTATTTTAACTATGCGCAGTCCCCTGAAGACCTGAAAGAGGACTTGTCACCAGGTCCAAAGTAACCAGACTTAAAACGTTCTGTGAGATAAAACGTTTAAAAAAAAAAAAAAACAGGCAGGGAATTGTTTTACCTCACAGAATCAGCTGTGATCCCCTGCTGTCTCTGTCTGTATCGTCTCTAACTACCGTTAGTGTAGTTACTGTCTCAAATGGGTACACCTTGCCGTGGTGGGACAGCTTTATACTTTTTTGATCAAAACAGTGTTTACCAAGTACCCTATGTTATTTAATGCACTTGCTTTTTTACTTATTTATTTTCATTAGGGTATACAGTCATGGCAAAAAGTTTAGAGAATTACACAAATATTATATTTTCACATGATCTGCTGCCCTCTGGTTTTTATGTGTTTGTCAGATTTTTTTATCACATACAGAAATATAATTGCAATCATATTATGAGTAACAAAAGGTTATATTGACAGAATGAGTTAATGCAGCAAGTCAATTATTTGCATTGTTGACCCTTCTTCTTCAGGACCTCAGCAATTCTCCCTGGCATGCTCTCAATCAATTTCTGGATCAAATCCTGACTGATAGCAGTCCATTCTTGCAAAATCAATACTTTTATTTTGTCTGAATTTGAAGGTTTTTGTTTGTCCACCCGTCTCTTGATGATTGACCACAAGTTCTCAATGGGATTAAGATCTGGGGAGTTTCCAGGCCATGGTCCCAAAATCTCTATGTTTTGTTCCCTGAGCCATTTAGTTATCACCTTTGCTTTATGGCAAGGTGCTCCATCATGTTGAAAAAGGCATTGTTGATCGCCAAACTGCTCTTGGACGGTTGGGAGAAGTTGCTCTTGGAGGACATTCTGGTACCATTCTTTATTCATGGCTGTTTTTAGGCAAGACTGAGAGAGAGCCCATTCCCTTGGCTGAGAAGCAACCCCACACATGGTTTCAGGATGCTTGACAGTTGGCATGAGACAAGACTGGTGGTAGCGCTCACCTGGTCTTCTCCGAATAAGCCGTTTTGCAGATGTCCCAAACAATCGAAAAGGGGATTCATCAGAGAAAATGACTTTACCCCAGTCCTCAGCAGTCCACTCCCTGTACCTCTTGCAGAATATCAGTCTGTCCATGATGTTTTTTCTGGAGAGAAGTGGCTTCTTTGCTGCCCTCCTTGAGACCAGGCCTTGCTCCAAGAGTCTCTGCCTCACAGTGGGTGCAGATGCACTCACACCTGCCTGCTGCCATTCCTGAGCAAGCTCTGCACTGCTGGTAGCCCGATCCCGCAGCTGAAACACTTTTAAGAGACGGTCCTGGCGCTTGCTGGTCTTTCTTGGGCGCCCTGGAGCCTTTTTGGCAACAAGGGAACCTCTCTCCATGAAGTTCTTGATGATGCGATAGATTGTTGACTGAGGTGCAATCTTTCTAGCTGCGATACTCTTCCCTGTTAGGCCATTTTTGTGCAGTGCAATGATGACTACACGTGTTTCTTTAGAGATAACCATGGTTAACAGAAGAGAAACAATGATGCCAAGCACCAGCCTCCTTTTAAAGTGTCCAGTGGTGTCATTCTAAGGCTGGTTTCACATTAGCGTTGAAACAACGCTGCGCACTGCGTCAGTAAGCCCCGCCCCGATCCGGCTCCCTGCCCTCCCCATCTGGGATCACCGCCTACTATCGCATTTGCATGCATGCGATCGGCACACCCTATCTTTAGCATAGGGTGCGCAGATCATGCGCTGCAAGTGTGAAAGTAGCGTGCTGCGCACTTTTGACGGCGCACCGTCAAAAGTGCACAGCACGCTACTTTCACACTGGCAGCGCATGATCTGCGCACCCTATGCTAAAGATAGGGTGCGCCGATCGCATGCATGCAAATGCGATAGTAGGCGGTGATCCCGGATCGGGGCTTACCGACGCAGTGCGCAGCGTTGTTTCAACGCTAATGTGAAACCAGCCTTACTTAATCATGACAGATTGATCTCCAGCCCTGTCCTCATCAACACCCACACCTGTGTTAATGGAGCAATCACTGAAACGATGTTAGCTGGTCCTTTTAAGGCAGGGCTGCAATGATGTTGACATGTGTTTTGGGGGATAAAGTTAATTTTCTAGGCAAATATTGACTTTGCAAGTAATTGCTGTTAAGCTGATCACTCTTTATAAGATTCTGGAGTATATGCAAATTGCCATTAGAAAAAATGAAGCAGTAGACTTTGTAAAAATTAATATTTGTGTCATTCTCTAAACTTTTGGTCATGCCTGTATACACACATTGTTTTTTCCTTTGGTGTTGCTTGCTTTTATGGCCAGTGTGAACATGCTTTTACATCATGCATGTCATTCAAGTCTACTCCAGTACAGTTTTTTGTGTTTCTTTAGTATTTTTGTATTCAGTACAAATAGGGTGTGGCCTCCTTTCTACTGAGCTGTGTAGTTCATTTATAGTCCCTCTTAAGCCGGGTGTCCTTTTGGGACCCAGAGACTCTGCCACTATTCACACTAGGTAGGTTTTACCGTTAGTGTAGTTACTGTCTCAAATGGGTACACCTTGCCGTGGTGGGACAGCTTTATACTTTTTTGATCAAAATAGTGTTTACCAAGTACCCTATGTTATTTAATGCACTTGCTTTTTTACTTATTTATTTTCATTAGGGTATATACACACATTGTTTTTTCCTTTGGTTTTGCTTACTGTGCAATGGCTGTGTCTGACCGTACAGGAACATGGTCTGATCATACCACAGCTCCTGGGCAGGGGAGTAAGAAAAAAAAAAAAGTATACAGACAGGACAGCAAGGGATCGCAAATGATTCTTTTTATGAGGTAAAACATTTCACTGCATGTTCTTAAGCAATATTTTACCTCAAAGAAAGAATTGGCTCTGATCCCATGCTGTAATGTCTGTATACTCTCTATTACTTTCTTCCTTAGCCAGTAGCTGTGGTTTATCCAACTATATCCATGTAGGTCAGACACAGCAGGAACACATTTATAAGATTATCTCGGGAAAAGAACATTTTTTTTAACATCCAATTGTGGAGTTTATTTTTATTCCAAGATCTGTTGATTAAAATGTACTTTTAATTGTGACACAATTCCTTTAAAGTGTATATCTGGGACTTTATGAAAAACAAAACAATGTGCCTAAGCGCTAACAGGCAGGTAGTTGCTACCGACCTGCCTGCTGTGCACGGCGCCGTTATTCTCCAGCACAGAGCGGTCACAGGCCTCTGCTGATGAGTTGGTACTTCCGACATCATTCTGATTGACAGCCGGATTTGCGTTCCTTAACTAGGCGGAGCCGGCTGTCAATCAGTATGAGCAGCTGAATCCCCGGCAGAAGCAGTCTGTGACCAATCCATGCTGGAGAAGGACACCGTGCAGCACACCTGGCAGGTAAGTTGCAATTACCTGCCTGTTAGTGATTAGGCACATTTTTTGCTTTCCAGAAAGTCCCGGGGTCACACTTGCGAGACACTCTCATGAGTCTCAATACCTGGCACTGCCACCGGCACTCGGGACCGGAGTGTGTGGCTGCATGTATTTCTATGCAGCTGAGCGCTCCGGTCCGAGTGCCGGCGGCAGTGCCGGGTATTGAGACGCGAGACTCGTGCGAGTTTCTCACAAGTGTGACCCCGGCCTAAGCTAAGTACTCTGGGATCGTTGATCAGGTTATGTTCACATGTCTAATAATCATTAGTTAGAACTAGGATCCAGCAGTAATCCATTGACAAAAAGTTCTGCAGACACAACTTTCTTTGTTCACCTAAACAATTTTTAAACTGGATCCGTTTTCTTAACATTGAAGTTTATGGAAAACGGATTTTGTTAATTAGCAGTCTGTTTTTCTCCCATTTTGAAAAGAAATATTTTTTGCTTACTGGATCAGTTTCAAGTTGATGATTACTTGACACATGTCCAGTAGCATATGTTACATATTTATTTTTCCCTCTACAGTAAGAAAAAAAACTGATTATTTTCATATGGGAGAAAAGCTGACGGCTAATTAACAAATCTGTTTTCCCTAGACTGCAATGTTATAAAAAAAAAAAAAAAAAGAAGAATACAGTTGTAATCCGTTTTCTCAGGGGAACAAAAAAAATTATGTCTGAACAACTTTTTTGTCAATGGATTGATGCTGGATCAGTTCTAAAGGAGGATTATTGGACATGTGAACAAAACCTAACGTGCACACCAAGCTCCAGTTATTCTTTTGAGTAATATATATATTAATACTGTACATCATGCCCTCTTTAATTCCTGATCCTTATCTTTCAGTTGTACATGTGCTTCATAGTGCACCCCCTTCGTGCATTCTTCTTTGTTTGTTTTTCTATTATTTCATCTGTTAGGCCGGGTGCACACGATCCGGAAGTAGCAGAGCTTTGGACGCAGCGCACATTCATCCGTTGAACGCTGGTGAATCCGCGTGTCTTCACTGAAACAAGCAGACTCATTGCATCCAATACATTGTATGGGTGAAATTTCACTTGCAGAGATGCTACACTCCGCAGGAGAAATTGACATGCTGCGGTCAGGAGAGACAGCATGTCAGTCTCCATGGGTGAGCCGCAGGCATCTGTGCACGCATAGTGGACATGGGATTTCTTGAAATCCCATCCACTATGCGGTAACATCTGGCTGCTGTGGGTTTGACGCTGCCTAAGTACACAGCGTCACACCCGGAATAATTACTGATCGTGGGCACGTAAATCCACCGTATGGTCCCAGAGATATTGCTTTATTATCTAAAGCAGGGGTCCTCAAACTACGGCCCGCCGAGGACTTTTATCCAGCCCCCTGGGCCCGGCAGACATTGAACTTCACTGCAGTTCAATGCCGGCAGGTCCTGTAATCGCGAGCTGAACGAGGCGCCGAGGAAAGGCATTATGCAGCCCTCCGTATGCAGCGAGCACACACAGACGACGTGATTGGCATCACACCGCCGGCGCGGCCTGATGACGTCACTCGGTCTGTGCCGGAAGACAGAGTCAAGCGGGTCTATCTTCAGAGCAGCGGGGGACATAGGCGAGTACTGTTTTTTTTTTTTTTTTTCTATAACACCGGGTCCTATTGGGGACATTTACCTGCCTATTTGGGACCTGTGCTACCTAGTGAGCAAATTTACCTGCCTATTGGGAACCTGTGCTGACTATTGGGGACATTTATCTGCTTATTGGGGACCAATGCTGCCTATTGGGGACTCTCGCACCACACCAGTTTGAGCCTGAGGTTCAAGAAGAGTTCAACCAATATGGGCACTGGCAAGGCTGCATTGATGGGCACTGATCAGACTGCATTGATGGGCACTGATCAGGCTGCATTGATGGGCAGTGCAGTCTGTATGTCTCTGTGTGGGCAATTTTATTGCTGGTATATTGTTTTTGTAGCGCTGTACATATATATTGGTATTTTACTAATAGCAATTTCGAATTCCTAGGAAACAATTATATCAAGAAAGAAAAATTGCTTCTCTTGTTACGACTAGCAGTCACAAATATAGAACCGGACATTGACCATCTCATTAGCCAAAAGCAGGCCCATAGTTGCCATTGAAATACCGGCAAATTTGTTGATTTTTTACTTGTTCTTTATTTTAAATATTGTATTTGTTCCTGTTTTGTTTTTTTACTTCAAAATACGATATGTGCAGAGTGCATAGGAATTTGTTAATCTTTTTTTTAAACTATATTCCGGCCCTCGAATGGTCCGAGGGACCGTGAACTGGCCCCCTGTTTAAGAGGTTTGAGGACCCCTTATCTAGAGCTAATTCTTATATTCTTTACAAAGGGGGTAGCTCACAAGGTAATATTACAGTACAGCCTAAAGACACGCCCCCAGAGAATCTCGTGCGCCACGCCCTCTTGTAAAGAATAGATGAATTAGCACTAAATACAAAGGCTCATATCGTCGCTGGAACCATACTGTGGATTTTAAATGAAACGGTAAAAAGAAAATAAAACTGAATACTCAGAAGAGCAGCAGGGATTCTACTACTAGGACAATTCCTTCTTATTATACCCCACGCTTGGACCATCAAAATAAGAAAGCTTATATTCGCCTACTGTGCCGAAGCCGTACCCGCAGTATCGGACCTCACGTTAGCGGGCTCTTGTACTGTTGTTGTGACAGGTGACACCGGCGCCCAATCAGCGCTGCCATCACTGTCGTAATCTTTTGTCAGCTGCTACTCACCTTTTATCTCTAACCTCCTCATTTGGCCTTTCGCAGCTTACTAATTCTCCAACGCATGAAGACGGAAACTCCCTCGACTTGGTCTTCTCTCGGCTTTGTGCAGTGGATGATTTTGCAAACTCCCCTCTCCCACTCTCTGACCACAATCTTCTTTCATTCTCTATCAAGAGCTGCCAGGCTGTTCTGGTCCCCCCCACTGTCCAGACTGATAGAAACATACAGGCCATTAACACCCAGAAACTTATGAAGAACTTGCAGTCTTCATTGGCCCCTATCTCCTCCATCTCATGTCCTGATTCTGCATTGAAGCATTACAATGAAACACTTCAAAGTGCCCTGGATGAATTTGCACCCCCTATAAATAGAACACCACAACGCAGACGGCGACAACCCTGGCACACGGTGCAAACACGTTTCCTGCAGTGGTGCTCCAGGTGCGCCGAACGTCTGTGGAGAAAATCCAATCTACATGAAGATTTCATCCATTTTAAGTTTATGCCTAGAACATACAACACTGCCCTTCACCTCTCCAAACAAGCCTATTTCAACACCCTCATCACCTCACTGTCCAATAACCCGAAACGTCTCTGACACTTTTCATTCTCTACTCAATCCAAGAGTACAGGCCCCAACCACGGAGCTCCGAGCTGACGATCTGGCCAATTACTTCAAATAAAAAATTGACCAGATTCGACAGGAAATGATCTCCCAATCATAGAATCGTAGAGTTGGAAGGGACCTCCTGGGCCATCTGGTCCAACCCCCTGCTCAAAGCAGGATTTGCTAAATCATCCCAGTTAGATGTCTGTCCAGCCTCTGTTTGAAGACTTCCATTGAAGGAGAACTCACCACTTCTCGTGGCAGCCTGTTCCACTCATTGATCACTCTGTCAAAAAGTTTTTTCTAATATCTAATCTGTGTCTCCTCCCATTCAGCTTCATCCCATTGCTTCTAGTCTTTCCTTGTGCAAATGAGAATAAAGTTGATCCTTCTACAATGTGACAGCCCTTTAGATATTTGTAGACAGCTATTAAGTCTCCTCTCAGTCTTCTCTTTTGCAAACTAAACATTCCCAAATCCTGCAACCTTTCCTCATAAGACAGGGTTTGCAGACCGGTCACCATTCTGGTCGCTCTTTTCTGAACTTGCTCCAGTTTGTTGATGTCTTTTTTAAAATGTGGTGCCCAAAATTGGACACAATATTCCAGATGAGGTCTGACCAAAGAGGAGTAGAGGGAAATAATTACTTCACGTGATCTAGACTGTATGCTTCTGTTAATACATCCTAGAATTGCATTTGCCTTTTTTGCTGCTGCATCACACTGTTGACTCATATTCAGTCTGTGATCTATTAGTATACCCAAGTCTTTTTCACATGTGCTGTCACTTAGCCCTATTCCTCCCATTCTATATATGCTTTTTTCATTTTTATTGCCCAGATGTAGTACTTTGCATTTCTCCCTGTTAAAAACCATTCTGTTAGTTGCTGCCCACTTCTCCAGTTTATTTAAATCTTTTTGAATCCTCTCTCTCTCTTCTCTAGTATTAGCTATCCCTCCTAGCTTTGTGTCATCAGCAAATTTAATCAGTTTACCCTCAATTCCTTCATCTAAATCGTTGATAAAGATGTTGAACAATACAGGGCCCAGGACAGAGCCCTGTGGTACCTGACTTGAGACATTATTCCAACTGGATGTGCAGCCATTTACGACCACTCTTTGGGTCCGATCACTAAGCCAGTTATGAATCCACCTAACAGTTGCCTTGTCCATTCCATACTTAGTCATTTTTTCAATAAGGATTGTATGAGAGACTTTGTCAAATGCTTTGCTGAAGTCAAGATATACTATATCTACAGCATTTCCTTGATCCACCCAATCAGTAATACCGTCATAGAAGGAAATTAAATTAGTCTGACATGACTTATTAGTTACAAACCCATGCTGACTCTGTTTAATCACTTCATTCTTATCCAGGTATTGACATACATGTTGTTTAATAATTTGTTCAAAGATCTTTCCTGGTATAGAAGTCAGACTCACCGGCCTATAGTTGCCTGGGTCCACCTTCTTCCCCTTTTTGAAGATAGGAACAACATTTGCTCTTCTCCAGTCTTCTGGCACTTCTCCTGTTCTCCAATAATTTTCAAAGATTATGGAGAGGGGTTCAAAAATTTCTTCTGCTATCTCCTTCAGTACTCTGGGGTGTAATTCATCTGGACCTGGAGACTTGAATTCATTTAGGTTAGCTAAGTGTTTCCGCACTATCTTTCTGTTTATAGATATCCTGGATTCTTCTATTCCCTTAATAGGACAGTGAATAACAGTTGATGTTACATTTCCTTTCTGAGAGAAAACAGATGCAAAATAGGAATTTAAAAGTTCAGCCTTCTCAACATCCTGTCTTACCATTTCATCATTTTCATCCTGTAAAAATCCTATAGCATCTTTCACTTTTCTTTTACTTTTGACATATCCCCAAAATCCTTTATTATTGCTTTTGACATCTCTTGCAAGCCTCAATTCATTTTCAGCTTTAGCTAATCTGATTTGTGCCCTGCAGGTTCTGCAGACAGCATTATATTCTTCTTTAGATATGCCTCCTTCTTTCCATTTTATAAACATTTTTTTCTTCCTTTTTAGCATGTGCTTAAGTTCTGTGTTCATCCATCCTGGTTTCCTTAAATGCTTCCTATTCTTCCCTCTTTTCGGAATGGTTAACAACTGTGCTTTGAGAATTTCATTTTTCAAGATTTCCCATCCTTCCTGGACATTTTTGTCTTTAAGGATATCCAGCCATTGGATCCCTCCAATTCTCTTTCTGAATGCCTTAAAATCTGCCTTTCTGAAATCTAACCTTGACGTCTGAGTCTTCACAGGTCTTCCGCCTCTAGTTATCCAAAATTCTAAAATAGCATGGTCGCTACCTCCTAGGGTCCCAGCCACTTTTACCTCCTCAACCATTTCCTCCCTGTTTATAAGGATTAGATCCAAGGTAGTAGTTCCCCTTGTTTTCTCCTTTACCTTTTGGAAGATAAAGTTGTCAGCAAGAGAGGATAAGAATTTCCTTGACCTGTTAGTTTTGCCTGAGAGAGATTCCCAACAAATGTCTGGATAGTTGAAATCTCCCATGACAACTATGTCATATTTTTTGGAGAACTTGGCCATTTGATGCATAAAGAGTTCATCCATATCTTCAGCTTGCACAGGCGGCCTGTAGTAAATGCCTACAATGGTGTCCTTTCCATTGTTCTGTCCTTGTATTCTTACCCAAACAGTTTCCACAGAACTCCCAGTCTCTGAAGCTTCAATCTCTGTGCAGATATACGCATTTCTAACATACAATGCGACACCCCCTCCTCGTTTATCAAGTCTGTTTCTTGCAAATAAGTTGTATCCTTCTAGTCTTGTATTCCAATCATGTGTATTGTCCCACCAAGTTTCAGTGATTCCAATGATATCATATTTATTTTCCTGTGTTAGTAGTTCCAATTCTCCTTGTTTGTTGCCCATGCTTTGTGCATTAGTATAGAAACATTTTAGTTTGTGATTGGTTTCTCTTTCTCCAATATTTTTATTAATTAGATTCTTTCGTCTTTGTTCTTCCTTTCCACTTCTAATAGCAGAGTTCTCAATAGCATTTGTCAGGTGTATGGCTTTTTCTGGTCTTTTGCTTCCCTTTCCATGTTGTTCTAGTTTAAAGCTCTCCTTACAAGTGTAGCAAGGCGACTTCCAAATACCTGCTTTCCAGTCTTCGTAAGGTACACCCCATCTCTAGCAAGTAGTCCATCGTATAAGTAGTTCACTCCGTGATCCAGAAATCCAAATCGTTGCTGACGGCACCATCGACGTAGCCAGTTGTTCACCTGCAGAATCTTATTCCACCTCCTTGTTCCATGGCCATCCACTGGGAGGATGGAAGAGAAGACCACCTGCGCTCCCAGTTCTTTCACTTTCTTGCCTAAGTCTTCAAAGTCTCTGCAGATGGTTTCCAGGTCGTTTCTTGCGGTGTCATTTGTCCCCACATGTAGTAGCAGGAATGGGTAGTCATCTGTAGGTCTGAAGAGTCCTGATATCCTGTCAGACACATCTTTAATTTTTGCACCTGGAAAATCACCTCATACCATGCACTGTCCTCCCTCCCTCACTGCATCTAGCTCACTCTCTGATTTTGAACCAGTCACAGAAGAAGAAGTAAGCAGGCTCCTTGCATCTTCTCGCCCAACCACTTGCCCAGTGACCCATTTCCGTCACATCTGCTGCAGTCCCTTTCCCCTGCTGTGACCCCTCACCTAACTAAAATATTTAACCTCTCTCTCTCTTCTGGTATCTTTCCCTCCTCATTTAAGCATGCCATCATACATCCACTACTTAAAAAACCATCCCTCGACCAAAACTGTGCCGCTAACTATAGACCTGTCTCTAATCTTCCCTTCATCTCTAAACTCCTGGAACGCCTGGTCCACTCCCGTCTTATCCGCTATCTCTCAGAAAACTCTGTTCTCGACCCTCTCCAATCAGGTTTCCGCTCTTTACACTCCACTGAAACTGCCCTCACTAAAGTCTCTAATGATCTGCTAACAGCTAAATCAAATGGTCATTACTCCATGCTAATTCTCTTGGATCTCTCTGCAGCATTCGACACTGTGGATCATCAGCTCCTCCTCACTATGCTCCGTTCCATTGGCCTCAAGGACACCATTCTCTCATGGTTCTCCTCCTATCTCTCCGACCGCTCCTTTACTGTATCTTTTGCCGTTTCCTCCACCTCTCACCTTCCCCTTACTGTTGGGGTCCCTCAAGTATCGGTTCTAGGCCCCCTCCTCTTCTCCTTGTACACTGCCCCTATTGGCCAAACAATCAGTAGATTTGGTTTCAAGTACCATCTCTATGCTGACGACACTCAATTATATGCTTCTTCTCCTGACATCACGCCTGCCTTTCTAGAAAACACCGGCGATTGTCTAAACGCTGTGTCTAATATCATGTCCTCGCTATATCTGAAACTGAACCTGTCAAAGACCGAACTCCTGGTGTTTCCTCCCTCTACTAATGTACCTATACCCGACATTGCCATTTCTGTGTGTGGTTCCACTATTACTCCCCAGCATCAGGCCCGCTGTCTTGGGGTCATACTTGATTCCGAGCTTTCCTTTGCCACCCACATTCGATCACTGGCTCGCTCTTGTCATCTGCACCTCAAAAACATTTCTAGAATTCGACCTTTTCTTACTTTTGACTCTGCAAAAACTATTACTGTTTCTCTTAATCATTCTCGTCTCGACTATTGTAACTCTTTTCTAATCGGTCTCCCTCTTACCAAACTCTTCCCCTCTCCAATCTGTCTTGAATGCTGCAGCCAGGATCATATTCCTCACCAATTGTTACGCCGATGCCTCTACCTTGTGCCACTCATTACACTGGCTACCCATCCACTCCAGAATTCAGTATAACCTTATTACACTCACCCACAAAGCCCTCCATAGCTCAGCACCACCTTACATCTCCTCCCTTGTTTCAGTATACAACCCTACCCGCGCCCTCCGTTCTGCTGATGACCTGAGGTTAGCATCAATAGTCAGAACCTCCCACTCCCGTCTCCAAGACTTTACACGTGCCGCGCCAATTCTTTGGAATGCACTTCCCAGGTCAATACGATTAGTCCCCAATCCCCACAATTTTAAGCGTGCCCTGAAAACGCATTTATTCAGACTGGCCTATCGCCTCAACACATTAACCTAATCTATCCCTGTGTGGCACAGCCAAAAGTTTTACCATAACCAGATTTCCCGCATCATGTTCCCACATGCTTTATGCATCCATTAGCCCTCTGTGTTTGTACCGTTACACACTTAACATTATGGCTGGTCCATACAATCAGGGCAACTGTTACCACCCACCTTTCGTGTCTACCTCTTTCCTCATAGACTATAAGCTTGCGAGCAGGATCCTCTTTCCTCTTGGTATTTGTTATAATCTACTGTATGTGATTACTGTTATGCTGTAATGTCTATTGTCTGTACAAATCCCCTCTGAAATGTAAAGTGCTGCGGAATATGTCGGCGCAATAAAAATAAAAATGTATTATTTATTATTTGTCACATTGCACATGAAGAGGAAGTGGGAGCAGCTGTAGCCCGGACTTCCTCTTTATATTGAATTCGACAAAAGGTGGGGACAGCGATGCCAGCAATAATTGTGCGCCGGGGTCATCTGTCACAACAACAGCACAAGAGCCCCAGGACCGCGAGTGCTGGAACGGTGCCGGTACGGGAGGTGAATGTAAGCTTTTATATTTTATTGGGGCCAAACATTTAGATCAAGAAGAGGTTGTCCTAGTAGTGGACAACCCTTTTAAAAGTTGGTCAATTTTTGACCTGATAACAGGTCCTTTCAAAAAGTGCTGCCACAAAACTATATCACTAGAATTAGGCAAAAACGTCTGCAGGACACACATGCTGTCAAATCAGTCATCCGTGTGCGATGGACCGAGCCCGGTGAACATCCTCTTCTTAGTTGCCGGCATCACTGGCCCTTTTTTTTAGGCCAGGGTCACACATGCGAGAAACTCGCACCTCAATACCCGACACTGCCGCCAGCACTCGGGACCAGAGCGCTCAGCTGCATAGAAATACATGCAGCCGCACACTCCAGTCCTGAGTGCTGGCGGCAGAGCCGGGTATTGAGATGCGAGACTCATGCGAGTTTCTCGCATTTGTGACCCCAGGCTTATTAGTAGGCTCGGCGCACTGTGATACATGCCTCACACCGCAGTGACGTTGCAGGTCCTGCTAATCAGGAGGGTGGCAGGGATTTGCACGATTATGCTAACTCTCACCTATCCAATCCTGCCATTACCCCTACCTCTCACAAGAATAGGGGTCCCAAAACCCACTATAAGGGGTCGGTAGCATGCATGACTTATCACTGACACATTCACTGTGTATGCGATTGGACGCACATATGCTCAGAACAGTCACATGAGACTTTGCGGACCTCGTAAATTGTGCATTTTTTGTCTGTACACCCAGAGGACATCCCATCTGTGATGGAGATGTGCAGATATATGATATGGAGAGAGAATGCTAGTGATCAACAGCAGCAAAACCAATTTAATAAATGTCAAATGTATCCTCATATTCGAAGATATGATAGTTGCTACTCAGGAGGGACTAAAATATGGACCAGTCGCTATCAACTAGGAAGGGGGGAGGTTTGTGGAAACCACAATTACGACCAAAGGTCCATGCATCATTAATAAAAAATTATTAGAAATACAATATAAACAGCGGAAAATGGTGAACATGGGTGCAACCACTGGCACAACTGTGCTGTTATACAAAGAGACACATGACCCAGAAGATTACATCATTATGTACAAAGAAATGGTGACACAAGAGTAGCATGTGAAGATACAAAAATGTGCCAGCCAGCACCGAAACATGTAATCACAAGTCCTTCAAGACACTTACTGCCATATTAAATAAGACATGGGACCCTATATATACTTTGTATTACCTGTGATATATATCACTTGATAGGGTCGTCAGGGTCAGTGCGTCTACCCCGACGCGCGTTTCAGATGCTGACCTGACGAAGGACCGCTGTTTATACTGTATTTCTAATAAAGATTATTATTAATGATGCATGGACCTTTGGTCATAATTGTTGTTTCCACAAACCTCCCCCCTTCCTAGATATGTGATATATAGAGATCACTCAGGCCCTGCATGTTACATATGGCTGCACCCCACTTGTTATAGATCCCTGGACACTGCACCCCACGCACTAAGACACGGCTGTACACTGCAGCCTCTGTGTTAGACATCGCTGTAAACTGCGGCCCCCGTGTTAGACGTCGCCCTACACCACCGCCCTGTTTTAGACAGCGTGTTCGACACCTCTGTACAAAGTGGCCCCGTGTAAGGCTGAGATCATACTGCGTTATGGCAGTCCGTTGGACGGACTGCGTTACATCATGGTGTAACGCAATCCGTTAACGCTGCCATTAACCCCCATTATCGGGCGCATCGCCAACACATGCCCTAATCAGTATGAGCTAGTGACGTGCCGTCATTCAGTGACGGAGCCTCGGATGCGGGCTGCAGCGTCTGAGGCTCCGTCACCGCTAGCGCAGATGAAGCATCTGCGATCGCATTATGCTATAGCGTTAACGCACCAAGTCAACGCTATGCGTCAAAAGGGCTGCCTTAACGCAGTGTGAACCTGGCCTTAAGGGCCCTTCACACACAGCGATATCGCTAAAGCATCACCGATATCGCTAGATGTGATACCTCCGACCAGCTCCCCCGCTAGCTATCGCTGTTTGCGCGAGATCCGCCTGGTCCATCTCTCGTTGTCAGCTTCCTGCTGGCGCCGACGAGCGAGCCATGGACGCAGGCGGAAGACGGACACCCTCACCGCGTCTGAAAGGTACGCGCGATCGCTGTGAGATCTGCCTGTGTGACAGCTCACTAGCGACCACTTAGCGATGCACCAGCGATCCTGACCGCGTCATATCACTGGTCGGGATCACTGGGGCATCGCTAAATGTAACGGGACCTGACATGTAGAAGACAGCTGTGCACAACACTCAGTGATAACAGCAGCCGCAGACAGGACGGGGGAGTGTCCGCCGCTCGGTCCCGCCTCGGCCCCAGGGCAGGCCGGGTGTGATCAGTCCGCTCTCCTTCGCTCCCTCCTCCGTCGTCTGTTCCCATTCCCTCAGTGATCCAAGATGGCGGCGCTCCCCTCACACGCCGCATGTGGGCCGGCGCCATCTTGCTTTCACCACATCATATACAGTTTATGAAGTATCAGTCTGGTGTCACGACTGAGCAGAGTGTCGGCCAGTCACAGCTCCCTCTACACTATTACATGTCGTGTACGATAAGGCAGGAAAGGCAAGCCCCAGCCGCCGCCCGCCATCTCCGCGCCGCCGCCCCCACCTCCGCCCCCACTAGGGCCTAGCTGCGGCCTCCTCTGAGGCCTGGAAGGGCGGGCGGCCGGACGCAGGCCTACAGACGGGCCGTACCAGGCCGCGGCCTGTGTCTGCCCTCAGCGCGTCACCAATAACGAAGGAGCAGCGCGGCGTTACACCGAGGACGAGGCGGCGCCGCTCCCGGGTTCTCCCTGCACACTTTCTAGGCAGAGCCCAGGCTGCAGCGCTGCCAGCCGCCTCCTCGGCCTTGCAGCTTCCCCCCTGACCGCGCTATTCTCCCGCCCAGGCCTCCGCACACGCTCCCGCCGCGGCCTCACCTAAGAACGCTGCAGAGATTCCCTCCGTGCACCGCCACCGGGGCTCCTGGTCCGTGAGGCCTGTTCGCGATGGCTGATTCGAAGGGAGGGGGAAGGTAGAGAGCGAGTGCGACAGGCAGAAAGGGAGGGGCCGAGCGATGGCTGAGAGAGAAAGAGAGGGGGGAAGGAGGGAGAGGAAAAGCCGCCGCTCTCCTGGCCGGGCCGCCGTCAGCGGAGACGTCACTGCCGCAGAGCCTCAGGAAAATGCGGAAGGGGGAGGCCGCAGAGCACACTGGCTGCTGTCACCACAGAGGCCAGGCCCGGGCCCAGAGCGGAGAGCCGGGGCGGGGAGAGCGGAGGAGGCCGCGGCCTGAGGGCCCCCGGGTACCCGGGGAGAAGGACTGTACACATGGGCGGCAGAGTGCAGGAAAACCGCACCGTGCAGCCAGCGGCTCCTGTGCTGGAGATATGTGAGGGACTGAGGCTCCCGCCAGACATGTGCGAATCTACTGAAGGCAAAAGACAAAAGGGGCTTAGGTACCAATGATGCACTCAGAGCACCATTCAATCTACTGTAGAAACATGGTTTATAATTATCAGGGAAATCCAGAATATAATCCGCAACCTGTGGTATAATCTACAATAACCCCTCATATAATCTACAATAACCTGTGATATAATCCACAATAACCCCTCATAATCTACAATAACCTGTGATATAATCCACAATAACTCATAATCTACAATAACCTGTGATATAATCTGTGGTATAATCTACCATAACCTGTGATATAATCCACAATAACCCCTCATAATCTACAATAACCTGTGATATAATCCACAATAACCCCTCATAATCTACAATAACCTGTGATATAATCTACAATAACCTGTGATATAATCCACAATAACTCCTCATATAATCTACAATAACCTGTGATATAATCTACAATAACCTGTGATATAATCCACAATAACTCCTCGTATAATCTACCATAACCCATCATATAATCTAGAATAACCTGTGATATAATCTACAATAACCTGTGATATAGTCTACCATAACCCATCATATAATCTACAATAATCTGTCATAATCCACAATGACCCTTCGTATAACCTACAATAACCCATCATATAATCTACAGTAACCCTTTATATAACCCACAATAACCCGTCATATAATCTACCCTACCATAACCCATCATGTAATTCACAAGAACGTTTCATATAATCTACAATAACCCTTCATACTGTCTACCATAACCCATCATATAATCTACAATAACCCTTCATATTGTCAGTTTGTATGTTCTCCCCATGTGTGCGTGGGTTTCCTCCGGGCACTCCGGTTTCCTCCCACATTCTAAAGACATACTGATAGGGAATTTAGATTGTGAGCCCCATCGGGGACAGTGATGAAAATGTGTGCAAACTGTAAAGCGCTGCGGAATATGTTAGCGCTATATAAAAATAAAGATTATTATTATTATTGTCTACCATAACCCATCATATAATCTACAATAACCCTTCATACTGTCTACCATAACCCATCATATAATCTACAATAATCTGTCATATAATCCATAATAACCCTTCATATAGTCTACCATAACCTGTAATATAACCCACAATAACCCATCATATATCATCCCCTAATAGATACTATTGCTTCTACAGATCAGACAGAGGATCTGATTTCTACCATATATAAGTGCCTATTGTCATCCCAACTGGATAATCCCCTCTGACAGATAAAGCTAAATGAGAAGTGGATGTCGGCCCTATATCCATGGAGCAATGGTGAGAGAGTCCAGAAACTGTTCCCAAATTATCTCCCTGTGAGGCCCAAAGGCTCTTCTATATTAAATTCATAGAGTATACAAAATGCCAAGCTTCTTACCTAAGGCATTTTGCATCATGGCGATATGCTAGGTGTGGGATTGATGAGGCAGAGCACGGGAGCAGAGTAGATCTCTTTGTGTGATAGATAAAATAGTAGGTATATGTACTTATAGCATATAATGTGTGGTGTCCATTCGACTCAAAAGGACCGGACTATGTATGTAATCCAGCAGGGCAGTCAGTAAATAACCATGAGAAAAAGAAAGGAACGAATCCGACCATTAAAGTCCCAATACATTAGAGTAGTGAATCGACAATATATTTTATTTAAATGAGGTGATAATAGGATAGCAAAACAATGCCTAAAAGATATATGGAAAAAACATGATAAAAGCACACCCAGACAGGTATAAATCAGTATCCAGAGGAAGAGAATTTAAGTAAAATTCAATACCAAACAAATAGTACAAGATCCACGCGGATTGGCATATTATAAATAGCATCCATATTTATTCATTACTCATATCAGATGTTTGCCAGCAGATAGTTTGGCCAGATTAGTAGGTAGGTAAAGTGCTAATGCAATAAGGATTATATTGTACTGTATGGTATATAACAGATGCTAGTACATAGTTGTCAGTCTAGAATTTACAAGGCTAGGCTGTGCCAATACAGGGAAATGGTAAGATTGTGACCTTAAACATACACTGTAAGAAAAAAATCGTATATCTTGCAGCTTATAAGTCCTATATAGGTCAGTGTCTACCACTTATGGTCTATACCATCACTGGAGCATAAATTCGTAGAAAAATAGTTTAGAGACTTACAGTGTCAGGCTTCCTCTTCCGAGTGGCGTCCACCCCGACGCGCGTTTCGGCTACTGCCTTCACCAGGGGGGTAAAGTGGTTTCCATAAAGAATTTCACATGTTGATTTAGCTGGCCACATCTTAAATGAGCTTTGGCCCTGAGAAGACGGTAGAATTTCAGGATTATATTGATCTATGACTTCTCCATTGCATCATAGAGCTGTAACTCGCATTTGTGGATTGTTGCACGGAGAACTGTGTTTGCATACATTGACTTTAAAGGGAACCTGTCACCAGGTTTGGCTGATATGAGATACGGCCACCACCTTTCAGGACTGATATACAGCCCTCTATAACGCTGCATATTAGCCCCTAACCCGACCTGAATAGAATCCTACGACAGACAAGAATAGGATGACATACCTTTCTGAAAACTCCAGCAACTGATTTCTTCACAGACTGTTGTAAAAAGAAGAGAGGAATCTACACAATGGTAGACATGACCTTGTCTCAACTTTTAAGGTGTGTTGCTGCCATCAATTTCAAAATCGTTTCATTTTTACAACTAAAATAAAAAAAATGTTCAACTTTTGATCTGCGTTATTACATTCTTGTTCTCTATACATTTTACTCTTAAGTCTCAACTTTTTGGGAATTTGGGCTGTCATAGAGAAATGTGGTTCTTTACATGCTGGTGTGTACTAGGACCCGTAGCTATTTGGATATTCCATTTTACCATTTGCTTTTCGTTGTCTTTAGCATATTACACAGCGCAGGGGTGCCCTGCGGACAATACATTTAAATCACATTCTTGCATACTATGTGTATATCACTCTGCCATGGCGGTGCTTTGTCTACAGAGTATGGACGCTTTGCTGTTGCATTATATGTATATTACTGTGGCAGGAGGTGCCGGTGCCCTATGCATAATGTATGGAAATCACGCTGATGTTATTACATGTATTTTGCAGTGTCTAGGCTGCACAGTGTTGGTGGAAACAGTGCAGCATATAAAATAGCACATTATCCATGTGCTTTTTCCTTTCTAGCATCTTACAGTGTCCGGAGTGATCTTCAGTGCATATACAAATTCCATTGCTGCTCATTAAATGCGGCTGCTTAAATTACAGTCCATGGTGTGTAGGGGAATCACGCTGCCGCAGATTACATGTAAGTTATAGTATCAGGGCTGTACATAGTCATGGAGAAAATATGCCATACTCTAAATGGTGAGTTTATTTTCTCATGAGTTTTTGTTGTCTGTAGCATATTACTGTGTCCGTAGTTACAGTGTATTGTAAAAGTATTCACCCCCTTGGCATTTTTTCCTGTTTTACTACCTCACAACCTGGAATTTCAGTTTGTTTTTGTTTTTTGAGGATTTGCTTCAGTTCATGTAAAGAACATGCCTACAACTGTCAATATTTGATTTTCTTTTTTATTATGAAGCAAACAACAAAAAGGACAAATAACTGAAAACTACAGTGTGCATAACTATTCACCCCCATAAAGTCAGTACTTTGTAAAGTCTACTTTTGCTGAAATTACAGCTGCAAGTCATTTTGGATAAGTCTCTGAGCTTTGCCCTTTCCTCAAGGCAAAACTGCTCCAGCTCCTTCACGTTAGATGGTTTCCTCTGGTGAACACTAATCTGCAAGTCTGACCACAGATTCTCAATTGGATTAAGGTCTGGGCTATGACTAGGCCACTCCAAATATTTACATGTTTCCCATTAAACCACTTGAGTGTTGCTTTAGCAGTATGGTTTGGGTTCTTGTCTTGTTGAAATGTGAATCTCTGTCCCAGTCTCATATCACTAACAGACTGAAGCAGGTTTTGCTCAAGAATATTCCTGTGTTTCGCACCATCTATCTTCCTCTCAATTCGTACCATCTTCACTGTCTCTGCTGTTAAAAAACACCCCCACTGCATGATGCTTCCACCACCACCATGTTTCATTGTGGGGATTGTGTTATTGGGGTGATGAGCTGTGTTGATTTGGAGCCAGACATAACGTTTACCTTCGTTGCCAAAAAGTTCAATTTTGGTCTCATCTGATCACAGCACCTTCCTCCATACATTGGGGGAGTTGCACATATGTCTTTTGGCAAACTCAAAACAAGCCTTAGGCCATGTGCACACGATGCATTTTTCCTGCGGATCCGCAGCGGATTTTACCGCGCAGAAACGCTGCGGATCCCCAAAGTGATTTACAGTACAATGTACCGTAAATCAATTTAAAAAAAAAAACGCTGTGCAGACGCTGCGGTTTTTCCGCGGTACAAAAAATGCAGCATGTGCAGGGTGGATAAAAATCAATGTTTTTTTTAAAAAAATCCAAAAAAATCGGATTTTTTTTATTTAAATCGGATTTTTTTGATTTAAATCGGATTTTTTTCAATAAACTGCTTTTTGAGGAAAATATTTTACCATCCAAAGGTTCTTCCATCATGAGATAAAGCTGAGTTGTTTAACTCAGTAGAATAAAGGCTGTATATGTGTAACATTCACAATGCCATGCTCTTCCAGAGGTTTCTGTAGGATTAGTGGGCAGTTTCTCTCCTATATTATCACAGACGCTCGCTTTACTTACGCAGTTCTCAAAACTGAATTTGACTCCGCAGAGGTCCCAGCCTCTTCTTCACGGCAAAAATGTTACAACATGAACAGAGTTGAGAAAAAGACCTTAATCCTATTGTTCTACAAACCTATGAATACAGAATCAACCCCTTCAGTGCCAAGTCCAAGAAGTTAGACAATATGTTTCTGATTGTTTAGAGTGGAATAGATCTGCACAACACAAGAAGAATGTGAATCTAAGTGTGAGGAGGAGGAAGGGCAAGCAGACAAGAAAATGAAAGTGAAACTTTGAGCACAATACTGCAGCATAGCCACAGACAGACAAGTCTGGATCTGTTTGTGTGTACGATCTGAGGTTTATTACATTCTTTCCTTATAATGGCAGCAGGCCGTAAAAGAGACCCAGTTTGGGAATATTTTAATGAAGCTCCTTCGCCTATCGGTAAGGCAGGCATGCGTGCAAAATGCAAACAATGCAACAAAGAGATGCAAGGCCTGGTGGCGCGAATGAGGCAACATCATGAGAAGTGCGGTGATGAAGATGACCAACGAAACACTTCTGAACAGGCAGGATCTTCAGGTTGGTAAACATTTTTATTGAATCCTATTTCTAAAGACTGAACTGTCATGTGTGAGAAAAATTATATTTCTTATTATTACTGCATGTTACTGTCATTTGGTACAGTTATGAAGAAAAACAAATATTCCTTTTGGGGCAGGGGCAGTGATTTGTTGTGTACAATATGCAGAAATTGTATAAACAATAAAATAACAGCATTGACTTTTTTTGTTTAGGGGAATTCATGGATTCTGGAAACTATCCACCTCCAAGATCACCATCATCCTTTTCTACAGTTTCAGAGTTATCCATCCAGGATAGTGCTTCATTAGCAGCAGCAGCATTATCATCAGACACCCACAGCCACATATCACCATCACCCAAAAGGAAGAAAAAACCTTTACCTCCTGGAACCACCATAGATATGTTTGTGATAAGAACTAGCAGATTAGAAAAAGAGTTGATTGATGAAAAAATTGCCCAGTTTATTTATGCAACAAACTCTTCTTTCCGTCTGACTGAGAACCCACATTTCATTAATATGGTTCAGTCACTGAGACCAGGATACAGTCCACCCAGCAGAGCTGATGTTGCAGGGAAACTGCTGGATCAAGTGTATGACAGAGAAATGGAGCAATGTGCAACAGCTCTGGAGGGTAAAATTGTTAACCTAAGTATTGATGGGTGGAGTAATGTCCACAATGATCCTATTGTATGTGCTTGTATAACAACAGAAGAAGGTAAAGTCTTCCTTGCACAAACAACTGATACGTCAGGAAATGCACACACAGCAGAATACTTACAAGAAGTGGCACTAAAAGCTATAACGACGTGAACAAAAATTCAAATGTCTAGTACGCAGTTTGGTCACTGACAATGCTGCAAACGTATCCAAGATGAGAAGAGGTTTAGAAGAGCAGGGAGGGAATACAAAGCTGCTAATAACATATGGTTGCAGTGCTCATTTGCTGCACCTCTTAGCCAAAGACTTAAGTGTTCCAGAAATAAAGGCTAATGTTGAAATTGCTAAATACTTCCGTAATAATCATTTTGCTGCAGCAGCTCTGAAAAGGATGGGTGGAACCAAGCTAACGCTCCCACAAGATGTTAGATGGAACTCTGTGGTGGACTGTTTTGAGCAGTATATCAAAAACTGGCCTATTCTGATGACACTTTGTGAAGAAAATCGAGATAAAATAGATGGCACTGTCACGGCCAAAATCCTCAACATTGGGCTTAAGAGAAATGTTGAACATATGCTGAGCTTCCTGAAACCCATCTCTCAAGCTTTAAACAAAATACAGAAAAATAGCTGTTTTATTGCGGATGCTGTTGAAATTTGGAATGAACTGAGTGAACACTTAAAAACAGAACTACACATGGACAGAATTAAATTACAAGCAGTAAACAAACGAATGGGACAAGCACTGACTCCAGCTCATTTTTTGGCAAATATTGTCAATATCCAATATCAGGGTCAAAACCTAAGTGTTGAGGAAGAGGAGGTAGCTATGACATGGGTATCCAGCAATCATCCCTCTTTAATGCCAACTATAATAAACTTCAGAGCTAAGGGGGAACCATTCAAGAAATATATGTTTGCTGAAGATATTTTAAGGAAGGTCACACCAGTAAACTGGTGGAAGTCACTTAAGCGCTTGGATTTAGAGACTGTTCAAGTAATGATTTCACTTTTAACAGCAGTAGCTTCTTCTGCAGGCGTTGAAAGAACATTCTCTTCCTTTGGACTCATTCATTCTAAATTGAGAAATCGGTTGGGACCCAATAAAGCAGGAAAGCTTGTTTTTCTTTTCCAGATTATGAATAGGAACAAAGAAGAAGATGATGATGAAGATGACGACAAGTGAGCTACAGAGGACAGCAGGGACAGTAGTATTTAAGTTTTTCATGTGTCGGCTGGGCTGACAGTCTAAGTTTCATAAAATATATATATATTTTGTTTAGCCAAATTAGTTAACAAACATGGATGTTTGTTTAAGCAAATAACTTATGCTGTAATGTTGTTATTTTTTCAGTTGAATAAATCTATTTAAATTGTTATTAAGGTCAGGATTATTTTTCTGCTTCCTAAGTACAACAGAACAGTGGTGTCCAAATATGAATGATTAACCCATTAAACTGGGGAGAAAAAAGTAATATAAAAAGTGATTCTAAAAATCTTCATCTACTTGCATGTTAAAGTAGCAAGAACTAGTTTAGGTAGAAACTTTGATTTAAATCACTGATTTAAATCAAGCCTTACTGACTAGTGATTTAAATCGTGATTTAAATCAGTTAGATTTAAATCAAATCCACCCTGAGCATGATGTCACTTCTTTTGTGCGGTTTTCCACCTGCTCCATTCTCCAAATCCACAGGGGGAAAACCGCAGTGGAAAACCGCACAAAAACAGGAAGAAATCCGCAGGAAAAATGCAGGTCATTTGACCTGCGGATTTCTTCAAATCTGCACGGAAAAATCCGCAGGAGGAAAATCCACGTGTGCACTCAGCCTTAGGTTCACACTAGACTTTTTTTCATTGTTTTGTTTCTAAAGCAAAATCTTTTGGCAGGAAAGACGCTGCAGAAAAAAACATGTTTCCTTGGTTTTCTCTGCGTTTTTGTGTGGTTTTGGCATGCTAGATTTATCTTTTGTGCATGCTGATAAAGTTTAGTGTTAAAAAAAAGGTCCTATTCTATAGAATAAGGTTTTGTCACACAAAAAATGCAGCAAAACATGATACCAGCGTTTTTGGTGCCTTTTTCAGCATATTTTCACCACCCGTTAATTTCAGTGGGTGAAAGACGTTGCAAAAACGCTAAAGAAGTGTCATGCACCGTTGTGCAAAAAAAACATGCAAAGCAGAAAATCTTGATGACAAAAAAACCAAGGTGTGTGCATGACATTTCTGAAGTCTCATAGACTTTGCTGCTACTGTAAAACACAGCTGAAAATTTGCATAAAAAATGCTACAAAAGGACCTATTGTGAACCTTAAGCCTTGCAATTTTTGTGTAAGTAAAGGCTTTTTTTCTGCCCACTCTTCTATAAAGGCCACCTTTATGGAATGTACGGCTTATTGTGGTCATATGGACAGATACTCCAGTCTCTGCAGCTCCTTCAGGGTTACCTTTGGTCTCTGTGTTGCCTCTCTGATTAATGCCCCCCTTTCCCAGGTTGAGAGTTTTGGTGGGCAGCCATCTCTCAGCAGATATCTTGTGATACCATGTTACTTCTTTTTGATGATCATGGATTTGATGGTGCTTCGGGGAATCATCAGAAATTGGGATTTATTTTTTTTTATAATCCAACCCTGACTTGTACTTCTCAGCAACTTTGTCCCTGACTTGCTTGGAGATCTCCTTCATCTTGATGGTGTTCTTTAGTTAGTGGTGCCTCTTGCTTAATGATGTTACAGCCTCTGTGGCTTTCAGAGAAGGTGTGTATATACTGACGGCCCGTGTGACACTTAAGCTGGAGTCACACATAGCAATCTCGCTAGCGAGATCGCTGCTGAGTCACAACTTTTGTGACACAACAGCGATCTTACCAGCGAGATTGCTGTGTGTGACAGCGATCAGCGACCGGCCCCCTGTCGGGATCGCTGATCGCTGCAAGAAACCTTTTTTTTCGTCGCTGGTCTCCCGCTGGCCAGCACGCATCGCTGAGTGTGACAGGTGGGAGACCAGCGATCAGCTGTACAAAATAAAGCCCCTAAAAATTTTTGGTGCAAGCAATTACCATCAGAAGTCATATGCTTAGTAACAGTAAGTCCACCTGTGCGCGATCTAAAGCTGGAGTCACACATAGCGACTTACCAGCGATCCCGACAACGATATCAACGTGTCAGGAGTCAGGATCGCTGGTAAGTCGCTATGTGTGACTCCAGCTTTAGATCGCGCACAGGTGGACTTCCTGTTACTAAGCATATGACTTCTGATGGTAATTGCTTGCACCAAAAATTTTTAGGGGCTTTATAGTAAAATGGATGAATACACATGCACATTCCAGTTTTTGAGTTATTTGATCTCATAAGTTTAATGATGCCTATATTTTTCTCACTTCACCAATTTAAACTACTTAGTGCTGATGTATCACACAAATTGATTTACAAAAATATTTGAGTATAGATTGTAATGAAACAAAATGGGTCAAAGGCTAAGTGGGTTGAATACTTTAGCAAAACAACTGTATATATTTTTTCATGCTGGATATATGTGTAGTTTATTCTTGCTAATTCAAACATTTGGTCATTTAATAATTCGTTTATTTAGACGCCATCATACAATGGAAAATGTAGGTGTATTGCTACCTTAAATAAACTGCTTGTGAGTTGTTTGTGCATGTTTCCATATCAAGTCTGCTCCATTAGATGGTTTAATCTGTCTGGATACAAACTGTGCAGTTTGTATATCCGGTAGTATTCATTCACCCATTCATCCGTGACCATAGGCATAGAGATCACTCTAAAAATCTGTTTTTGAAACAAAGTCTTTCACGTCACCTGGCCATTAAACACAGTAAGAATTTTGATCTAGCCCGAGTGACACCTCTAGAATAGATCCCTTATTGAACGCTGAAGAGAAGAAAAATTCTAAATTCCAAAGAATTTTACTGGATATACAAACTGCAAAGCTTATATCCAGACGGATTAAACGACCTAATAAAGCAGACTTAATATGGAAATATGCACAAACAACTCCCCAGCGGTTTATTTAGGATAGCAGTACACCTACATTTTCCATTGTGTGACAGATTCTAAATAAAAAAATTATTAAATGACAAAATTTTTGAATAGAATAGATTTAGCATGGATAAACTATACACATACAGTGGGAAACAAAAGGTTGGACACCCCTGGTCAAAATTACTGTTATTATAAAACGTTAAACAAGTTAAAAATGAAATGATCTCTAAATGCCATAAAGTTAAAGAAGACACATTTCCTTTGTATTTTAGGCAAAAAAAAATTGTAATTTGATACATTTTAAAAATTACAAAAAGTAAAATGGGCTAATGCAAACATTTGGACACCTTTGGAGATTTGTGCCATCTGGGCTTCCGCAGCCCATTCACTAATATGATTGCATTGACGATCATAATCAATGTAAATCAACGGATGACATATAGTCTTCTGTTTGTATGAGACATTTTTTGCATTTTCTGTTTTGAGGCCATCATACCGCTATGAATACCTAATAATAATAAGAGTGTGCAAAGCAGTAATCAAAGCAAAAGGTGGCTACTTAGAAGAACCTAGAATATAAGACATATTTTCAGTTGTTTCACCCTTTTTTGTTAATTATATAATTCCACATGGGTTAATTCATAGTTTTGATGCCTTCAGAGTGAATCTACAATTTTCATAGTCATGAAAATAAAGAAAACTCTTTGAATGAGGTGTGTCCAAACTTTTGGTCAGTACTGTATATAAAATAAATATAAAAAAATAAATGAATTATTTTACCTGCCATTAACTCCACCCCTTTTGAACCAGAGAGGGTATATAAGGGTTGTATGTGACATTGTTTGTAGACTCCTTTTGTTTTATGTTCATTTCTTAATCATTGTTTTTATTAAACTCATTGTTGGTTGTGGAAACTCCTTTTTAGGGAATTTTAGGAATATCCATATCCTGTGTGGTGGAAGCGCCTTTTCCTGGTTTCTTTTTCTTGCTGTTCATGGACGTTGGAACTCCCTTGGAGGAATCATCCACAATCCACCAGGACGGCTGCAGTCCACAACACGAACTACGTCTTGGATTCATTAATTCATCAATTAGCACAACTCTGCCAGGTGAGCAAACAACGCCATTTTTTTCACCCAATCCATTTATTACCTTAGATAGCGCTCCTTTTTCCTCTATCTCTAGGGAAATCCTTCAATAGACTTTAGGGTACCGTTACACCTAGCGATGTACCAGCGATCCCGACCAGCGATATGACGCGGTCAGGATCGCTGGTGCATCGCTAGGTGGTCGCTAGTGAGCTGCCACAAAGGCAGATCTCACTAGCGACATCGCTACTTACCTGTCAGACAAGGCGATCCTGCGTCCTCCCGCCCGGCTCCACGCGTCGCTCGTCGGCGCCACAGGAAGCGCCGCAGGAAGTGCCCGACGAGGAATGGTCCAGCAGCTTCTCGCCCAATCAGCGATAACCAGCGGGGGAGCCGGTCGGAGGTAAGTATCACATGCAGCGATATCGCTAGCAATATCGCTGTAACGTCACAAAATCGGTGACGTTACAGCGATATTGCTAGCGATATCGCAGTGTGTAACGGGGGCTTTAGACATGAAATAGAAAGTCAATAAGTTTTTTGTATGGCTGAACACTGAGATGCTGTTCTCTTCATCTAAAGCCGGCGCGGATCGGGCGCAGTGCTCACGTGATGTAATACCCTCACCTGAGCCCTGGAAACGCGAGTGCCAACACCACCGGAATGGCACCAGAAGCGAGTAGAAGCGTTTTTATTTTAACGGGGGCAAACATTCAGATTGAGAAAGGGTTGTCCTTGTAGTGGACAACCCCTTTGAGTCCTTTCGTACTGGAATAGGAAATTCTTTGCTCTAAGTAAATCTGGTCAAATATAGTAAAAGATTTTAGGATGTATGCAAAAAAGGAAAGAGTAATGTAAGTCCTAGCAAGTCTGATTTCTCTGCCAGAGGTTTCATTACAGATGAATGGATGTTGAAGATCAAACAGGTTATTCTGTTATGCAAAATGAATCCATCTGTCTCCTTAAAGAGTTCCTGAGCAAACAGATGGGTGCCTTATGATGTGAAATGAGTGGTTCCAGGTCTGAAACCATGAGTGCCCTGGTGAAAAGTGATATTCACAATGGAATCAAATTTCACTATTGCCATCTTGCAGCCGAAAGACATTATGGTTAATCTAGATATTTTAAATAACTATTTGCACATTCTTATTTTAAAGAAGTGCTGTAATTCAAGAAGAGTTTCCATTTCCTAAACAGAGCTCTCCGGATTTTCACCAGCTTTAGAGGTGTTTCCAAAAGTAGCAATTTTTGCCATAACGGCTTTATGTCTTCAGGGAATCTGTGTCATTCCATTTCTAGCAGGTTTGTTATCTATGGCATCTTTCCTAAATAAGCCTTCAGTCTTCCCTGCGAATGACTCTCCATCTTCTCCAGTAGCTCTGGTTTCTTTTCAGGTTGTTCAACTACTTAGCAAACCTTGTTTCTCCTGAGAAAAATATTTTTATGTTCAAGAAACAATTTGGTTAACTTATTTGTTCTCCTGTTTCAGTACATACACTACCGTTCAAAAGTTTGGGGTCACCCAGACAATTTTGTGTTTTCCATTAAAACTCATACTTTTATTAATCAAATGAATTGCCAAATGAATTTAAAATCTAGTCCAGACATTGGCAAGGTTCGAAAAAAAGATTATTTAAAATAATGATTTTGTCCTTCAAACTTTGTTTCGTCAAAGATGCTCACTTTGCAGCAATTACAGCATTGCAGACCTTTGGCATTCTAGCAGTTAATTTGCTGAGGTAATCTGGAGAAATTTCACCCCATGCTTCCAGAAGCTCCTCCCACAAGTTGGTTTGGCTTGATGGGCACTTTTTTGCGTACCATACGGTCAAGCTGCTCCCACAACAGCTCAATGGGGTTGAGATCTGGTGACTGCACTGGCAGTTCTTGCATAATTTGGAGGTGTGCTTTGGGTCATTGTCCTGTTGTAGGATGAAATTGGCTCCAATCAAGCACTGTCCACAGGGTATGGCATGGCATTGCAAAATGGAGTGATAGTCTTCCTATTCAAAATCCCTTTTACCTTTTACAAATCTTCCACTTTACCAGCACCAAAGCAACCCCAGACCATCACATTACCTCCACCATGCTTGACAGATGGCGTCAGGCACTTTTTCAGCATTTTTTCAGTTCTGCATCTCACAAATGTTCTTCTGTGTGATCCAAACACCTCAAACTTGGATTCGTCTGTCCATAACTCTTTTTTCCAATCTTCCTCTGTCCAATGTCTGTGTTCTTTTGCCCATATAAATCTTTTTCTTTTATTAGCCAGTCTCAGATATGGCTTTTTCTTTGCCACTCTGCCCTGAAGGCTAGCATCCCGGAGTCGCCTCTTCACTGTAGACGTTGACACTGGCGTTTTGCGTGTACTATTTAATGAAGCTGCCAGTTGAGGACCTATGAGGCGTCGATTTCTCAAACTGCAGACTCTAATGTACCGTATTTTTCGCTTTATAAGACGCTCCGGATTATAAGACGCACCACAATTTTTGAGGAGAAAAATAAGAAAAAAATATTTTTTAATAAAATGGTGGTGCCTCTTATAATCCTTGCATCTTATTGCTTACCAGGGTTGGTGGCTGCGGTGTAGCGGGGTCCCAGGCTCGCTGCTGGAGGAGGCAGGCGTGGAGTGATGCTGCAGGCCGCATTCAGGGATGAGGGGGGGCTCCGATGTGTGCCGTTGCTGCTGCAGAGTCTTGTGCTGGTGTCAGGTTTCTCCACTTGTCCGGCGGTTGGAGGCCGGTGCTGCGGGTGCCTCCGGTGCGGCGTTGTGTGCCCATCGATGCCCGGGGCTCTGCCGACATTGTTCGACAGCCCAGAGCCCCAGCATTTCCTCAGTTCCCTGTATACGTGCGCTGAAGTGCCGGTAAAAAAAAAAATGGCCGCCGGCGCGTGCGCAGATGGGATCTCGCGACCCAGTTCTCGAGAGATGAGATCTGAAATCTCATCTCTCGAGAGCTGGGTCCCGAGATCCCATCTGCGCACGCGCGGCGGCCATTTTTTTGCAGGCACCACCGCGCGCACACAGGGAACCCAGGGAAAATGGCCACCGGCGCGTGCGCAGATGGGATCTCGGGACCCAGCTCTCGAGAGATGAGATTTCAAATCTCATCTCTCGAGAACTGGGTCCCGAGATCTCATCTGCGCACGCGCCGGCGGCCATCTTTTTACCGGCACACAGGGAACCGAGGAAATACTGGGGCTCTGGCCTGTCGCACAATGTTGGCAGAGCCCCGGGCATCGACGGGCACACAACGCGGCACCGGACACACCCGCAGCAGCGGCCAGCAACCGCCGGACGCCCCCGATCACAGCCTAGGTAAGGCATGTCCGCTTTGTAAGACGCACCCCTGTTTTCCCCCCAAATTGTGGGGAAAAAAAGTGCGTCTTACAAAGCGGAAAATACGGTACTTGTCTTGTTGCTCAGTTTTGCAGCGGGGTCTACCACTTCTCTTTCTACTCTGGTTAGAGCCTGTTTGTGCTCTCCTCTGAAGGGAGTAGTACACACCGTTGTAAGAAATGTTCAGTTTCTTGGCAATTTCTCACATGGAATAGCCTTCATTTCTAAGAACAAGAATAGACTGTCGAGTTTCACATGGAAGCTCTGGCCATTTTGAGAGTTTAATGGAACCAACAAATGTGATGCTCCAGATTCTCAGCTAGCTCAAAGGAAGGTCAGGTTTATAGCTTCTCTAATCAGCCAAACGGTTTTCAGCTTTGCTAACATACTTGCGCAAGGGTTTTCAAGGGTATTCTAACTATCCATTAGCCTTCTTACACAGTTAGCAAACACAAAGTACCATAAGAACACTGGAGAGATGGTTGTTGAAAATGGGCCTCTATACACCTATGAAGATATTGCATTACATACCAGATGTTTGCAGCTAGAATAGTGATTTACCACATTAACAATGTATAGAGTGTATTTCTGAATCATTTAATGTTAGCTTTATTGGAAAAAACTGTGCTTTTCTTTCAAAAATAAGGAAATTTCTAAGTGACCCTAAACTTTTGAACGGTAGTGTATAGCCATCAGAAGTCTGAGGCTGTTATCTTCTTCCATCACTTCAGTCTCTTGGGTGAAGACTCATATTTGTGTGATTGTATAAAAAAGAAAATTGGCACTCACTTCATGGTATAATAAAATTCTTTGCATGGTCCAAAGGTATACAAAAAAATGTCAGCAGGTCTGTAGGCTACAAGCTGTTTCATGCACGGAGTGCTTTCTCATGGTATATTGGGAAAAGGTGGCAATACCTTTTCAAACTCCTGCATTAACTCTTTTTTTACATATAAATTAAATAAAAAAAAAGTCTAATTACAGTATTTTAAAAAACATAAATTTAAATGAAAATGTTGAGATTCATTTTGGTCATTAAGACCTAATGGATGTGTAGCATCTTTTATCATTTAGTTTTAATAATTTTATTTGAACAATTAGCTTTTAATGGCCTTATTGAAAACTCAAAATTTTTATAGTATTGTACTTTTTAGAGATATGTTTTTTTAAGTAGTAACAGTAGTGTTCAAAATAATAGCAGGCCATTATGACTAATCAGATTAATCACTGTTTTTGGTATAAATTATATTACCACATGTCAAATAATTTACCAGTTGGTGCAGTAGATTCTAATTGTACCGTTACACTTAGCGATGCACCAGCAATCCCGACAACGATATGGATCGCTGGTGCATCGCTAAGTGGTCGCTAGTGACCTGCCACACAGGCAGATCTCACCAGCGACATAGCAGCGGTCGGGGGTCGCTACTTAGCTGTCAGACGCGGCGATCCTGACGTCCTCCCATCCGTGTCCACGCGTCGCTCGTCAGCGCCACAGGAAGCGCCCGACGAGAAATGGTCCAGGACGTTCTCGCGCAATCAGCGATGGACAGCGGGGGAGCCGGTTGGAGGTAAGTATCACATGTAGCGATATCGCTAGCAATATCGCTGCTACGTCACAAAACCAGTGACGTTACAGCGATATTGCTAGCGATATCGCTATGTGTAACGGGCCCTTAAGAAAACCAACAGGCTCCGCATTCATAATCTGTAGGTTTTTGAGTCTATTAGAATAATTAATTGAAAGTGTGTGTTCAAAATAATAGCAGTGTGGAGTTCAATTAGTGAGGTCAATCATTCTGTGAAGAAACAGGTATGAATTAGGTGGCCCTTAGTTAAGGGCGAAGCCAGGGCATGTTGTCCATGAAAAGCCTTAGAAATATGGGTCATTTGAGACATTGTTCAGTAGAACAGCGTACTTTGATTAAGAAGTTGATTGGAGAGGGTAAAACTTATAAAGAAGTGCAGGCAATGATAGGCTGTTCAGCTAAAATGATCTCCAATGCTTTAAAATGGAAAGCCCAACCAGAGAGACGTGTGAGAAAATGAAAGACTATCGTCCGAATGAATGGAAGAATAGCCAGAATGGCAAAGGCTCAGCCAATGATAAGCTCCAGGATGATCACACACAGTATCAGGTTACCTGTGAGGACTGTGACAGAAGACACCTGTGTGAAGCTAATCTCTTAGCAAGAAGTCCCCACAAAGTCCCAATGTTAAAAAAAAAAAAAAAAAAGATGTACTGAAGCAAAAATGATTTGCCAAAGAACACATCAACCGGCCTAAAGGGAAATGGAGAAACATTTTGTCGACTGATGAAAGTAAAATTATTATTTTGGGGTCCAAGGGCCGCAGACTGTTCATCAGATGACCTCCAAATTCTAAATTGAATCCATAGTACACTCTGAAGACAGTGAAGCATGGTGGTACAAGCATCATGATATGGGTATGTTTCTCTTACTATGGTGTCGTACTTACTTATCGTATATCAGGGATCATGAACCAGTTTGCATATATTAAAAAACTTGAAAAGGATATGCCTTTGAAGAGGGTGTTTCAACAAGACAACGACCCTAAACACACCAGTAAACTACAAAAATCTTGGTTCCAGTCTAACAGAATTGAGTTTATGAAGTGGCCAGCCCAATCCCCAGCCCTTAATCCGATAGAACACTTGTGGGTTGACATTCAAAATGCCGTTTCTGAGCAAAGCCAACAAATGCCAAAATATTGTGAGATTTAGTACAAGCATCCTGGGCCGGAATAACAGTTGACAGGTGCCAGAAGCAGGGCCGGCGTTAGGGGCAAGCAGACCAGGCAGCCGCCTAGGGCCCCCACTCCTCCAGGGGCCCCCAGCCAGTGGCCGCTATGCAGTCCGTAAGAGGGCCCCCCATCACTCATTCAACTGTATCCACATCATAGATGCCGATACAGTTGTAAGCAGTGATGGAGGAGAGAGCGTCACATGACTTTCCCCCAACATTCCCCCTCTGCTTGTGACTCAGCAGTGGAGCCGATGAGACCGAAGCAGAGCCTGGAGCAGCGCGGAGAACAAGGAGGAGGTGTGTGTGTTTGTGTGCTGCATTATAGTGTGTGCTTGTCTGCACTATACTGTGTGTGTGGGTTGCATTATAGTATGTGTCTGCTTTATACTGTGTGGGGGAGCTGCACTATACTGTGTGTGGGGGGAGCTTTACTAAACTGTGTGGAGGGGCTGCATTATACTGTGCGTGTGGAGGGGGCTGCATTATACTGTGTGTGAAGGCGGCTGCATAATACTGCGTGTGTGTGTGTGTGTAGGGGGTTTCATTATACTGTGTATTGGGCTGCAGTATACTGTGTGTGGATGTAGTATACTTTGAGGGGGGCTGCATTATACCCTGAGTGGGACTGCAGTATACTCTGAGGGGCTGTATTATACACTATGAGGGGGGGCTGGATTATACTCTGAGGGGGGCTGCATTATATTCTATGAGGGGGCTGCTGTATAATCTGAGGGGGGTTGCATTATACCCTGAGTGGGACTGCAGTATACTCTGAGGGGCTGTATTATACACTATGAGGGGGGGCTGCATTATACTCTGAGGGGGGCTGCATTATACTCTATCAAGGACCATGGGGAGTGCATTATACTATATGTAATTTATGGGACTTGCATTATACTGTATCGAGGACTATCTGTCCCCATCATTCTTTCTCAGCCGGTGTAAAGAAACTCGGGAACAAGCGTCGAACGACTTCTATATTGTAGATCACGCCCGTTTAACGGCCTGAACTCAGCGCATGTAAATACATCCGAAATGGTTCTGTGTGATGGTGCAATATGTGAGCATTTGGGGCCCCACTTTTGGTTTGTGATTCCCTCGAATGCTAAATCCACAAAAAAGTACGTATTGTGAGTTTGTAAACAAAAATGCAGACACTGCTATTTTTTAGAACAGCCCAACGTTCATTTATTAGTTTGTGTAAAGTAGTTAAAAATTCTATACATTTCTCTTCATGTTTTGAATTAGAAAACAGTGTGCAATATTCCCAATGCATGGAAATAAAAACTAGTATAAAGATTTTGTGATTAACTCATGTTTTGGAACACACTGCTATTATTTTGAACACTGTTGTATAATCAAACTATTTTTACTTAATTTATAGGTAACAAAAGCATTTATTAAAGGGAATCTGTCACCCCATTTTTGGCCTATCAGCTGCCGGCACCACCATCAGGGGCTTATCTACAGCATTCTGTAATGCTGTAGATAATCCCCCAATGAAACCGGAAAGATGAGAAAAAAAAGTTAGATTATACTCACCGGGGGGCGAGGGCAGGTGCGGTGGGTGTTGCGGTCCGGTCCGGCGCCTCCCATCTTATTACGATGATGTCCTCCTCCTTGCTTCTCCCTCGGCTCCTATGCAGGCGTACTTTATCTGCCCTGTTGAGGTCAGAGTAAAGTACTGCAGTGCGCAGGCGCCGAGAAAGGTCAGAGGTCCGGCGCCTGCGCATTGCAGTACTCTGCTCAGCCATCAACAGGGCAGATAACGTACGCCTGCGCAGGAGCCGAGGGAGAAGTAAGGAGGAGGACATCATCATATGAAGATGGGAGGCGCCGGACCGGACAGAACGCCAGGGTGAGTATAATCTAACTCTTTTTTCTTATCTTTCAGGTTACATCGGGGGCTTATCTACAGCATTACAGAACGCTGTAGATATGCCCCTGATGGCGGTGCCGGCAACTGATAGGGCTAAAATGGGGTGACAGATCCCCTCTAAGAAGGGTCTTAAAAAAGCACTTAGTGTGTGAATTGTCCGTAGCCTACTGACCTGCTGAATAGTGTTATTTTTGTATACCTCTCAACCATGCAAAAAAGAATAAACATATTTTTTTTAGACAACGGGGTGAGGACCAATCTACTTTTTGAGATGTTATATTTGAACTTCCTCAGATATTGTGCACCAAACGTATGAATACTGCTTGTATCCCACTGTATTTATCCTGTCTTTTGTAATTGTACAGACCTTACCTTCCACTATATATAATTTCTGTATCTACAGCAGAAAATTTTGTCTGTGATCTGGCAGATTTTCACAAGAAATAGTAAATTGGACCTCTTCTCTTAGGATTTAACATACTATCCTTTCCTCCTTTCCAGAGGGTAATATTTTCAACTGATGAAGCAACAAGTTTTTAGTAACTGCTGATGCTTCAGCCCAATGTTGGAGAGCCCATTTATTGAGCAGTTGGTGAGAGGTGCCTGATCTTTTCTGAGATAGAAAACATTACTTAATCTTAGAGAAATGAAGGATGCAAGACTTGCACTTGTACAGTTCAAGAGTTAAGTAAGAGGAATGTCTGGTCTGGTCAGAATAAGCAGTTTTGTATTAGGCCTGTTTCACACTTCAGTTTTTTGTTTCAGGCGGAAAGCGGAATGAAGAATTTTAAAGGAACCGCTGCCCGGGAAGGAGAGAGAGAGAGAGATATTACATTTCCTCCTGACTTCATTCCTCCGGGCATGCGCTGTATAAAAATGCGGATCCTGCACTACAAAAAACGTTACATGGTCCGTCCAGGCATCTCGGCGGACGCAAAAAAATTGACGATTCCGCAAAAAAAAAGGATCCAACGGATGACCATCCGTCAAGATCTGCCAGTAATGCAAGTCAATGGGGAAGAAAATGGATCCGCCAAAAAAATAAACAAGGGAGCACACAAAGTCTAACTTTGTTATGAGAATGCATGACAATCTTGCATTTTGTAGAGTGAAATTGGCCAGCCTAAAAGGCTCAGCTTTTAATAAGTTATGTGATTCTTCAGTCTGATTTTTCGAGGAGTGTGAATCCTGCAGAATGGTCTCTCTCCATGAAATACTTTCACAGATTCTGATTTCCTCAAACAATACTAAATATGAAGAGAATTTCAATTACAGTGGTCACTGTGGTCACTGTTAGTAATTGAAATTCTCTTCATATTTAGTATTGTATCAACTGATCCACCATAAAGGGAACACCCCGAAGAGAATATAAACGTTAAGATACAACCAGTGAGTATGGTGGACATGCAACGAGTGGTGTGACCTTTTGTATGTTTTATTGGTACCTTAATATATCATTGTTCCAATAGCATCAGCAGCTATCAAAAACGAGATCTCTACCATCAGATAACCTGCAAACTACTTGCCACGTAGACATCTCAACTTACACAGAACATTCTACAACAACTTCATTTTTAAGTAAGTACGTATAACTGCTGTTAAGTATTGTATTTATTTCCCCCTTTTTTTTTCTGTATACATCTGCTCAGCATAGCGCGGTGAATCACACAAATATACGGTTCGCTCAGACTTTATAACAGGAGCCGACACAGTCCTGTCTCTTCACCAGCTGCATCTGATTTTTTTGGATAGGTAGCGCCCGTGTTACTTTACCGTAATTATTGTTTATTATTTAACCCCTTTAATCCTATGTCCAAACCCACTCTGCACCAACATGAGATTTTGTGTAACCTAGGTCCTCCCTGTCACAAAGTCACTGGTAAACTACTGGATGGAAAATATGTATCACTAAGGTTGTTAGCTTCAGTGATATGAACCTAGGGAAATTGCTTCAGCACACTAAGTGCTAAGAGGGGTTAATCAGCCATTTTAAATGCTCGGTTTTTAAGGGAACAGCTGAAGAGCAGGTGGGAGGCTGTTTATCATATATCCTCCGCAGGGTGGGGTTTATAAGTTAAAATAGCCTTCTGAGTCATTTGGTGGTGGGTGTGTTTGGAGTTGTGAACTCCAGAGCTGAGTGTATGGAGGTTGCAGATCTCCTGGATCTGAATGCCTTTGTTAAAAGGACTAAGATGCTGGACTCTAAGCCAGGTGGGCTAACCAGCATTATTGCATAGACTTGTTACTTTTTGTTTTACCTCATGCCGGACAAAGGCTGTATTTACATTTTCTGGTGAGGCGGTTTATGGGAACTGCAATAAACCAGCCGGACTTTAAATAGAAACGGTTCCTGTGTCTACCTTAATGTACAGCCAAGTGAGCCAATCTACCACATCCCGTTAACCCCAGACCTTCATAGAAAGTACTACAGTCAGTACCCAGCAATTGATCTTATTATATTTTTATGCTAAAAAAAATTGCAAGACCATATGTATCATTGTGCAAATTCCAGCAATTCACATGTGATAAAAATCCACTATTACCAGTGTAAAAAGTCTTTATGAACACAATATATCTGCTATCTGCAGTATTACATATTACTGGCTCTCTAAACATGGCTTGGATCCATCCATGGATAATAGAAACAAAAGTCCAGTACTTCAGATGGTAACTCCGCTGAAAGAGCAATAACCTTTTAAAAGTTCCACATATAGAGGAGCAACATCATGGTATGTCCACCAGCTGGACTGTGTGAGCACTTTCGGAGACATACCGGTACTTCTTTATCAAACATGCGCCATCAATGTTGCACAGGGATTGAATAGTATTCCTCTGTCATGACTGCTCAGATTAACCCTGCCAGATTTAAAATTCAATTTTCACTTCATCAGTCCACAGGACTTGTTTCCAAAATGCATCAGGCTTGTTTACATGTTTTTTTGCATACTTCTGACACTGAATGTTGTGGTTAGGACAGAGAGGAGGTTTTCTTCTGATGATTCTTCCATGAAGGCCATATTAGTGCAGGTGTCTCTGAACAGTAGAGCAATGTACCACAATGCCAGAGTCTGCTAAATCTTTCTGAAGGTATTTTGCAGTCAAGTGGGGGTTTTGATTTGCCTCTATAGCAATCCTATGAGCAGCTCTCACTGAAATTTTGCTAGGTCTTCCAGACTTTATCTTGTCCGTCACTCTTCCTGGTAACTGCTCTTTATTTACATTTTGAACTGAGGAAAGGGCTTCTTGAAACCACTTTGCTATCTTTTTATAGCCTTCTCCTGCTTTGTGGGCCTCCACTATTTTCTTCTTCAGAGTGCTAGGCAGCTGCTTAGTTGAACCCGTAGCTGACGTTTTATGGCACAAGGTTATAAGAGGCTGGGTTTTTCTAAAGCTGGGAAATTTGTATCACCTGGCCTTTCCTAACGATGATAGTGAACAAGCCATAACGCTAACGGGTTAATTGCAGTATTTTTCAGACTATAAGATGCACCAGACCATAAGATGCACCTACAGTGGGTACGGGAAGTAGTCAGACCCCTTTAACTTTTTCACTCTTTGTTTCATTGCAGTCATTTCAAAATTCAAAAAAGTTCATTTTTTTCTAATTAATGTACACTCTGCATCTCATCTTGACTGAAAAAAACCAGAAATGTATACATTTGGGCAAATTTATTAAAAAAACCCTGAAATATCACATGTTCATAAGTATTCAGACCCTTTGCTCAGTATTGAGTAGAGGCATCCTTTTGAGCTAGTACAGCCATGAGTCTTCTTGGGAATGATGCAACAAGTGTTTCACACCTGGATTTGGGGATCCTCTGCCATTCTTCCTTGCAGATCCTCTCCAGTTCCGTCAGCTTGGATGGTGAACGTTGGTGGACAGTCATTTTCAGGTCTCTCCAGAGATGCCCAATTGGGTTTAGGTCAGGGCTCTGGTTGGACCAGTAAAGAATGGTAACAGAGTTGTTCTTTTAGCTGTGTGCTTAGGGTCATTGTCTTGTTGGAAGGTGAACTTTCAGCCAAGTCTGAGGTCCAGAGCACTCTGAAAGAGGTTTTCCTCCAGGATATCTCTGTACTTGGCCACATTCATGTTTCCTTCAATTGCAACCAGTCGTCCTGTACCTGCAGCTGAAAAACACCCCCATAGCATGATGCAGCCACCACCATATTTCACTGTTGGGGTTGTATTGGGCAGAAGATGAGCAGTGCCTGGTTTTCTCCACACATACTGCTTAGATTTATCACCAAAAAGTTCTATCTTTATCTCATCAGACCAGAGAATCTTATTTTGCATAGACTGGGAGTCCTTCATGTGCTTTTTAGCAAACTCTATGCAGGCTTTCATATGTCTGGCACTGAGGAGAGGCTTCCATCATGCCACTCTGCCATAAAACCCAACTGGTGGAGGGCTGCAGTGATAGCTGACTTTGAGGAACATTCTCCCATCTCCCTACTGCATCTGTGGAGCTCAACCACAGTGATCTTGGGATTCATCTTTACCTCTCTCACCAAGGCTCTTCTCCCACGATTGGCTGGCCGGATAGGTCTTGGAAGACTTTGGGTGGTCCCAAACTTCTTCCATTTAAGGATTATGGAGGCCAGATCTGTGCTTTGCCACAATTCTGTCTCTGAGCTCCTTGCCCAGTTCCTTTGACCTCATGATTCTCATTTGGTCTGACATGCACTGTGAGCTGTGAGGTCTTAAGGGCCTGTCACACTAAGCGATATCACAGGTTTTGTGACGTTATAGCGATATTGCTGGCGATATCGCTATGTCTGATACTTACCTCCGACCGCTCCCCCGTTGCTTATCGCTGATTGCGCGAGAACGTCCTGGACTGTTTCTCGTCGTCAGCTTCCTGCTGGGCTTCCTGTGGAGAGACGAGCGTGGACACGGGTGGGAGGACGTCAGGATCGCCTAGTGTGACAGGTAAGTAGCGACCCCCGTCCTCTGCTATGTCGCTGGTGAGATCTGCCTGTGTGGCAGCTCACTAGCGACCACTTAGCAATGCACCAGCGATCCTGACCGCGTCATATCGCTGGTCGGGATCGCTGGTGCATCGCTAAGTGTGACAGTACCTTTATATAGACAGGTGTGCGCCTTTACAAATCAAGACCTATCAGTTTAATTAAACACAGCTGGACTCCAATGAAGGAGTAGAACCATCTCAAGGAGGATCACAAGGAAATAGACAGCATTTTACTTATATATGAGTGTTTGAACAAAGGGTCTGAATACTTATGACCATGTGATATTTCAATTTTTATTTTTTAATAAATTTGCAAAAATTTCTACATTTCTGGGTTTTTTGCAGAGTGTACATTAATAAGAAAAAAATGCACTTTTTTTATTTCACCAAATGGCTGCAATGAAACAGAGTGAAAATTTGTATGGGGTCTGGATACTTTCCATACCCACTGTAGGTTTTACAGGAGAAAATTAGAAAAAAAATGAAGCAAAAAATATGGTCAGTTGGATCATGGGGTCTCCGGGGCCACTCCCTTTTCATTATCATTACTCATGAAGGGTAACGGTTGGGTGGATCTGTGGAGGATTTGTCATCCTGAGGTTAGAGAATATACCTGTCACTCATCCATTAGACGCACTTTATCCCGTTTAGACTACATATTTGGTTCCAGTAACCTAGCAATGTGGGTGGGGGATATGGAGCATGGGAACAGGGGTATTTTAGACCATAGTCCAATAATACTTAAACTCAGATTTGGCCAGGCAAGTCACGGTATATTTTGGAAGCTAAACCATTTTGGCTGAAATTGATAGGCCCCAATGACAGGACTCTGGACCAGTTGGACTGCTTCATTTCATCTCACCCTGAACCCCAAAATATTAATTTGTTCTGGTATGCCCTTAAGGCATAGTTAATGGGATGATTGTCCTCTACAATTTCTTATATTAAGCAAACGACATCAAGGGAGGATGATGACATGGAGAGGCGCCTGAGGGGATTCGGAGGCAACTTATATAGCTAACCAGACAATTGAAAATAGAATTGAGTGGTTGAACTCCTATAGATTATATACTCAATATATGGATACCAAATCTAAACGTTAACTATTCTTTAAATGTCAGTCATATTTTGAACTGGGGAATCAATCCAGCAAACTACTGGCATTTATAGTGCGCCAGCACAACACATCTAATACCATACTTCAAATTCGAAAGCCTGATAATTCAATAGTAACCACAACTGATGACATACTCCAATGTTTCCATGATTACTATAAAACATTATATAGCGCCAAAGGTAGTTTCAGCACTTTGGAATGTCTTGAATACTTATCAGATGTGGAGTTCCTTACGTTAGGCCCTACTCAACAAGCCTTTCTGGATGCAGACTTTACTATAGAGGAAATAAATGGAGCTTTTGCGGATCTAGCCTCTGGGAAAGCACCTGGGTCGGATGGGTTTCCCATAGAAATGTACAGGAAATATCGGGATGTTTTGGGGCCACTCCTCCTAAAGGTGTTTCGGGAAACTTGGGAGAGAGGCTCTCTATCAGACTCTTTATGAGGCAAATATAATAATTCTTAAGAAAGAGGGGAAAGACCCCCTTGACTGTGGATCATATCGCCTCATATTGCTGGTAAATGTGGACTATAAGATCTTCACTAAGATCCTGGCCACTAGACTGAATTCGGTGATACTTGAAATAATACATCCAGACCAGACTGGTTATATGCCCGGGAAGAATACATCTATTAATATTAGGAGAGTTCAGTCGGTGGTTCAGTACAGCTCCCTGGTGCCAGATAATAAGTGGGCCTTGGCCTCGTTAGACGCAGCTAAGGCCTTTCACTCCCTTGAGTGGTCCTTCTTATCCGCATTTTTACAAAAATATGGTTTTGGTTCTAAATTTCGGAAGTGGATTGGTGCAATGTGTATGAAGCCAAAAGCCCGAATAATAATAACTCTATATCCGAATCATTCTCTTTGTCAAGGGGAACATGTCATGTCTCGTGATCGAAGCACTGGCGATACGTAAAAGATCCACTCCGGTCATTAAGGGTATAGATATAGCGGGCCGTTTGGACACCATTGGCTTATATGCTGATGACATGGTGATATTCATGGATAACACAGAAGAAACATTACCACATGTGAATGCCACAATAGACAAATTTAGTAATTATTCAGGATTATATATAAACTGGGATAAATCCGCTTTAATGCCTCTCTTCCACGGTCCAATAAATCACCTCGAAATGTTATCTCCACTGCCTGTTGTAGCTAATTTGAAATACCTGGGCATAAATATGCCAAAAAAACAGTAAATTTGATTTACAACTCAATATTCTCCCGCTGTTGGAACTTGTCAAGCTCAAATTTGATATTTGGAGCAAATTACCATTATCTGACGTATTAACTTAATTAAAATGATCCTACTCCCAAAGCTTAATTATTCCCTCCAACATAGTGCAGTATTGATCCCTAAATACTTTTTCTCAGGTCTAAATTCATTGACCTCGGCCTTTATATGGGGAAAGATCAGACCCAAACTCAAACTGTCCACCTTACATAGGTCTAGACGGGGGAGCGGTGCTGCCTTATTTCTTTTTATATTATTTGGCTGGGCAGATCAGAGCCTTGAGTAAATGGATGCCCAATAATTATCTACCTAACTCGGAGAGCCTTTTGCCCCATGCTGCAGGGACCAACTGCTTGTTGGGCTTTTTAGAAATAGATAAACCTAATGTCTCTGGATTATTGTCCCTGCTTTGTTTGGCTAGGTCGGTCTGGAGACAATTTAAACAAGTGGTTCGTTTTGATGGCATCATAGCTGAAATGCCATTATGGAATAATACTTATTTTCCAATGTTATTAAAATCACCCATTTACTCAATTCTGGATCTCACATAACGTCTCCTCGGTCAATGATCTATAAGAATACAATGTTCTAATGTCCTTTGAACAAATAGAAACCAAATAAAGTATCCCGCGGTCCTAATTTTTTTGCTATCTACAGCTTAGATCAGCAATTCAATCAAACTTACGCAATATAAATTCGACCCAAGTACTATCGTCCTGCCCTTTAATAGGAATTCTTAAGTCACAGGGCCCCCAGGGTCTAATTTCTGCTTTATATACACATATGTTGTCCGTGGGTACCGATTCAGTTTCACTGACAATAAGACGGAAATGGAAATCTCTCATCTCTGGCATTCAAGATGAGGATTGGGGAGAGATTCTTGAATCTCCAACCAAGCTGTCTCCGTCAGCTAATAACAGGATGACTCAACTATATATACATTAGTACACCAGTCCTATATGACTCCGTTGCGGTTATTTAGAATGGGGTGGTCTCAATCTTCAGAATGCCCAAGATGTCATGCAATTGATGCAAATGTTATTTACATATAGTGTAGGGGGTGCCCAATTATCCTATCCTTCTGGAAAAAGGTAACTTCGTTGTTTACCTCCCTTATATGCACCCCTGTTCCTCTTAACCTGTTGGTGTGTCTGTTTGGTGTGCTAGAGGAAGAGATTTGGGGGCACCATGTTAAAATTTTCCTACGCGAGACACTTTTCTTAGGCAGGAAAATATTGTCCTTGCCTTGGATGGGTAATGCACATCCATCTCTTAGAGCTTGGATTGAGTTGGTGACTTCAGTTATACCTTATGAGCGGACAATGTGTCAAAATAGGGGTTGCCTGGGAAAGTTTAATAAGATTTGGGACGTGTGGAATACTTCTCACCTTACTATATCAACGTGTAGACACTAGTTTGATTCCAAACATAATAGATGTAGTGAAGAATACATTGATTCACACTTTATGGTTTCATAATGTCACTAGCATTGTGGAGGTTGTTAATGGCGGCAGGGTAGTAGTAGTTTTAGTTTTATGATCGATATGTTGAATGTAATGTATCACTTTGAGCTATGCATAGCCAAACATATAGAATAACGAATAATGAACCTTTTTTTTCTTTTTAATTACCCCTTAATTGTCCAAAGGAGTGAGGATCTGTGGGATTGAAGTCTGTACAAGTAGCTCATTATGCAAGCTTGTTGTTTTACCATAATTAACATGTATACATTACATTGGTTATGTACCAAATATGTTTGTTTGTTGCTGTTTAATAAACGAATAAAAAAAAATATATATATAGTCAGTTCTGTACTAATATCTCCTGTCCTGGTATATATGGTCCCCTCATCCCTATCCTGGTATGAATGGCCCCCCTCAAACCATAGCCTGGTAGGCATGCCCCCCTTATCCCTATCCCTGTATATAGGGCACCATCTCCATCCTGGTATGCATGGCCCCCTCATGCCTAGCCTGGTAGGCATGACCCCCTCATCCCTATCCTGGTAGGCATGGTGCCCTCATCAATATCCTGGTATGCAGGGCCACCATCTCCATCGTGGAATGCATGGCTCCCTCGTCCCGATCCTGGTATGCATGGCCCCATTCTTATCCTGGTATGATTGGCCCCCATCCCCATTATGGTATGCATGGCCTCTATCAGAAAAACCTTAAAAAAAACATCCTACTTACCTTCCCTGCACTCCCTCGCAGGGTCTTGTTCAGATGCAGGCAGCTGATTTATGCTTTTAAGCAGCGCATGGCAGTGACCTCATGCTCTGCTTACAAGCCTAGGACAACTGCAAGAATACTCACTGCTCCCCTCGCTATGTGCGTGGAGAGCAGTGAATATTCTTTGCTCTTTAATAGCGAGCACAATGCTAGGCCTGTTTCACACATCCGTTTATTAGCTCAGTCGAAATCCAAGAGAGAGAATTTTTTCAGCCGCCAGAACAGAGTTTAGGGTTAAATCTCCGGCTGAGTCAATTCCTCCGGGCATGCGCACTGTAAAATGCGGATCCGCCCGTCAAAAAAAAGGTCTCATTGTCCGTCCGGGCAAGTCGGCAGACGCCAAAATTTTGACGGATCCGGATAAAAACGGATCCAACGGATGACCATCCGTCAAGATCCGCCGGTAATGCAACTCAATGGGAAAAAAAACGGATCTGCCAAGAAAAATGGCGGATCCGTTTTTTTAGCAAAACGGCGGATTTTGACTGATGGTGACAGACGGATGTGTGAAAGAGGCCTTAGCTGCCGGCTTCCTGCAGCTGCCGGGTGTTCACGTGTGCCCGCTACTAAAGGGAATGAATATTCACTGCATTCCACACCTATGGGAGTGGAGAGCAGTGAATATTCACTTAAGTAGCGGGCACAAGCGAACGCCCAGCAGCTGCAGGAAGCTGACTGCTGCGGCTAACAGCGTGTCCACTATTAAAGAGAAATAAATATTTACTGCTCTCCACTCCTATGGGCGTGGAATGCAGTGAATATTCATTTCTCTTTAGCAGGTGTTTGCCGCAGCAGCTGGCTCCTGCCTCCTGTGACCCGCTGCTCCGCCGGTGCCGCTCCCCCACCTCCCCATCCACAGCAGGTACAGCTGGACTACAAGACACACCCATTATCCTCCACATTTTTGGAGGAAATAAGTGCATTTTATAGTACGAAAAATACGGTAAGGTCTGAAACCTTGGTCAATGTCATCTGAGCACACAAATCTCCAAGTGTGCCCAAACATTTGCACTGGCCCATTTTCCTTTTTGTAATTTTTAAAATGATTAACCCCTTAATCCCATATGCCGTACTATCCCGTCCATGTGCCCTGGGACTTAATTCCCAGGGACGGGATAGTACGTCATAGCGATCAGCGGCGCCCACGCGGTGAGCGCTGCTGATCGTCGCCGGATGTCAGCTGATTATCACAGCTGACACCCGGCACAATGTCCAGCAAATAGAAAATGGATGACAGCACTTACAGGATCAAAGGATGCACGCTCTAAGTCCAGGGTCCCAGTTGAACAAGAGAAGTCACAGAATGAAGAAGAGCAGCATACTGGATGCTGCTCTTCACCCGGCACAATGTCTCAGGGGCGGTCACGGACCGCCCCCGACACGTTAACCCCTTGCACACCGCGATCAAACACGATCGCGGTGTACCGGGGGTTAAAGGGAAGCATCGGCAGGGAGGGGGCTCCCTCCGTGCTTCCCTGAGCCCCCCACGGCAGCGCAATGTGCAGCGCTGCTGCGGGGGGGCTCCTTCCCTGCAGGCCCTCGAATCCAAGATGGCGACGGGGACCTTCGGGGGCCTGCAGGGAGCTGGCTTCCTCAGTGCTTGCAAAGCGCAGGCACGAGGAAGCCTGCTGCACTGCGTGTGACAGATCGCTGATCTGTCACAGTGATCTGTGATGTGACAGATCAGCGATCTGTCACAGGACAGTGATGTCCCACCTGGGACAATGTAATAAAGTTTAAAAAAAAAAGTGTTAAAATAATTAAAAAAAAAAAAAATCGCCAAATAAATTAGAAAAAAAAAAAAATATTCCCCCAATAAATTCATTTTTTGGAAATAAAAAACAAACAATAAAAAATATTTGGTATCGCCGCATCCGTAACGACCTGCCCTATAAAACTGTTCCATTAGTTAACCCCTTTAGCGAACCCCTTAAAAAATAAAAAACGAAGCAAAAAATGATTTATTATCATACCGCCTAACAAAAAGTGCAATAACGCCCGATCAAAAAGACGCATATAAATATCCATGGTACCGCTGAAAACGTCATCTTGTCCCGCAAAAAATATGACCTCACATGACTCGGTGGGTCAAAATGCGGAAAAATTATAGCTCTCAATATGTGGTGATGCAAAAACTATTTTTACAATAAAAAGCGTCTTTTACCGTGTGACAGCTGCCAAAAATAAAAACCCGCCATAAATAGTAAATCAAACCCCCCGTTATCACCCCCTTAGTTAGGGAAAAATAATAAAATTAAAAGAAAATGTATTTATTTCCATTTTCCCATTAGGGTTAGGGCTAGAGCTAGGGTTAGGTCCAGGGTTAGGGCTAAGATTAGGGTTAGGGGTGTGTTGGGGTTAGGGTTGGAGTTAGAATTGGGGGTTTCCACTGTTTGGGTACATCAGGTGCTCTCCAAATGCAACATGGCGTCTGATCTCAATTCCAGTCAATTCTGAGTTGAAAAAGTCAAATGGTGGTCCTTCCCTTCCAAGCTCTGCCATGTGCCCAAACAGTGTTTTACCCCCACATATGGGGTATCAGCCTTCTCAGGTCAAATTGCAAAACAGCTTTTGGGGTCCAATTTTTCCTGTTACCCTTAGGAAAATAAAAAATTGGGGGTAAAAATATCATTTTTGTGGAAAAAAATGATTTTTTTATTTTCACGCCCAGGAGTATAAACTTCTGTGAAGCACTTGGGGGTTCAAAGTGCTCACCACACATCTAGATAAGTTCCGTGGGGGGTCTAGTTTCCAAAATGGGGTCATTTGTGGGGGGTTTCCACTGTTTAGGTACATTAGGAGCTCCCCAAAGGCAACATGACACCCGCAGACCATTCCATCAAAGTCTGCATTCCAAAACGTCACTACTTCCATTTCGAGCCCCGACGTGGGCCCATACAGTAGTTTTCTCCCACATATGGGGTATCAGCCTACTCAGGACAAATTGGACAACAACTTTTGGGGTCCAATTTCTCCTGGTACCCTTGGGAAAATAAAAAAATTGGTGACTAAAAGATCATGTTTGTGGAAAAAATACGATTTTTTTATTTTCACGCCCGGGCGTTATAAACTTCTGTGAAGCACTGGAGGGGTCAAAGTGCTCACCACACACCTAGATAAGTTCCTTGGGGGGTCTAGTTTCCAAAATGGTGTCATTCGTGGGGGGTTTCCACTGTTTTGATACATCAGGGGCTCTCCAAACGCGACATGGTGTCCGATCTCAATTCCAGCCAAAAACGTCAAATGGCGCTGCTTCCCTTCCGAGCTCTGCCATGCGCCCAAATAGTGGTCTACCCCCACATATGGGGTATCAGCGTACTCAGGACAAATTGCACAATAACTTTTAGGGTCCTGTTACCCTTGGAAAAATAAGAATTGAGGGTGAAAAGATCATTTTTGTGGAAAAAATATGATTTTTTAATTGTATCGCTGTACGTTATAAACTTCTGTGAAGCCCTTGGGAGTTCGAAGTTCTCTCGACACATCTAGATAAGTTCCTTGGGGGGTCTAGTTTCCAAAATAGGGTCATTTGTGGGGGATTTCCACTGTTTAGGTACATCAGGGGCTCTCCAAACGTGACATGGCGTCCGATCTGAATTCCAGCCAATTTTGCATTGAAAAAGTCAAACGGCGCTCCTTCCCTTCTGAGCTCAGCCATGCGCCGAAACAGTGGTTCCCCCCACATATCAGGTATCAGCGTACTCAGGACAAATTGCACAATAAATTTTGCAGTCCAATTTCTCCTGTTACCCTTGGTAAAATAAAAAAAAAATTGAACCTGAAGTATTTTTTTTGTGAAAAAAAGTTAAATGGTCATTTTTGTTTTAAATATTCAAAAAATTCCTGTGACACACCTAAAGGGTTAATAAACTTCTTGAATGTGGTTTTGAGCACCTTAAGGGGTGCAGTTTTTAGAATGTTGTCACTTTTGGGTATTTTCTATCATATAGACCCCTCAAAGTGGCTTCAAATGTGATGTGGTCTGTAAAAATAAAATGGTGTTGCAAAAATGAGAAATCGCTGGTCAATTTTTAACCCTTATAACTTCCTAATAAAAAAAAATTTTGGTTCCAAAATTGTGCTGATGTAAAGTAAACATGTGGGAAATGTTACTTATCAAGTTTTTTGTGTGCCGTATCTCTGTGATTTAAGGGCATAAAATTTCAAAGTTGGAAAATTGCGAAATTTTCAAAATTTTCGCCAAATTTCCGTTTTTTTCACAAATAAACGCAAGTTATTTGAATGAAATTTTACCACTAACATGAAGTACAATATGTCACGAGAAAATAATGTCAGAATCACCGGGATCCATGTAAGCGTTTCAGAGTTATTACCTCATAAAGGGACAGTGGTCGCAATTGTAAAAATTGGCCCGGTCATGAACGTGCAAACCACCCTTGGGGCTTAAGGGGTTAAAAAAGAAAAAATTACAATATTATATACTGTATATACAGTATATATATATATATATATATTGTTAGGAGTAGCGGAAGGCACTAAATAAAAATTATAAATGAAGTGCCTTCGCCACCCGGGGTCCACCGTGCGGCAGATGGTAAGACCGCTGCTAGGAGATGGCAGAATATAAGGCGGTAGAATGCACGGGGTTATTACATCACCCTGGTGCAGTGGGCAAGCTCAGTTAAACTCACAGCTGCCAGCAAAATCAGAAATAGAAAAGCGCTGAGTCTGTTTAAGTCACAGGGACTCAGCGACACAGACGCGGTAAATGGTCACAGGAGAGGTGAAGGCTGACGGCACCAACTCCGTCTAGACCTACCGTATACGCCTGTGGCAGAGACGTCGCAACTGCGGACGTACACTGTGCTGCAGCGCGGCAGGAACGCAGCCGCAAAGAGGACGCTGCTATCAGGCAAGCGCAATATTGACGCTAGGCTGCTGTGGCAGGGATGCATTGGCACGCTGGCGCTGTAACTGACTAGACTGACACTCTGTCACCATTCATATTAACCAAGGAAAGGGGTTTCTGAATGAGTCAGTCACCAGTCCATGCATCCATCACCATACACACACAGCATAATATGCTACACTAGCGCATGGTGAAACGGCCATGCGCACTTTTTATAGCGCACGGGACCTTCCGGAAATCTCCAGAAGTCCAGGAAGAGCCAATAGGATCCGGAGCGGGACCTGAGCACCTGACTCCCGAAGTCCAATAGGAGCTCGTCCCGTGAGCATGCCCAATAGATGGAATAAAGGACTTAGCCTCTGGAGACAGTTGTTGTGAGACAATCTCCTCAGCAATCCCTTCTGCTGCAGCAGATGGGCAAGAGACTGCAGCATGTGAGAATCTGAGTTTCTGTATAGACGTGTCAGAAACCAGATTCCTAACATATACTGTATATTTTTTTTTGCTTAAAATACAAAGGACATGTGTAATCTTTAACTTTAGCCCTTTTAGAGATCATTTCATCTATGACTGGCTTGCTGTAACTGTATATTAACAGTAATAACAGTAATTTTGACCAGGGGTCCCAAACTTTTACATGCCACTGTATGTGTGATACTGACAACTTTGTGCTCATATTCTGACAGGCAGAGTGAGGGGAGGTGCAGTACAGCAGATGTGATAGTGATTTGAGAAGAGAGCTGATAGAAGAGTTTGCAATCTGACACAACTAAACTCAGCTATGCTGCCCCTTCCCCCACACTGACAGTCAGGACCCTGTCTGAAAGGTGTTAGTTGTCTGTTCTCTACTCCCAGCACTTTCTAATAATACAGGACGTTAGACCATATGTCACGACTGTCGAGTGTCCTGGGATCAGAGGCTCCTTCCCTGTCCCTAACGCTAGGTGCGCCCTTGCTCGCCCTGTTCCCCAGGTTACTTTTGATGGTGAAGATGCAGGGAACTCGTACCTTTCCTTAGCTCCTGAATCCGACCTCAGTCTGTACCCTTTCCCCCACCCAGGAAAGAGGGGAGTAGAAGTATACCGTAGTACACCAACCAGACTAACAAGGTAATACGAAAAGGGGTAGCGAAAAATACCAAACATACAAATTATACTCACATATTTAACAGTCAAATACATCATGGACTGGAGGATGGGGTAAAAACAAAGTAGGAGAAGAAAGGGAATTATCACACACTCAAAACCTAGCAACAGTCACAGATAAACCCACCAATCGCCTTCTCCTACAATAACCAACAGCAACCTACAGCCATGCAGTATAATCTATCACTGACAATGATAGAGTGCTAGACAGGACACATATTATATAGGAAATGGGAGTGGCCAATAGTGCACAGCTGAGAGCCTAAATGCTCCAGGAGTTCTCAGAGCAAATTAACACCTTCAATACCAAAATAAATTTGCACCATTTAATAAGAAGGTGAAGTGCTTTTAATCAGTGTTTTTATGTTTGACAGCTGTCACGCTAAAAGACGCTTTTTATTGCAAAAAATAGTTTTTGCATCACCACATTTTGAGAGGTATAATTTTTCCATATTTTGTCCCACAGAGTCATGTTAGGTCTTATTTTTTCGGGACGAGTTGATGTTTTTATTGGTACCATTTTCGGGCACGTGACATTTTTTGATCGCTGTTTATTACGATTTTTGGGAGGCGGAATGAACAAAAACCAGCATTTCATGAAATTCTTTTGGGGGGTGCGTTTACACCGTTCCGCGTGCGGTAAAATTGATAAAGTGGCTTTATTCTTCGGGTCAGTACGATTACAGCAATACCTCATTTATATAATTTTTTTATGATTTGGCGCTTTTATACAATAAAAACAATTTTATATAAAAAAATAATTATTTTTGCATGGCTTTATTCTGCGAGCTATAACTTTTTTATTTTTTCGCTGATGATGCTGTGTGGTGGCTCTTTTTTTGCGGGACAAGATGACGTTTTCAGCGGTACCATGTTTATTTATATCCGTCTTTTTGATCACGTGTTATTCCACTTTTTGTTTGGTGGTATGATGATAAAGCATTGTTTTGCCTTTTTTTTAAGGGGTTCACTAAAGGGGTTAACTAGTGGGACAGTTTTATAGGGCAGGTCGTTACGGATGCGTACCAGGGTGGGACATTACTATGCAAAGTCGGATCGCTGATCTGACACTTTGCAGAGCACTGTGTCAGATCAGTGATCTGACAGGCAGTGTAGTAGGCTTCTCAGCGCCTGCTCTCAAGCGCTGAGAAGCCACCTCCTTGCAGGACCCGAAAGGACCCCGCAGCCATCTTGGATCTGGGGACCTGCAGGGAGGAGGCCCTTGGATCAACGCAAGCACATCGCATTGTTCCGTGAGTCTCAGGGAAGCATGCAGGGAGCCCCCTCCCTGCCCGATGCTTCCCTATGCCACCGAAATACTGCGATCATGTTTGATCTCAGTGTGCCCGGGGGTTCATGTGCTGGGAGCGGTTCGTGACAGCTCCTGACACATAGTGTCGGGTGTCAGCTGTGATAATCAGCTGATACCCGGCCGCGATCAGCCGGGTTCCCCCGTGAGCGCGGCTGATCGCGTATGACGTACTGTTCCGTCCATGGGCATTAAGTCCCAGGGCACATGGACGGAATAGTACATCCAGTGTCAGAAAGGGGTTGAGGACGGGCCCACAAGTTCCCAATAAGGTTTAGGTCATGTGAGGAAAGGGGCCATGTCATTAGTCTTTCATATTTAAAGCTTTTACAGACTACCCTAGCTGTGGAGGACTTCTATGCATGTGATAGAGCATTGTCCTGCATAAAAATAATGGTTTTCTTGAAAGATGCAGATTTTTTCCTGTACCACTGCTTGAAGAAAGTGTCTTCTTAAAAACTGTCAGTAGGTTTGGGATTTGATTTTGAGTTCATATTGATCCTCAAATGGTCAAACTAACTAATTTTTAATTATACCAGCCCATATCAATACACAACCTTTTTCTTGCTGGCATCTAAGGGTGCCGTTACACTTAGCGATGCACCAGCGATCCCGACAACGATATGACGCGGTCAGGATCGCTGGTGCATCACTAAGTGGTCGCTAGTGAGCTGCCACACAGGCAGATCTCACAAGCGACATAGCAGCAGTCGGTGGATGCTACTTACCTGTCAGACGAGGCGATGAATACGTCCTCCCGCCCGCGTCGCTCGTCGCCACAGCAGGAAGCAGACGACGAGAAACGGACTAGGACGTTCTCACGTGATCTGCGATAATCAGCGGGGAAGCCGGTCGGAGGTAAGTATCACACATAGTGATATCGCTAGCAATATCGCTGCTGCGTCACAAAACCAGTGACGTTATAGCGATATTGCTAGCGATATCGCTTAGTGTAACGGGCCCTTAAGTCAATGTGGAGGTCTGTGTCCATTATTGATTGAGCCACAGGCCCATCTATCTTCTCCGAAAAGAGTCACTTTTATCTCATCAGTCCATAAAACCTTTGACAAATCTGTTTTCAGATATTTCTTAGCCCAGTCTTGACATTTCAACATATGTGTGTTGTTCAGTGGTGGTCAGGTTTCAACCTTCCTTACCTCGGCCATATCTCTGAACACTTTGTATTGGGCTCTCCAGAGAGGTTGCAGTTCTGGTATATCACTTCTCAAATCTTTGGCAGTTAATGTGTCTAGTTTTCTCAATGCGTTTCTTTGTGACCCTGCTGACTATTTGCAACAAAACTTTGATGGTTCTGTGATTTCGAATCATTATCTTAAAGGGAATCTGTCACCCTTTTTTTGGATTTGCAGCTGCTGGCATAGACATCGGGGGGCTTATCTACAGCATTCTGTAATGCTGTAGATAAGCCTCCGATGTAACCTGAAAGAGAAGAAAAACACGTTATATTATACTCACCGAGGTGGGCGGTCCGGTCCGATGGGTGTCGCCGTCCCATCCGACGCCTCCCTTCTTCATGCGATGACGTCCTCTTCTCCCATCCTGTAATGGCTCCGGCGCAGGCGCACTGCTCTACCCTGTTGAGGGCAGAGCAGAGTCCTGCAGTGCTCAGGCGTCGGGAGAGGTCTGGTGCCTGCGCACTGCAGAATTCTGCTCTGCCCTCAACAGGGCAGAGCAATGCGCCTGCACCGGAGCCATTTCAGGACGGTAGAGAGGATTATTTGCAGAAGGAAAGCAGAAAAACACCAAATTCTGTGGAGGGTCGGTCACCTATTGTTTTTTCAACTAATTTTAGTACTGACTACTACAGGATTGTTCATATTATTAAAAAATTCCTCCCTATTTTGTATGTTGATGATACATTAAAGAATATACTGAAGGATGGGATTAGATTTGTTTCAAGGAGGAATAAAACTATTGCTAATAAGGTATCTCCAAGTGATCATACTAGTGCCAATAGACATGCTAATAAATTTTTTTCAGACAGTTCAGCAAGTATAACTAATTGGTTACCCACTTGTGGATCTTTTAAATGTGCTCAGAAAAACTGTGGGCTATGTAGGTTTATGTGGAACACAGAAAAAATAGTATCTTCTGTTAATGGAAAGGAATTTAAAATAAAATCTTTTTTGAACTGTGGTTCTACTGGTGTGATCTACTGTATGTCATAACATGCGTGGATTGTAATATTCAGTATGTGGGAAATACTTCACGCACCTTGAGACGTCGTATTTCCGAGCACGTTTATGACGTAGGTCACACTACCACACGCAGTTTGTCTGCTGCTTCTCGACATTTTTTGCATATACATAAAGGAGATCTCAGCAACTTTAGGGTTAATGCCATAGAGAAGGTGCAGACAAAAAGGGTAGGTGGAAATTTAAATGATTTATTATTACGCCGAGAGGCAAAATGGATGTTATTGTTACAAAGCAGAGTTCCAACGGGTATGAATATTAGGAGTGAGATTTTGAGTGTTTTGTAAGTGTGATTTTGACTTACTACCTCCTATTAATCAGCTGGCTATGTTTAGTCTTGATTGTTCCTTGACTTCCTTTGTTTCCCTTTATAAGCATGTGTTCAGATGTATTATGTGTTGTCTTAGAATAAGGACTGGTTTTTTGTCCGAAACGCGTCCAACTACACGTCCTGATGCGTCTCTTATCATGATGGAGAATCTTATGATTTTTTTAAATTTTGGAATAAAGGAATAAAAAATTTTTTAATCTAATTACTGATCTGGATGCTGGAATTTTTTTCCATATTACGCTTTGCTGCAGAGGGATCCTGTTTCCACATTCCGTGCACCGATCGGACTTATAGCTGTCTTCTTTGGGGTGAGCTGAAAAAATTTTCTTTTTTTACCTTACTGTTTGGATTCCCTATTTTTCGTGCTCCCCTTAATTTGATTTTGACATATCCATTATTATTCATAAATATGAATTTGGAGATAGCTACCAATATTTCTGATGACGTTATCAGTGATGATTTTTTCAATGTGAACAGTCGGCAACGACTAGACAAGGCTGCCAACATTTTTTCTACTATCCATGCCTTTACACCTGAGGATGGAAAGGATTTGAAACCACTTATGTGGGAACTTGAAAAACTTATGTCATCACGACTCAGGGTGTGGTGGGACCACAAAACCTTACAGGCTTATATAAGCAGCAATATGATTCCAAGAGGTTTGCGCATTAAGAAGCGCCCTACTACGGAATATGACCCTGAATTTGTAAAAGAATGGGACAATATTCTTAGTGACTGTTCTACTAAGCTGATGAATTTGATTGTGAAGAGAGAGGAAGCCAAGATGTTAACTTTGGAGGAATCTATTAAAATGATTGAAAGTGATTTGGTGAAATATAAAGATTCTTCTTCTTTTATAATGGCTAGAGATAAAATTAATGACAATCTGAGCAAAATGGAGGACTCTATTACAGTGATAAAGGAAAAGAAATTCAGAAGAGATAAAACTGATTACCAGAATAATCATATTTATGACTGGCATGATTATAGAAGAAAACGTAATAACATTCACCCTTCCATTCTCAAACGCAGAGATAATAGGGTAAGCTTTTCCTCAACGGATATGGATAATACGGATGTTAATACTGACACTTCCGATACTGAGAATTTACCATCTAACAGTTCCATGTGTGCACGGGATGTGGGGCAGCGGATTTCACAAAGCAGTAGTTTTTCAAAAAACTGTTCAGGAAAAAGAAACGTCAGAGGAGATCAGGGAGGAAACACTCCCATCATAAGAGAATTCAGGAGATCAGCGCGGAACAAGCATGCTTAGATACAACTGATAATTTTACAGTCCTGAACCTTTCTGCATCGATTTTATCGAATGATCAAATTAATATCCTTGAAAGGGGTCTTAATTTTGTGCCTACAGCGAAAATGGACTTATTCAACACTATGCTTGATGTTAATCACTTTATGAGAAGATTGACTCTTAGGAGACATTTTTTTGCAGAAGATGTGGAACGTGAAAAAACTTCCAATATCAATGATGAATATGTTGATAAAGTTCCTGAGGAATTTATGCCTACTTCTTTCCAGGAGCAAGTTACCCTAAAGAATTTGAGGGACTTGTCTGAATCTGGTTCTAAGTTAATGTATTTAACTGATGTTAATTTTTCCTCTAGAGTCCCTAATCCTAGATATTATCCTGAGCAGTCAAAATTGCAAGTTATGGATGATTTTCAATTTCTTGTTGAGGATGAACTTATGAAAATCTATAATGCTAATCAGAATGGTCGTTCTAACATTTCTCGTACTGAGAAACAGGCACTTGATTTGTTATCTGCTAATGTCAATATCGTGGTAAGAAATTCTGACAAGGGGGGATCTGTGACCATATTAGATACTGGGCTGTATGAAAGAGAGGTGAGGGCTATGCTTTTTAATAGTGAGGTATACAAGGGAATTAATTATAACCCTACAGATAACATCAGAATGGAATTACAGGAATTGTTACATAGGGGTTTTAGTTTGGGAATTATTAATCAAAAACAATGTGAATTTTTCTGTCCTTTATATCCCAGAGTTCCTTTGTTACATGCACTTCCAAAAGTTCATAAGGAGGTTTTTCCACCTTTGTTTCGTCCTATCATATCGGGCATAGGATCTCTTAATGAAAACTTGTCGGAATGGTTGGACGCAAGATTAAAACCTCTAGCCACTATTTCACCTAGCTATGTGCAGGATTCCAAGCATGTTCTTAGTATTTTTTCTCAGGTGGAATGGCGAAGTTCCTTTTGTTGGCTCACTTGTGATGTACAAAGTTTGTACACTTCCATCCCACACGATTTGGCTATTTTGGCTCTTACTACTTATTTACAGAAATACAGTAATTTTTCAGAAGATTTACAGATGTATTTGATTGAAGTGACCTATTTTTTGTTAAAAAACAATTTTTTTTCTTTTTTGGATGATCTTTATTTACAGGTGCAAGGCTGTTCCATGGGTTCCAAGTTTTCACCGTCTCTTGCTAATATTTTTATGGCCTGGTGGGAGGAGGAGTATATTTTTTCTGAAAAAAATCCTTTTTCTTCTGATATTTTTCTTTTTTTGAGATTTATTGATGATGTTATAATTGTGTGGGATGGTGATGTATTTAATATTGAGAATTTCATGTTCTATATTAATAATAATCCATGCAATATACGTTTCACATATCAATTTGATGCCAAGACAATTTCGTTTTTGGATATTCTTTTGTCGGCAAATTTGGAAGAAAAAAAGATTGATTGTGATATTTTTAGAAAACCTACGGCAGGTAATTCACTGTTACACGCATCTAGCTGCCATCCACGTCATGTTATAGCCAATATACCTACAGGGGAGTTTGTAAGAGCAAAAAGAACATGTACCACGCCTAATTTATACGATAAACAATGTGAGATCATTGGTAAACGTTTTATAAAGAGGGGTTATACTAAGGTAGACATTCAGAAAGCTAAGCATAGAACGGATGAAAAAAGTAGAGAGGATTATTTGCAGAAGGAAAGCAGAAAAACACCAAATTCTGTGGAGGGTCGGTCACCTATTGTTTTTTCAACTAATTTTAGTACTGACTACTACAGGATTGTTCATATTATTAAAAAATTCCTCCCTATTTTGTATGTTGATGATACATTAAAGAATATACTGAAGGATGGGATTAGATTTGTTTCAAGGAGGAATAAAACTATTGCTAATAAGGTATCTCCAAGTGATCATACTAGTGCCAATAGACATGCTAATAAATTTTTTTCAGACAGTTCAGCAAGTATAACTAATTGGTTACCCACTTGTGGATCTTTTAAATGTGCTCAGAAAAACTGTGGGCTATGTAGGTTTATGTGGAACACAGAAAAAATAGTATCTTCTGTTAATGGAAAGGAATTTAAAATAAAATCTTTTTTGAACTGTGGTTCTACTGGTGTGATCTACTGTATGTCATAACATGCGTGGATTGTAATATTCAGTATGTGGGAAATACTTCACGCACCTTGAGACGTCGTATTTCCGAGCACGTTTATGACGTAGGTCACACTACCACACGCAGTTTGTCTGCTGCTTCTCGACATTTTTTGCATATACATAAAGGAGATCTCAGCAACTTTAGGGTTAATGCCATAGAGAAGGTGCAGACAAAAAGGGTAGGTGGAAATTTAAATGATTTATTATTACGCCGAGAGGCAAAATGGATGTTATTGTTACAAAGCAGAGTTCCAACGGGTATGAATATTAGGAGTGAGATTTTGAGTGTTTTGTAAGTGTGATTTTGACTTACTACCTCCTATTAATCAGCTGGCTATGTTTAGTCTTGATTGTTCCTTGACTTCCTTTGTTTCCTTTTAGAAGCATGTGTTCAGATGTATTATGTGTTGTCTTAGAATAAGGACTGTTTTTTTGTCCGAAACGCGTCCAACTACACGTCCTGATGCGTCTCTTATCATGATGGAGAATCTTATGATTTTTTTAAATTTTGGAATAAAGGAATAAAAATTTTTTTAATCTAATTACTGATCTGGATGCTGGAATTTTTTTCCATATTACGCTTTGCTGCAGAGGGATCCTGTTTCCACATTCCGTGCACCGATCGGACTTATAGCTGTCTTCTTTGGGGTGAGCTGAAAAAATGTTCTTTTTTTACCTTACTGTGTGAATTGTTACATGTATATTGATATCCACTGTTTATTGTTTAAAATCTATTGAAACCTGGGGGCGTGGCCTGCTTGCTAATGGCACCGGTCACTTAGCTGCTGAGCTCCAGCCACTTCGACTCCTAATCGGCTCATTGCGGCTCGCCAGCGGCACCAATCTCTCTCCCACGGGGGGGGGGAGTGCTGCGGAGGTATCCAGGATCGTAGCTTGCCAAGGGGAAAATCCCAGAAGAAGCCGTCCCCGGCGAAAGTTACAGACTTCTTCTCCAGCACGGGGCGAGGGAAAATGGCGGCAGCATCCTCCTCCACAGCTTCCTCACGCTCATCCAGGAGGGGATCCACAGCAGGCCCAGACTTGGACACAGACGCTGCAGATATACCGCTTACCAAAGGTACAATGCAGAAACTGCTCAGTGCCCTCCGCTCATCACTGCAGCAGGATTGGAAAGATATGGTGGCTGAGCTGAGGGGAGATATCACTGCCATAGGCAGCCGTACAGCACATATTGAATCTAAAATGGGGGAGCTGACAAAGTCACACAATAGCCTCATTGATGCCAATGCAGCACTGGAGGAACAAGTGCAAAAGCTCCATACCAAGGTCTTGGATTTAGAGGACAGGTCCCGCCGAAATAATATAAGAATCAGAGGATTTCCAGAGGCCATACCAGACAAGGGGCTGCAGAGTTTTCTGGGCTCCTTGCTGCAGGAGCTGCTCCCAGACCTGACTGCAACTGATTTCCTGGTGGACAGAATACACAGAGTCCCTAAGCCTAAATCCCTCAGTGCTGATGTCCCTCGGGACACTTTAGCTCGCCTGCACTTTTACAAGACCAAAGAAGCCCTGCTGCAAGCCCTGAGAAAGAGACCCCCTCTGTCTGAGCAATTCCGGCACCTGTCCATTTTTCCAGATCTGTCTGCAGGAACCCTGGCAAAAAGGAGGGAATTTGCTCCTTATACCAAAGTTCTCAGGGATGAAGCTATATCCTATAGATGGGGTTTCCCTGTAAAGATCCTGCTTTTCCGAGCAGGAAATACCCACGCCTGCCATTCCCCACAGCAGTTGGCAAAGCTCCTATCCTCATGGAACTTGGCAAATCTCCCGGCCAGATCTCCAAGAGCTACAGGATCATCCCAACAGGATAAAGTGAATGAAGATTGGTCCGTCGTGTGAGTTATGTGATATGTTTGAGTCGCGGCTGAGACTTAGTTGCTACTTTTAAGGTCCGCTGGTTCTGTTCAACCAGGACCCTGAACCCCCATGGCGGTAAATTTCCACCATACCGCAGGCCCCTTTTTTGGGCTTTTTTCTTTGTGGACTGATGCTCCCTACATCAGTAATGTTAGTGATGTCAATATTGTTAGTGTTATCTCTTTCCTGCCTAACCTTCCTTTTCCCCCTGCAGCTCTAGGCAAGAGACTTTTTTTTCATGTACAATGGTACTGAACTGTATGTCTATAAATGTTAGGGGTCTGAACTCGCCAGCCAAGAGATCCATGTTTTGGCGGGAAGTGGTTAAATCCAAATGTGATGTAATATGTGGTCAGGAGTCTCATCTCCTCCAAGGGGACTCGCACAGGTTAAATAATGCTAAATTTCCTTTCATACTGCTGGCTTGTGGAAAAAAAAAAAAGGCTGGAGTATTCATTTGTGTAAAAAATACTGTTGCGTTCACACTACATTCACAACATTTAGACCCTGACGGTAGATACGCCATTATTAATTGCTCCATAAATGGATCTAAGTATACTATTGCAACCGTTTACGCCCCCAACTCTGGTCAGATCAGCTTTTTGCGGAGGTTTCTTTCCAAGCTTTCATCCGTTAAAGAGGGTAAGCAAATAATCTGCGGGGATTTTAACATGGTAATGTCCAGCACTCTGGATTGCTCCAATACTGCTGTAAAGAGGAAGGAGATGAGCACAATAATTTCAGAAAGGCATCTCCATGATATATGGAGATACCAACATGCAAATGAGAGGGACTACACATTCTTCTCGCCTCGGTTCACCTCTTACAGCAGATTGGACTACTTTTTGGTTGATAGCTCACTTATTATGGATTGCTCAGATTCAAAAATTGGACTTATAGCTTGGTCGGACCACGCCCCCATATACCTGACAGTTCAGGAGCAAAGCCGCGCGCCTGTTTTTGCCCGGTGGCGCATGAATGACTCCCTCCTAGCCTGTAGACAAATCTCTGAGGAGTTGCAGGCCAACCTCGCAGAGTTTTTTAACTTTAATGATAACAAGGAGGTGACAGAGGAAACGCTTTGGTCTGCACACAAGGCCTATATTAGGGGGTCATTCATCAAAATTGCCACTAGGGAGAAGAGGAGGCGTCAGGCAACTTACAAAGCTCTACTGTCCCACATAGTACTTTTGGAAGCCCACAATAAATCTGCCCCAAACTTGTCAACATCTGATGAACTCAGGAAACTAAGAACACAGCTCCGCCAGGTGTTGATGGCAGACTATGAGAAAAACTTAAGATCCCTCAAACAGCGGTACTATGTGATGGGTGACAGGGCGGGTGCCTTACTAGCCAGGAGGGTTAAAAAACGAGAAATGCAAAATAAAATTGAATACCTCGTGACGGGTTCTAATGCCACAATACGCAACCCAACGGAAATAGCCAACGCATTCGCTGACTTTTACCAGTCTCTCTACAACCTTAAAAATGACCCCACTGCCCCAAAGCCTACCCAAACGGCAATTAATTCCTTCTTAAACCATATTAATCTTCCTCGGTTATCTGCAGTACAGCTGGAGCAACTAAATTCCCCTTTTTCTCTGGAAGAGGTTCGCCAGGCGGTGACCACAGCCAAAAGAAATTCAGCTCCAGGCCCAGACGGCCTCACTAACTCCTATTATAGGCAATTCACTGAAACCCTGTCTCCTTTCCTCCTGAGACTTTTCTCCTCTTGGCGAGCCACAGCAGATATTTCACCAAATAATCTAGAGGCCATTATAACTACCCTGCCAAAACCAGGAAAACCCCCTATTTCACCAGGAAACTTCAGGCCAATATCCCTCCTAAACTGCGACTTAAAATTGTACGCCAAAATAATCTCAGCTAGAATACATAAAGTTCTTCCATCACTGATTTCCCCGGATCAAGTGGGGTTTGTGGCGGGGAGGCAGGCGAAAGATGGGACGAGACGTATGCTGGATCTGATTGCGGTGGCTGAGGGGAGGAAAATCCCCAGTGTATTCCTGTCCCTGGACGCAGAGAAGGCGTTCGACAGGGTGCACTGGGGATATCTGAAATCTGTTCTGGCCAAGTTTGGTTTCAAAGGCCCCATACTTAATGCCATAATGGCGCTGTACTCTAACCCTAACGCCAAAGTTCTGGCATCCGGATTTATATCTCGGAGTTTTGAATTAACCAATGGGACACGCCAGGGGTGTCCGCTCTCCCCTATCATCTATGCCCTTGCTATAGAGCCTCTGGCGCAGACTATCCGTGAATGCCCTCGGATCTCGGGGATTCGAGTGGGGAGTATAAATCATGTGGTCAGTCTATATGCAGATGACGTGATTTTATCTTGCACTAATGTAGAGGTGTCCCTACAACACGTAATGGAGATCCTGTCCTCCTTCGCTCAAGTCTCGTATTACAAGCTTAATATTACCAAGTCCTTAATTTTTCCGCTCTTCTTGCCAGCCTCTACAGAGCCACTCTTTCTCATCTTTACCCTTTCAAATGGGAAGACGAGGGAATCCCCTACCTGGGTATTATACTGGCCCCGCTACACTCCGTGATCCGGAAAAATCTGCTGACCCTGCACACCTCATTGGATAAAGAACTTACTCGCCTTTCTCTTCTCCCGCTCTCTTGGGTGGCGAGAATGCAGACTTTTAAAATGATCTGTCTCCCAAAAATTATCTACTTACTTCGGTGCCTGCCCCTAACAATTCCGCAACGGTATCTCACCAAAATTCATTCGCTAATGAGTAAATTTATATGGGCTGGGAAAAAACCTAGAATAGCCCTGAGATGTATGCATGCCCCGTTGAGTGGTGGAGGAATGGGTATTCCTAATATTCTAACATATCACAGAGCTGCTATCCTGGAACCGGCTCGAGATTGGTGGAAGAATGATTCAGACTTGAGATGGTTACAGATTGAGTACACCTGGGCACAGGCCCACTCCCCTAAACAATTCATAGACTCCCTGCTCCTAACCCCTTCGCCCCCCGGCGATCTTCTACCCACCACAGCAGCTCTAAAGAAAGCTTGGTCCTTATGGAGCAAGCCAGTGTCACAGGCGCTAGGTCCCAGCCTTCCCCTTAGATCGCTGGAAGCCTTCATTCCGAATTTGAATCTTGCCGCCTGGACACGTGGAGGTCCAATTACCCTAGCAGATCTCTATAGAGAAGGCGTCCTACTCCCGTACTCAGAAATGTGTGTTAAATTTAACCTCCCCCGACACAATTTATTCCAGTTTTTTCAAATACGTCACTTCCTTCAGTCCGCTCCTCACCTACCGGTTCCCACAACAGCCGACCACGCCGCAATTAAAAAATTCTTTCAAAATAGCAAAATCAAAGGCCTTTCATACATCCATAACCTGCTAAACTCCCCGGAACCGGACAAACAATTGCCGTATATGCTCAAATGGGAAAAAGATCTAGCCTCTCAGCTTTCGTCGCAAGAATGGTTCGCGGCCTCAAAACGGATCCACAAATTCTCTTCATGTCTCAATCACATAGAGCAATTAAAAAAGGTTCATCTGCGGTGGTACAACTCCCCTACTAAACTGGCTTCTTTTTCCCCACATATGTCACCTTTGTGCTGGAGGGGATGCAACCACAGGGGCACCTTGTGTCATATGTGGTGGTTTTGCTAACTTCTGGCAGGAGGTGTTCAATCTAATCCATGAGGTTACTAGTCTCCGTCTTTCCCCAAACCCAACCTTAGCGGTGCTACACATTGGCCTAGATGGGATCCCGGATCTTTTAAAAAATATCATTTCTCACATTCTCATAGCCGGCAGGTACTGTGTGGCATACAAGTGGAGGTCGGGGAGCCCCCCTACAAAAACAGAACTAATTGAGAGGACCAACCTACACTGGCTATACGAAACCAACTTGACCCCCAATCTAGAGAAGAGAACGGTGAGACTTAAACAATGGCATCCGTGGGCCACTTCCCTTTATGCAACGGCCCTCCCCCAGATACAGACACCTACACCATAAATAAATTGATTGTGCCTAAGAATGCCATGCATGTAGAGCTGCTTCACCTTCCCCCTCCCCCCCCCTCTCCCCGCTTCTATGTTCAAGTTGTTGTTGGAAGGGGTATTTAATGTCCCAGATTGATATTCTAATAATGGCTCGAGGTTATTCCACCTCTTGCTACTCATTGCTCCTGTTCTTGATGTTTTTGTATGAGAAGTTTGTATTTTTTCTGAAAACTCAATAAAAACCTTTATGATTAAAAAAATCTATTGAAACCTAAATAAAAATAACTGGTTAAAAAAAAAAATAAAAAAAAAATGGTGCTATTCTTACCTTCCGACGTCCCGCGCAGCCTTCCCGCCTCTCTCCACGCTGCCGTTCCCAGTAATCCTTTGCGAAAATGCCCGTGATGACGTCTGTTCTCGCAGGATCGCGACGTCTCGCGAATGACCAGAGATTGGTCATACCACTGGATTCAGTGACCATTCATCTTAGCTCAACTGATGACGACTTGGATAGTCTGCCTTCAGATTTTCCTTCCCTTTTAGGTAACCTGCCAACAAGAACAGAAAACTCTCTTTGCCAATGTCATTATCTTTCCAGCTTCAGTCGAGGGTACTGGACCTTGTGCCCCTGCCAGCTTACAAAAGATACTGCTGTCTTGTTGTGCAAGAGGTTTCTCACATTGCAACCCTCAAGCCAGGGTAGGGCTTCCAACATAGTCAACCTAGTGGAGGGGTTTAGGATCTCACTGCAGAGCTTTGTGTGATAATATCCGACGCAGCCGCAGGTTTCTCTCAGCGCCAACTTCCATCTCATGGGCAGACAAGTTTGTAATATTGTTGCAACACAGCAGTTTAAAGGGAATCTATGGCCCCTTTTTGAGATATCATATAATATCATTCAATTGTGTGTCACGTAAGGATTCACTTATGCTTCCCCCTGACCCCGCACCTTTCATGCATAAATACCTTGTTTATATTGGTTCAGATGTATGTAAACTGCCGCTGTCCGATCCGATGGGCGGGGCTTATTCACCTGCTCCCCCCTCCCTGTCTTGCTCTACACATTTTTTCTTGTATAGAGCAAGACAGGGAGGGGGGGAGCAGTTGAATATTTTTTTTTCAGTTTAGGTTAGGTTTTTTCAGTTTTTCCATTAAGGTTAGGGTTGGGCTAGGGTTAGGGCTGGACTAGGGTTAGGGCGAACTAGGATTAGAATTAGGATTGGGATTAAGGTTAGAGTTGGAGCAAGAATTGAGGGGTTTCCACTGTTTACCAACTTTGGGGGTCTAAAAATTGGGTCTAAAAAAAAATCACTTTTGTGGAAATAAAAGACTTTATTTTCACGGCTCTGCGTTTATAAACGTCTGTGAAGCGCTTGGGAGTTGAAAGTGCTCACCACGCATCTAGATAAGTTCCTTAGGGGGTCTAATTTCCAAAATGGGGTCACTTGTGGGGGGTTTCCACTGTTTAGGCCCATCAGGGGCTCTGCAAACGCAACATGACACCCGCAGACCATTCCATCAAAGTCTGCAATGGCACTCCTTCCCTTCCGAGATCTCCCATGCGCCCAAACAGTGGTTCCCCCCACATATGGGGTTTCGGCGTACTCAGGACAAATCGCACAACTGTGGGGGTATGATTTATCCTGTTACCCTTGTAAAAATAAAAATTTGGGGGCGAAAAGATCATTTTTGTGGAAAAAAAAATGGATTTTTTATTTTCACGGCTCTACGTTATAAACTTCTGTGAAGCACTTGAAGGTTCAAAGTGCTCACCACACATCTAGATAAGTTCCTTAATGGGTCTAGTTTCCAAAATGGGGTCACTTTTTGGAGGTTTCCACTGTTTAGGCATATTAAGGGCTCTCCGAACGCAACATGACATCCGATCTCAATTCCAGCCAATTCTGCGTTGAAAAAGTCAAACGGCGCTCCATCCCTTGCGAGCTCTGCCGTGTGCTGAAAAAATGGTTTACCCCCACATATGGGGTATCGGCGTATTCAGGAGAAATTGAACAACAAATATTGTGGTTGATTTTCTCTTTTAACACTTGTGAAAATAAAAAAAATTGGTTCTGAAGTAAATTTTTTGCAAAAAAAAAAGTTAAATGTTAATTTTTTCCTTCCACATTGCTTTAGTTCCTGTGAAGCACGTAAAGGGTTAATAAACTTCTTGAATGTGGTTTTGAGCACCTTGAGGGGTCTAGTTTTTAGAATGGTGCCACTTTGGGGTATTTTCTGTCATGTACACCCCTCAAAATGACTTTAAATATGATGTGGTCCCTAAAAAAAAAAAAAAAAAAAATGGTTTTGTAAATTTTGTTGAAAAATGAGAAATCGCTGGTCAACTTTTAACCCTTATAACTTCCTAACAAAAAAAAAAGTTTTGCTTCCAAAATTGTGCTGATGTAAAGTAGACATGTGGGAAATGTTATTTATTAAGAAATTTTTTGACACATATCTCTGATTTGAGGGCATAAAAATTTAAAGTTTTAAAATTGCAAAATTTGCCATATTTCTGTTTTTCTTAATAAACAAGACATATCGAAGAAATTTTACCACTAACATGAAGTACAATATGTCACGAAAAAACACTCTCAGAATAAGCAGGATCCATTAAAGCGTTCTAGAGTTATAACCTCATAAAGGGACAGTGGTCAGAATTGTAAAAATTGGCCTGGTCATTAAGCTGCAAACTGGCTCTGTCGCTAAGGGGTTAATCTCCTGAAACAGGGATGGAGATTCAAGACAAAAGGCTTTTAGTATATGCTTTAGGCCGGGGTCAGACTTGAGAAACTCGCACGCCAACACCCGGCAGCGGAGCGTGCAGCTGCATTTATTTCTATGCAGCCGCACGCTCCACTCCCGAGTGCCAGCGGCAGTGTTGGGTATTAAGTTGCGAGACTTGTCCGAGTTTCTCACGTGTGATCCCGGCCTTAGGCAAATTTCCGCTTCATGAGGCACATTCCTTGTTCTTGCTCTTTGCCACCGCCTTTCTAGGTCTATCCTAAGGTATACCGTATATAAATAATCAGAATGATAGATCTGAAATACTCACCACATGCCTATGCATGCGAAAGAACCATGCTATCTATGCTGCAGTTTCCCATCATAACTGCACATTTACTGCCAGCTGGAAGGAGTACTCACCCCCTTGCATCCGTCGGGGAGGTGTTTTCAATGGGGGGGGGGGGGGGTACAGACTGCTACTCCAATTGGAGAATGAACACACTTTAGGGTGAGTGTTATCAACCGAAATACTGACACACTTTTCAAACTTAGGCTAGTTTCACATTAACGCTTTTGAGCGCAGCGACGGCCCGCGCACGGCCGCCGCTAAGCCCCGCCCCCTGCCGCGCCTCCCGGCGCATGACGCTGCATGCGTCCCCTATCTTTATCACTGGGGGCGCAGGCCGTGCGCAGTATGCGTTTGGCGGCGCATGCGTCCTTTTCACGGTGCGCCGAGTGCAACCAAACTGCAGCAGGTTGTGTTCGGCGCTGGTCGGCGCACCGTGAAATGGACGCATGCGCCGCCAAACGCATACTGCGCACGGCCTTCGCCCCCAGCGATAAAGATAGAGAACGCAGGACGTATGCGTCATGCACCGGTAGGCGGAGCTACCGGCGGAGGCGCGGCAGGGGGCGGGGCTTAGTGGCAGCCGTGCGCGGGCCGTCGCTGCGCTCTAAAGCGCTAATGTGAAACTAGCCTTAGACTGACCCACATACCCGGCCCCGACTTCCGGTCCCTGAAACAGCCTACAGGGAGCAGAGCGTCATCCTCTCCCTATTCCAGCAGCTGCATGGAAAGACAGGGAAGTCACAGAATCAATGAGAACAAGGGATCCCACGTCAACTGCTCACCCGGGAAAAGCCTCCTTCAACTTCTGAGGAAAAAAAAAAAATCTCTAGGAACATCATTCTTCACCCTCCAGGGTTGTAGGTCTCCACAGGAACAGGAAACACCGAGGCGTACAGATAGGTTCCGCCTCTTTATTCTGTAGGTGATTCTCTCTGTACAGTGCTGTCAATGTATAGGGAAAAACTGGCTTCGGTGGGATTTATGCATGTCCACCATTGACTGATTTGTGTGAAACATACATGCTCTGTGACCAGGTAGCACATGAAGAAGGCAACCTGTGTCCATAACCTATTTTCATTTAAAATTACATCTATTCACAGAACGTAACTTACAGTTAGAGCTTTTGGATGTTGTCTAGGGTTCTACTATCCAGAGCAAAAAGCAGCTCCATGTCTGGTGGACTTGTGGCCATTTATTACAAGGGTGCCCACTGACAATTATCACCACTCATTAAATTTCTTGTTCACTCACAGTTTTCTGGCATAAAACCAATCAACTCATTTAGAAGACTAAACAATATTCTAAATAAATGAACATGCCAACATTTTTTTGTCCGATTATATACCCAGTTAGTAAGAATAACAAATCACTTGGTCTTTTGAAGTTTATTCAGAGGACTTCAACCACCTCAGGCAGAATACAATAAAACTGTATATTTTGTAAGAAAAGCATCCAATTTATGTGTTACACAGCAGGTGATGTCTGGACAGCATCAAGTGTTCTTGTGCTGAGAACCTGCTCAGTTATAAATTAGAATTTGGGGCCTGTAAATATTAAAGACTTCTGTTGCATGAAGAGTTAATTTATTCTGAGTAAGTAGCACTTGCCGAATAAATATAAAGCAAGTGTCTCTTTTTTTAAAAAAAAAAAAACACAAAACATTTTTAGCAGCATCAGGGTGTTTGTCTCTAGTCGTCATCTATGGTTGGCTTTATTGTCACTCCTCTTCTTATCTGACCCCAGCCAATCAAACTGCAGAGGAAAAAAAAAATAGATGTCAAAATAATGTATACAATGGGAAAATATATAACCATGATCACAGTAATGATATCCAGAGGGCTTCTGCAGGCACCGGCAAATATAAAGTTGTGAATATTGGAAATACTCATGAAGACTGCAGTACAGAGAGCAACAAGGATCATGGAGGAGATTCACTCGACTCGAAAGAGGCCCAGAATATTCTGTAATACCTCTTGCTAGGATGAAGCAATGTGCACGTTAGTATATGGATGGTTTTCAGATGAGGCATGGTTCCATTTGTAGGGTTATGATAACTCTCAAAACACCAGCATATGGGCTGCTGAAAATCCCTTTGCAACTCACCAAAAAAGACCCCATGATCAAAAAGTTGGTGCATGGGGCACGTCTCGGTTGTGCATCATAGGCCTTATTTTCTTTTACATCACCGGGACTCTATTGTGTACCTGAACATTTCTGAACAGTTTGTGAATCAACTGGACGATCATGGGTTAACGAAAGATTACTTCCGGCAAGATGGACCAACATGTCACACATCGGCAAGTAGTATGGCTGAAATGGAGTGCTTAACAACAGAGTAAATTCATAGGGACTTTGGCCACCACTAAACTTCTTCCTGTGGGGCAGGCTCAAAGGAAAGGTTTATCCGAATAAGCCTCTTTGGAAGGTTTCAAGAAAAACATCCAATATGAAATTACTGCTATTATTCCCTCCCCCGATATGCTTGTTGATACATACAAGAACATGGAACAAGCCATCGAAATGTGTCAGGCAGAAAACAGAGATTACATCCAGCATCGTTTGTAATGCAGTCGATCACACGTCAAGGTATTAGACCTATTTTTGGGCTTCATCCTAATGAGAGCTAAAAACAGAATATTCGGGGCACCTTGTGAATGAATCTCACTGTGTATCAAACTGGCTTCTCAGGAAGTTCCAGTGATAGTGGTTCATACAAAATGAGATACATCACTCATGTGAAGGGGAACTTCAGCCGCCTCCACCCTCCAAAAGTCATTATTTAGCCACACGGAAAGCGTGTTATTTGCCACTTCTTACTCTTCACCTCTCCATTAGCTGCTTATTTTTCTGATATTTTTTATATTTTCTTGGCAAAATAGGGCAGATTTACTAATCCTGTGTGTAATTAGACTGGGACTACTTGGACTGTCACCAGATTTTCCCTATTTTAGCCATCACCACCTTTCAGTGGTTTTCCTGTAACTTTAGAGCCATCCTGCCATGCAAACCTAAGAAAACACCTTTTATAATTGTTCTAATTGGCACCTTCTGGTTCAATGGACGTCTCCAGACTGTGCTCAGCGCCTCCCATGTGCCCTAAAGTCGCCATCTTTCATGCCTTTATTGATGTGACTAATGTCTCCTATGAAATCCAGTCTGTTCAACCTTCATGTCTGCACAATAGGGAACAAATGCCGCATATGCACAACACGCTGTGTTCATGATGTCAGCCATGTCATTCAATGCAGGAGGGCACAGTCTAGAGAACCCCACCAGACCAGATGGCATGATTAGGAAAAGCATTTTCTAAAGTATAGGGGCAGCTGGTCTCTTACGGAGAGGTTGCAGGAGTGCTATTAAAGATGACTGATACGTGGCGGATATAGCTGAAGGAAAACATGGTGAAAGATTCCATTAAATATGAGGGGATACCCCCCAAAAAATGACTACTTTTTTTATTCAATATATCATCTTGAAAACACTACTCCCCGTCAAACTACTTTTCATTAGATCAGGGGTCGTAAAACTACGGCCCGCCGAGGACTTTTATCCGGCCCCTGCAGTTCAACGCCGGCGGGCCCTGTAATCGCGGGCGGGACGAGGTGCCGAGGAAAGGCATTGCGCAGCCCTCCGTATGCAGCACAGTGCACACAGACGACGTGACTGTCATCACACCGCCTGTGCCGGAAGAAGATGGAGATGAGCGGGCGCCTCTTCAGAGTAGCGGGGGACATAGGTGAGTACTTCTTTTTTTTTTTTTTTTTTAACGCCAGGTCCTATTGGGGACATTTTCCTGCCTATTGTGGGCCTGTGCGACCTTTTGGAGACATTTTCCTGCCTATTAGGGACCTATGCTGCCTATTGGGGACATTTACCTTCCTATTGGGGACATTTTCCTGCCTATTGTGTGTCTGTGCGACCTTTTGGAGACATTTTTCTGCCTATTAGGGACCTATGCTACCTATTGGGAAGGGCTGTGGAGTCAGAGTCGGAGTTAGTTTTGGTTGGAGTTGGAGTCGGTAGAAATGTACCGACTCCAGCTTTAAAAAAAAAAATGTATTAATATTTCATAATTGAACTTATCATATGAATTTTATAAATGTTACTCAAATATATATGTTCTATCAAACTATGAACAACAGTGATAAGCAGTTCTGCTGGAGATAGACACATTTCTTACTTCTTGTGTGTCACTGTTCTCCACTGCCCTTATCTAATCTTATACTTGGTTAACCTCATGCTGCCCCAACCCCCCTACTTACAATGTATGAAACTGAAAGTGAAAATGTGTTGCAAATTCTTAGTAGTAAAGCTCCTCCTCTAGACTAGATCATACTAGGTGTGCGTCTTCCAAGCATCTCACAGCTGCCTGCTACTCAGAAGAGGAAGACTGTAAGAAGTATTATCCTTTCAACAAACTTTGCATCAGTTAACTGTGAGTACATGAGGAATAACAACAGTATTACTGACCACTATATCAGTTGTACGACCTGGCAATAATTTTGTACAATTGTTTTTAGGAAAAACAATTGTCATTTGGATTGTGAATGCAGAATTAAAAACCTGAGAATGTCAAAGAAGCATCACATTAAATCAGCTGTATTTGAACATTTCACCATCACTCAAGATAGAAAACATTATGTCTGTCAGTGTATGACAAATGATCCAGACGAAAACAAATGCTGTGAAGCCAAGATGAGTGCATATTCAGGCAAAGATAAAAATGCTCCTACCAGAGCTTCTAATCTAAAGAGACATTTACAGCGCTTTCATCCAGAAGTACTGAAAGCAGTGGATGAGAAAGACTGCATCCAAACCAATGAACCAGTGCCCAGCTCTTCCAGCCAAACAAAGGAGCAGAGAACTTTGCAGCCATCAGTTGCAAGATATTTTGTCAGTGACAAAGTTACTGTGACAATGACAGTAGATACATTTAAAAAACAGATCATAGAGCTTGTTGTAAAGGATAGTGTGCCTATTTCATTATTTTCACGACCAGCTTTTATGTGTCTGAATGGGGAAATGGCCCGCAAGCTTGGTGTTTCTCTGGAGAGAGAGAGTATTAGAAAATTAGTAATCGAAGAAGCTTTTAAACAAAAGGAAGAACTTAAAAAAACTCTCAAGGGACGCTTTCTGTTTCTTAAAATGGATGCCTGCACACGTCACAGAGTGAACTATTTTGCCATCAATGTCCGATTTGTTTGTGACAAAAATGAAATAGTTACCAAGACATTGGCAGTAAAAGACACCAAAGCTCATCACACCAGTGAGTTTCTCCAGGTCTTGGTGGAAAAGGTTCTGCAAGACTATGAACTTAAAAAAGAGCAAGTTCTTTCTGTCGTAACTGACAATGCTTCAAATATGATACGTACTATTAAGCTAATGAATGAGAGTAATGATGGTGACCAGCAGCTAGAAGAACATTCTGGGTCCACAGACACAGAAATGTTTGAAATAGAGGAACACAGTATTGTAACTGAGGAGCAAACTGAAGTTGCTTCAGATGAACAGCAACATGATAGTTTAGATGATCTTGTTGAAACTGTGTCAATATGTTCTTTCATTCATCACATGCGCTGTGTTGTGCATACGCTACATCTGGCTAGAGACAGTCTGCAAGAAGGACATGCTGCTGCACTGATTGGCAAGGTGAGAAAATTGGCTACTGTTGCCAGAACCCCTAAAGTTGACTCAATTTTGAAGAGACGTGCTGGAAAAGGGGCAATTATTGATCAAGCCACACGATGGGGCAGTACTTACTTAATGATTCAGCGCTTGGTTGAACTGAAAACCTTTCTTGTAGACATGGCTAACCCTCAACTGACGCTAAATGAAAGTCAGTGGAATCAGGTGACTGAGCTGGAAAAATTGCTAGAGCACCCATTTACAGTGACTAAAAAATTACAAGCAGAGGACTTAACTCCAGGTATTTTCTTAAAGGAGTGGAAGAACCTGATGTTTCGCCTGTCCCAAAGAGGAGGGTTAATTGCAAGTGGCATTGCTACATCAATGAAACGGAGAGAGGAGCTACTATTACAAAATAACATTCTTTTGGCAGCTGTTTATGTAGACCCAATGCATCGGATTCTTCTAGATGATCAACAGCTAAGTAAAGGAAAAGAAGCTCTGTTTGAAATAGCAGTAAGGATGAAAGGGTTGCAGAACAGTCAGGAGGAACAAGAAGAATTTGGTCGTCCTGCCACATCTTCACCCTCATCATCAACTGATGAAGAATTTAATTTCGAAAAATATTTGGATCACAAGGACCGTGCAAAGCGTTCCCGCATAGAAGAGTCATCCAGGGCTGTGGAGTCGGTAAGCCACAGTTGCGACTCCGACTCCTGGATTTTATCAGGCTCCGACTCCGGCTCCGACTCCTTCATAAATGGCCAATTCATAACAAATTTACTGTTGTAAAATATTAAACATCGTGCTTATTCAGTTTCTCACATCATATAAGTAATCAGACCACTTAGAGCAAAAACTACATTTATTAGAATACAATTAGAATATAGCAAATAACTTTTATAAACTTTTCTAAACTGTAAGTAAATATGCAATAAACACTTTTATGCAGTTAATAAGAAGAAATCTATAAATTTGTCCTCAGAAAAAGTATTGCCTCTGTCAGATCCTCCTTCACGGATGCCCTCAAATCTGATCTAATTATTTTGAGAGCAGAGAACAACCTCTCTACACTAACTTGTGTTGGTGGCAAAGCAGTAACCACTCGGGCAACATCTCTGACAATGTCAGGATACAGAGGAATCGCTTGTTGCACTGTTATTTTTGATGAACGGTCAAATTTCTCAATTTCTTTTAGTGCACATGAAAAATTCTGCTGAAATGTACTGGCTGTGTTCCTTGATGGGGATGACTCTTCTATGCGGGAACGCTTTGCACGGTCCTTGTGATCCAAATATTTTTCGAAATTAAATTCTTCATCAGTTGATGATGAGGGTGAAGATGTGGCAGGACGACCAAATTCTTCTTGTTCCTCCTGACTGTTCTGCAACCCTTTCATCCTTACTGCTATTTCAAACAGAGCTTCTTTTCCTTTACTTAGCTGTTGATCATCTAGAAGAATCCGATGCATTGGGTCTACATAAACAGCTGCCAAAAGAATGTTATTTTGTAATAGTAGCTCCTCTCTCCGTTTCATTGATGTAGCAATGCCACTTGCAATTAACCCTCCTCTTTGGGACAGGCGAAACATCAGGTTCTTCCACTCCTTTAAGAAAATACCTGGAGTTAAGTCCTCTGCTTGTAATTTTTTAGTCACTGTAAATGGGTGCTCTAGCAATTTTTCCAGCTCAGTCACCTGATTCCACTGACTTTCATTTAGCGTCAGTTGAGGGTTAGCCATGTCTACAAGAAAGGTTTTCAGTTCAACCAAGCGCTGAATCATTAAGTAAGTACTGCCCCATCGTGTGGCTTGATCAATAATTGCCCCTTTTCCAGCACGTCTCTTCAAAATTGAGTCAACTTTAGGGGTTCTGGCAACAGTAGCCAATTTTCTCACCTTGCCAATCAGTGCAGCAGCATGTCCTTCTTGCAGACTGTCTCTTATAGCCAGCTGTAGCGTATGCACAACACAGCGCATGTGATGAATGAAAGAACATATTGACACAGTTTCAACAAGATCTAAACTATCATGTTGCTGTTCATCTGAAGCAACTTCAGTTTGCTCCTCAGTTACAATACTGTGTTCCTCTATTTCAAACATTTCTGTGTCTGTGGACCCAGAATGTTCTTCTAGCTGCTGGTCACCATCATTACTCTCATTCATTAGCTTAATAGTACTTATCATATTTGAAGCATTGTCAGTTACGACAGAAAGAACTTGCTCTTTTTTAAGTTCATAGTCTTGCAGAACCTTTTCCACCAAGACCTGGAGAAACTCACTGGTGTGATGAGCTTTGGTGTCTTTTACTGCCAATGTCTTGGTAACTATTTCATTTTTGTCACAAACAAATCGGACATTGATGGCAAAATAGTTCACTCTGTGACGTGTGCAGGCATCCATTTTAAGAAACAGAAAGCGTCCCTTGAGAGTTTTTTTTAAGTTCTTCCTTTTGTTTAAAAGCTTCTTCGATTACTAATTTTCTAATACTCTCTCTCTCCAGAGAAACACCAAGCTTGCGGGCCATTTCCCCATTCAGACACATAAAAGCTGGTCGTGAAAATAATGAAATAGGCACACTATCCTTTACAACAAGCTCTATGATCTGTTTTTTAAATGTATCTACTGTCATTGTCACAGTAACTTTGTCACTGACAAAATATCTTGCAACTGATGGCTGCAAAGTTCTCTGCTCCTTTGTTTGGCTGGAAGAGCTGGGCACTGGTTCATTGGTTTGGATGCAGTCTTTCTCATCCACTGCGTTCAGTACTTCTGGAAGAAAGCGCTGTAAATGTCTCTTTAGATTAGAAGCTCTGGTAGGAGCATTTTTATCTTTGCCTGAATATGCACTCATCTTGGCTTCACAGCATTTGTTTTCGTCTGGATCATTTGTCATACACTGACAGACATAATGTTTTCTATCTTGAGTGATGGTGAAATGTTCAAATACAGCTGATTTAATGTCATGCTTCTTTGACATTCTCAGGTTTTTAATTCTGCATTCACAATCCAAATGACAATTGTTTTTCCTAAAAACAATTGTACAAAATTATTGCCAGGTCGTACAACTGATATAGTGGTCAGTAATACTGTTATTATTCCTCATGTACTCACAGTTAACTGATGCAAAGTTTGTTGAAAGGATAATACTTCTTACAGTCTTCCTCTTCTGAGTAGCAGGCAGCTGTGAGATGCTTGGAAGACGCACACCTAGTATGATCTAGTCTAGAGGAGGAGCTTTACTACTAAGAATTTGCAACACATTTTCACTTTCAGTTTCATACATTGTAAGTAGGGGGGTTGGGGCAGCATGAGGTTAACCAAGTATAAGATTAGATAAGGGCAGTGGAGAACAGTGACACACAAGAAGTAAGAAATGTCTATCTCCAGCAGAACTGCTTATCACTGTTGTTCATAGTTTGATAGAACATATATATTTGAGTAACATTTATAAAATTCATATGAAAGTTCAATTATGAAATATTAATACATTTTTTTTTAAAGCTGGAGTCGGTACATTTCTACCGACTCCAACCAAAACTAACTCCGACTCCACGACTCCGACTCCACAGCCCTGGAGTCATCCCCATCAAGGAACACAGCCAGTACATTTCAGCAGAATTTTTCATGTGCACTAAAAGAAATTGATAAATTTGACCGTTCATCAAAAATAACAGTGCAACAAGCGATTCCTCTGTATCCTGACATTGTCAGAGATGTTGCCCGAGTGGTTACTGCTTTGCCACCAACACAAGTTAGTGTAGAGAGGTTGTTCTCTGCTCTCAAAATAATTAGATCAGATTTGAGGGCATCCATGAAGGAGGATCTGACAGAGGCAATACTTTTTCTGAGGACAAATTTATAGATTTCTTCTTATTAACTGCATAAAAGTGTTTATTGCATATTTACTTAGTTTAGAAAAGTTTATAAAAGTTATTTGCTATATTCTAATTGTATTCTAATAAATGTAGTTTTTGCTCTAAGTGGTCTGATTACTTATATGATGGTGAGAAACTGAATAAGCACGAGGTTTAATATTTTACAACAGTAAATTTGTTGTTATGAATTGGCCATTTATGAAGGAGTCGGAGTCGGAGCCTGAGCCTGAAAAAATCCAGGAGTCGGAGTCGCAACTGTGGCTTACCGACTCCACAGCCCTGCTATTGGGGACATTTACCTTCCTATTGGGGACCTATGCTGCCTATTGGGGACATTTTCCTGCCTATTGGGGGCCTGTGCGACCTTTTGGGGACATTTTCCTGCCTGTTGGGGACCTGTGCTGCTTATTGGGGTCATTTACCTGTCTATTGGGGACCTGTGCTGCCTATTGGGACCTATGCTACCTATTGGGGGCCTGTGCGACCTTTTGGGGACATTTTCCTGCCTGTTGGGGAGTCATTTACCTGCCTATTGGGGACATTTTCCTGCCTATTGGGGACCTGTGCTACCTATTGGGGACATTTTCCTGCCTATTGGGGACATTTACCTTCCTATTGGGGACCTATGCTGCCTATTGGGGACATTTACCTTCCTATTGGGGGCCTGTGCGACCTTTTGGAGACATTTTCCTGCCTATTGGGGGCCTGTGCTGCCTTTTGGGGACATTTTCCTGCCTGTTGGGGACCTGTGCTGCTTATTGGGGTCATTTACCTGCCTATTGGGGACCTGTGCTGCCTATTGTGGACATTTTCCTGCCTATTGGGGACATTTACCTGCCTATTGGGGACCTATGCTGCCTATTGGGGGCCATTCTCCTGCCTATTGGGGGCCTGTGCGACCTTTTGGGGACCTGTGCTGCTTATTAGGCTGAATTCACACGTGGCATTTTTTTCGCGGCGGTTTTAACCGCGCGATTTTGCCGCGAAAACGAGAAAAATAAGCATCCCATGCATTCCTATGGGATCCCGCAATGCTGTGATAATGCTGCGGTTTTTACCACGGCGGAATCGCTTCGCGGTAAAAAACGCAGCATGCTCATTTGCGGAATCGCGGCGATCCCATACCCATAGGAATGCATTGTTCCGCTTACTTCCCGCATGTGGCTGTGCCCAACACGCGGAAAGTAAGCAGAACATTTGCGGATGGTACCCATGGTCCGGAGGAGAGGAGACTGTCCTCCGGGCTTTGGGTACCATATCCCTGTAAAAAATAGAATTTAAAATAAAAAATATTGTTATTCTTACCTTCCGGCGTCCCGCGCAGCCTTCCCGCCTCTCTCCATGCTCCCGTTCCCGGTAAGCCTTTGCGAAAATGCCCGCGATGGCGTCCGTTCTCGCGGGATCGCGAAGTCTTGCGGTCATCGCGAATTACCGCGAGACATCGCGATCCCGCAAGAATGTACGTCATCGCGGGCATTTTCGCAAAGGATTACTGGGAACGGATGCGCGGGACATCGGAAGGTAAGAATAACACCATTTTTTATTTTTTTTTTTACATTCTATCTTTTACTACTGATGCCGCATAGGCAGCCTCAGTAGTAAAAAGTTGGTCACACTAGTCAAACACTGTTTGACGAGTGTGACCAACCTGTCAATCAGTTCTTCAAGCGATGCTACAGATCGCTGGGAAAACGCTAGCATTTTGCAAGCTAAATACGCTTGCAAAATGCTAGTTTTTCCGCGGGAAAATCGCGGGAATTTAAAATGCGATTTTCAAGCGGGATAGAATTCCGGAATTCTCGCGGTAATTTCCACGAGAGTTCCGGTACGTGTGCACTTAGCCTTAGGGTCATTTACCTGCCTATTGAGGACCTGTGCTGCCTATTGGGGACATTTACCTGCCTATTGGGGACCCGTGCTACCTTTTGGGGACATTTTCCTGCCTATTGGGGACCTGTGCTACCTTTTGGGGACATTTTCCTGCCTATTGGGGACCTGTGCTACCTTTTGGGGACATTTTCCTGCCTATTGGGGACCTGTGCTGCCTATTAGGGATATTTACCTGCCTATTGGGTACCTGTGCTGCCTATTAGGGACCTATGCTGCCTATTGGGGACATTTACCTGCATTTTAGGGACCAATGCTGCCTATTGGGGATTCTGGCAGCACATCAGTCTGAGCATGAGGTAAAAGTGGAGTTCCACCAATATGGGCACTGGTGAGGCTGCATTGATTGGCACTGATCAGGCTGCATTGATGAGCATGCAGTCTGTATGTCTCTGTGTGGGCAATTTTATTTCTGGTATATTGTTTTTGTAGTGCTGTATATATGTTGGTATTTTACTAATAGCAATTTTGAATCCCTAGGAAACGATATCAAGAAAGAGAAAAAAATGACTTAAAGTGTAGCATATTCGAAGAACCCCCCCAAAAAAAAATTAAAATCGGTAAATTTGAGGATTTAACTTTACTTCTTCATTTTTAATATTGTATTTGTTCTTATTTTGTTTTATTACTTCTAAATAAGATATGTGCAGTGTGCATAGGAATTTGTTCATCATTTTTTTAAAACTATATTCCAGCCCTCCAATGGTCCGAGGGACCGTGATCTGGCCCCCTGTTTAAAAGGTTTGAGGACCCCTGCATTAGATGATATGTTCTTGTCCCAACAATTTTTTCCACTGTTCAGAAAAATATTTAAAAAAAATGTTTAGAACTATTGCTGTTAAGTATCTCTAGCTATTTTTTTTTCTTAACCTCTTCTACGTCCTGGACACGCTTTGCCTTTAGGTTTTTCTTCATTCTTGGGAATAAGAAGTCACAGCGGGTTAGGTTGGGCGAGTAAGGGAGTGAGAAACTGTTGTCATGCCCTTTAACACCAAAAACGAGTTGATTTTCACCACTGTGTGGGCAGGCGCGTTGTCATGATGAAGCACCCAGTCACCCGATCGGCACAATTCAGGTCGTTTTTTTCTTCACTGCGCCAGAAAATCGCTTGAGCACTTGCAGATAGTAATGTTGGCTCTCTGTGGTCCCCTGAGGAACAAATTCAATGGGAACGACTCCTTTGATGTATATAAAAAAAAAATCATGGGACTTCAAATTTGATTTCACCAGCCATGTTCTTTGTTTGTCTAGGAGATGAAGCTGTCTTCCACTGGCTGGACTGCTGTTTTGTTTCAGGATCATAAGCGTAACATTAAAATTTAGCTCCTGTGATCACTTTTTACAAAAAAAAAAAAAAAATCAGGGTCAGTTTGTGCCTGTTCTTTCAATTCCTAACACCCTCAGAGGGTTCTCCATCTGGTTATCAGAAAGCGGTCGTGCAACAAACTTTACAACAACGCGTCTCATGTTCAAATCTTCAGTTATGATTCTTTGGCATGAACTCCAGGAAATTCCAGTTATTTCCTCCAATTTGTCAATTGTTTTGTGATGATCAAACATGCTGGACTTTCGCATATTTTCTTCTGTTCTGGAAGTTGTGGGGTGACCTGAACGGGGTTCATCTTTAAGTGACATTTGGCCACTGAGCAAATCACTGGTAAATTCTTGCCTGGCTTACAGCTTCCTTCCCATAAGCTTTCCAAAGCATTGAAACGGTTTTTGCAGCTGTTTTATTTAATAGAAAACAGAATTTGATGTTGGCGGGTTGCTCCTTAAATTTTGCCATCGCCAAATCGTCTTGGACATTGGGAGGGACTTAAAAAAACAACTGTCTCTTGTGATGGTTTCTCATGAACGCTACTTGACCAACTGAGAAGCGAGAGTGTGTAGTAAGTGCACCAAGTGGCAGATGGCAGCACCGCCAACCCACTTGCCTACAGAAAATAAAGCTTGTTTTTTGGGGTATAACATCGTATGCACTAAATTAATCACAGAGAGTCATGCTGGATGACAGATTTGGCACCAGTAGACCGTGTAGTCTACATTTACTCTATTAATTGGCTTGATTTTAAACCATTTTTTAAAGCTAAAAACATGGAGCATCTTAACCACTTGCCACCATTTAAAGAGGTGGTGAGCCATCATTATATAATGAGTTCTCAGAGCTGACCTGCTCCAGACAGTCAACCCCTGAAAGTACTTGCTGCAGTCTGAGTTAATTCCAACCACAACAGTTGAACCTTTTAGAAGCCACGTCAGTCAGAACAGCAGCATTTACAAGGTTAGTAACACATGGTGGCAGTTGCTTATCTGCCTAACCCACCCTGGCAACATGATTGCAGGGTGCTGATGGGCTGTCACAGCAAACGCAGCCTAAGTATAGGTGTCTGTCTGTCTTCCAAGTTACCACCTCTATGAAGCATTGCATAGGAGATCGTCAATTTACCAATACACTGAAATATTACAGTGTAGACGAGACCCCTACATAGCAGGTCATACGTTCCATAAGAGGCTGGCGATATATATAACAAATATAATAGACATCCTACCATAGCACAGTGTATTGTATAGGCGATCTAGCGATAGCACGTTTAGGTTTTTTTTTTTTTTTTTTTTAGACATGTGGATTAAAGAGCTGTAACATTTATTACATTAAATCATTTTTCAGTATTTGTAAGGTTTAATTTTGTGTTATTACACTTTTTTTATTTTGCCGATATCGAGCAATATTGCTGGGAAAATAAATGAAGTGTGTCTTTTTCACATTTTTTTTTTATGACCACAAAAGACCAGCAAGATGCATTTTAAATTTTGCTACAAAATTATTCTTTCAAATTGTTACTCAAGTCCTACAAAAAAAAAAAAAAATCAAAAGGTCCATTAGGGTGTTAATACAACATAATGGATTCTGAATACACACTGAAGAAATTCCTTCAAAATCTGCAGAGGGCGAATCCCCTTTAATGCTACACCACAACAACTTACACTAGATATTTAATCTTACCGCCAATGTTTCTCAACTCTTCTGCTAAGAGCAATTTTCTCTCCTACTTCTGTGCACACTGGATTTGTAAGCACAATTTTTCCTAAATCCGCTTTCACAGCACTCACACGACCACCAGTGGATAAAGAGCCAATGTTGACCATCAGAACTTCATTCTTAGACAGTTTTTGAACCTGAAGAACAAAATACACATTGAATAGAAATTCAAGAAGTGGATGTGGACATACCACAATATTGATCAAGGCTGGATAGTTTGCCATTTTGCTCTTGTGTGAAGCCCTTACCTTTGCAGCCTTTTTATCCCCCTCTGTACGTACTCCAAGGAGACGTCGCAGGAGGAAGTAGGAGATTTCCAGCTCCGTAAATATTTCAGGCAATGCTCCAACTGCACCTAATACTTGCCCAACCATACGATCAGCACGACACAAAGTTGGATCAATCTTGGTACCAACACCTGCATGAAAAGAAAAAAGTGGACAAATAATTCTTAACTACACATTATAAATGACTGCGATGCTAGTCAAAAGACGAGGGCCAGTCTGTAGAAATTGCTGCCATATGAGTAAAGGCCTCTGATTTAATTTCCACTGTGAACGCCAAGTCACTTATCATGTGAGCGTGCTCTCCAGCCTTTATTGGGATGGTATACAGACCAGGCATCAGTAATGTGTCCTCACATGGCTATGTTGTCTAATTTTCACACGAGACAGCACTGAGGCTTGGTGTCCATATAGACCAGATGGACACAGGAACACTTTTACTACCGTGTAAAAATGCTATTTTCTTCTGTTACGTTTTTCTTACCCTCCCCGGGTTCAGCACTCGGACACTGCCCTGGTTTATGTTTGGCTGCAGCGTTATCGTTATACCAACAGTGCTGCAGCCCATCACGGAGTTCAGCAACTCATGCCATCTACATCTGCAGACCTGCCAAGCTCAGCGATTGTCTTCAGCACTGTCGCACTGACATTAATGCTAGCTTCAAACAGACACTGGGGCAGCGGTGAAGAAAGCACTGGAGCCGGGGAGGGTTAGTAAAGAAATCAAAACTATGTTTGCCAGCTGAGTATTGATGACAGAGAAAAACCCCTTCAAAAAATGAAGACAAGGCCAAACTGATAGTCTCTTACCAATAAGGCCTCCGGGAGCAGCATACTGTAGATCATTGTGCTCAGCAAACAGAGACACAATTTTAGAGAAGATAGGCTTGCACATGAGCTTTCCTTCACTGTCTTTAGAAACTATGCCAGGGCGAACCTCGAGTTCTTGACCGACCTATATATTCAAAAACAACCAAAATAATATATATTTGGGGAAAAGCCTGAAAATATTACAATGGCTGAATGGGGTTTATATAAAATTAAATGTACTAAGTGAAACAAATGTAAAAGATTTAGACCTTTTAAAACATGTTCAGTGAAACAGCAAAGCTGATCTAATGTCCATTATTTGGGGTCACATTGTGACGCAGTCCGTTGAGACAGGTGTGTGATTTCCAGTTTTGATGTGCTCCGCTCTGACTTGCACGCCGATGCTTTCCACAACCTCATTTTCGGCAGTGTGAATTATTATGACATGCATTTCTTTAACAACAAGATAAAGCGTACCCGGACTGCAACTGTCTGTCCATTGGTTACGATGCAGTCTTAATTAAAGTTAACTAGATACAGACTTGTTTGTTAGTCACATTACATATATATGGGCATGCAATCTGACATTATCTCACCCATGAGGGAGCCACACCGTGTGGCGTAACGCGTGGGGGGGTCAAACACACTCTATACACACCATATTGGATGACGGACCTGGTGGGTCACATTTTTTCCACATTTTATGTATTACTATATAATGTGATCTTTTTTGAATATTTATCATATATCACATGACTACATAGATGCTCTGTAGATGAAATTTAATCACTGATAATACACTGTTCATACAAAACTAGCATTACTTAATGTGCTACATGTGGGGTTTGAGGTCCGAGGGCTACATAGACTTTATTAATGTTTGGTATATCAATACTTAGTCTAATATTTCGCTGTTAGAAAGATTATACCTACCTCCTTTCTTGGCTAGGTTTGAGGTATTGTACACATCTGTTTTTACTTGTTTTTTTTCATCTTTTATGTATTTTTTGTTTATTAATAAAGGTCACCATATTTTTCAGGCTTCTCTTCAAGTCTTTTCCTTTTTTGTTGCATTATTTGGGGTCCCAGAATTACTTTGGATCGTGGTTGTAACTCCATATTAGATAATAGCCATACCTTTAATACGCCTTTTAGAATACTTCCACCAGCTACACCACCTTTCAGATCATCAACCTCGCATCCTGGCTTGTTCACATCAAAAGACCTGATGACTGGGAAGACAGAAAATATTTTTGAGCCACATAACGTAGAACCACAAAAGGCGCGATGCCAAAAAAAGCGCCTACTTGTATTGTGTTCAGCATGGCCCTAGGTAAAGGGCACCCAGTGAAGTCAGGACTGTACATGGACTAAAATCCATTTCAGTCCCTTTTTGAGGGATAAATAGATGCAGCTTCCATGCAGTTATCTTTATGACAAAGGTATTCCATCGCTTAGTAGAATAATACCGACGTTGCAGATTAAATTTGATGAAATCTCATCTGAAAACCTGCAGCATAAACCGGCGAGCGGTGCGGACTTCATCTCACAGGTTGCCAATTTATGTTGTGGCCATTTATCATTAATTTGACAACCGGTCCTGCTCCCTTTATTCTCTATTTCTGTGCCAGAGACAACCAGATGATGGTGTTCTGGCAGACCCATAAAGAAAGAATGGAGCAAACGAGCGCATGCTTGCCCAATCTTCAATTTCAAACAGGCATTTCAAGACCCCATTGTCAGGATCATTAGGAGTAATAAAAGCTGTTTTGGTCCCCAATGTTGATATCCTGTGGATGGCATGATTGTAGCGCTTCCCAATCAAGTGAGAAAGCTAGGCGTTTCTTTATTCCATCAATCAAGTGGGAAACTTTGGATTAACATAATCGGCTTGTAATTCTGTTTGAGCAGAGTAGACCCTACAGGTTATACTTCTGTAATGACACATTCCCTTCTGGTTTTCCTGATAAAAGTGGCACAGCATCGCTGCCAGTAGCAGACGCTGACCACCGCACATTTATGCCGAAGACCCGGTTTAAAATCTTTAGCTTTAAGGATGAGATAAGTGACTTACCTATAAGTCTGGGCTCGGATGTGAAGTCTCTCAGAGGCACTGGGATTTTCTTTACAATATATTCACATACGACTTCAATGTTATACTTCAACTGAGCCGAGATTGGAATGATAGGAGCACCCTCCGCTACTGTACCTGTAGGGGAAGCAGAGAAGGTGAGACCACAATACTCCTGTGGAAGCTGAGCCAGAATGCACTGTTAAAAATATGTAGGTACAAGAGCGAACTTCAAATGATCCATTATTATTGAGAAATGTTAAAGGATGTTTTACAAGTCACTTAAGATTCTCTTACTTCCATTATTTACATCCATATTATTTTAAAGAGTTCCATAAGCTTTCAACTAAAGTAACACAAGACCTTGGCATGTGACTGGCTGCAGAGGTCAGGTGAGTGGAATAGCAGATGATCACCTGACAGCTGCAGCAGTCCTGTAACATTCAGATAACGCCGTCATCACTTCCAAAGCCACTGCTAGCCGCCAAAGCAATCTCTACTGGATCTACAGGGGTCACAGCAGTTAAATAAGGAGATTTTTGTGTACTCACCGTAAAATCTCTCTCTCTTAGCCTTTAATTGGGGGACACAGAACCGTGGGTGTTATGCTGCTGTCCACTAGGAGGCGACACTATGCATAATCTGAAAAAGATTAACTTTGGCTCCTCCTCTGCAGTATACACCCCTGGACGGCGTCAGCCTTCTCCAGTTTTGTGCAAAAGCATTAGGAGGAATATACCAGAAACATAACCATGCCTGTAAAAAAAAGGCTACTATAAACAGGCTCAAACAACAATATGAGAACCCAACCGTAACAACGGCCCGCAAGGGCTACAGGGTGGGAGCTGTGTCCCCCAATTAAAGGCTAAGAGAAAGATTTTACGGTGAGTACACAAAAATCTCCTTTACTCTGTCGCCTTATTGGGGGACACAGAACCGTGGGACGTCCTAAAGCAGTCCCTGGGTGGGAAGCAGTGGACGAATATTGTGCCGACAGTCCCCTAAGACTTGGGGTACTGCCGCCTGCAGGACCCGTCTACCCAGGCTCGCATCCGCTGAGGACTGGGTATGCACTCTGTAGTGTTTTGTAAATGTGTGCAGGCTAGTCCAAGTGGCTGCCTTACACACTTGATGTGCTGAGGCTTGATACCGAATGGCCCAAGAGGCCCCTACCGCCCGCGTAGAGTGTGCAGTGATACTGGCCGGAAGGGGAGAATTGTTGAGGCGGTAAGCCTCTTGAATGGTGGACTTGATCCACCTAGCAAGGGTGGCTTTGGAAGCCGGTAGGCCCTTGCGAACGCCATCTGGAAGAAGGAAAAGTGAATCAGACTTCCGGAAGGGAGCAGTCCTAGACACGTAAATACGCAATGCCCTGACAAGGTCAAGCGTATGCAGAGCCTTCTCTACCCTATGAACGGGAGCCGGGCAAAGAGACGGTAGTGATATTTCCTCATTGAGGTGGAAGCTGGACACGACCTTCGGAAGGAAGGATGGTACTGTACGGAGAACCACCTTGTCCTGATGAAAAACCAGGAAGGGTTGTCTGCAGGAAAGAGCTGAAAGTTCAGACACCCTGCGTAGCGAGGTGATTGCCACCAGGAAAACCACTTTCTGTGATAGAAAGCGGAGTGAGACCACCCTAAGGGGTTCAAAAGGAGGTGACTGTAGTGCTGTCAAGACCAGGTTGAGGTCCCACGTCTCCAACGGACGTTTGTAGGGGGGAACCAATCGGGAAACCCCTTGGAGAAAAGTCTTCACTTGCGGCTTGTTAGCAATACGCCTCTGAAAGAGCACTGAAAGCGCTGACACCTGGCTCTTCAGTGAGCCCAGGGATAGCCCGGCGTCCAGGCCTGACTGAAGGAACCCGAGGACCTTTGGAAGAGAATAGGGAAGTGGAATCTGCCCACGAGAGTCGCACCATGTGAAGAAAACCTTCCAGGTACGATAGTAAATCCTGGCTGAAGTTGGCTTTCGAGCCCTGATCATGGTTTTAACAACGTCCGGTGAAAAACCTGCTTGGGTCAAAACCCAGGTCTCAATGGCCACGCCGTCAAATTGAGAGCCCCCGAGTTCTGGTGGAAGAACGGGCCTTGTGACAGGAGGTCGGGACGTGTGGGGAGACGCCAGGGAGCGTCTGCTGTGAGTTGCACGACGTCGGCGTACCATGTACGCCTGGGCCAGTCTGGAGCGATCAGAATGGTGGGAACACCCTCTTGTTTGATCTCCCTCAGGACTCTGGAGATCAGGGGGAGGGGTGGAAAAATGTACAGAAACTGGAACTGGGTCCAGTCCTGAACCAGGGCATCTGCTCCGAGCGATCGCGAATCGCGCGTCCTGGCCATGAAATTGGGAACCTTGGCATTGAGATGTGATGCCATCAGTTCCACGTCCGGGGTCCCCCAACGATGACAGATCTGACCGAAGACTTCGGGATGGAGAGACCTCCTCCCCCCCCCCCCCCCCCCGAAGTCCATTCCTTGTCGGCCGAGATAGTCTGCTTCCCAGTTGTCCACACCCGGAATGTGGACCGCGGAGAGTACCGACCTTGCATCCTCCACCCATTGTAGGATACGCGTTACTTCGGTCATCGCCTGGATGCTGCGGGTGCCGCCTTGATGGTTCACGTATGCCACTGCCGTGGCATTGTCCGACTGTACTCTGATATGAGAGTCTGCCAGCAAGTGATGGAAGGCTTTCAACGCCAGGAAGATGGCCCGAATTTCCAGGATGTTGATGGGCATGGTCGATTCCCTTGGTGACCACCTGCCTTGCGCTCTGTGATGTAGGTGCATCGCGCCCCAACCCATAAGGCTTGCGTCGGTGGTCAAAACCTTCCATTGACCGGAGAAAGGATTTTCCCCTTGCAAGCGAGGTTGGCTTGAGCCACCAGTGCAGGGACCTCCTGGTGTTTGCTGATAACCGGAACTCCCTGTCGAGGGAGAACGGATTCCTGTCCCAGGACTTGAGGATGGCCAGTTGAAGGGGTCTGAGGTGAAACTGGGCAAATGGTACCGCCTCCATTGCTGCTGCCATCCTGCCAAGTACTCTCATGGCATACCGGAGAGATCTGGGGGACTTGCGGAGGAGTGTGTGAAATCCCAGACGGAGAGCCAGTGCCTTGTCCCTGGGGAGAAACACCAGACCCTTGGAGGTGTCGAATAGCATCCCCAGGAAGGTCAGAGACTGACTCGGGGTAGTCGAGGACTTCCGTAAATTGACTAACCATCCCAGGCGCGTCAGAGTGTCGATCGTGATCGAGACGTTGACCTCGCAGTCCTTGAGGGTGGGGGCCTTGATGAGAAGTTCGTCCAGGTATGGAACGACTACTATGCCTCTGGAGTGCAGAACATCCATGGTAGCTGCCATGACCTTTGTAAATGTTCTGGGGGCCGTGGCCAGACCGAACGGGAGGGCCACAAACTGGTAATGGTCTTGGTTGATTGCGAATCTGAGAAACCTCTGATGGGCGGGAGCAATCGGTATATGCAGGTATGCGTCTTGTATGTCTATGGAGGCAAGATATTCTCCTTTTTCCATAGACGCAATGATTGACCGGAGGGATTCCATGCGGAAGTGACGAACTCGAACGTACTTGTTGAGTTGCTTGAGGTCTAGTATGGGTCGGACGCTGCCTCCCTTCTTGGGCACCACGAACAGGTTGGAGTAGAACCCTCGGAAGTGCTCTTCTGCTGGGACTGGCACCATGACTCCTGCTCGCAGGAGGGAAGAAACCGCTTGACGGAAGGCCTGAGCTTTGAGCGGGGATTTTGGAGGGACAGAGGGAAAAAACCTGTGCGGTGGGCTGGTAGTAAACTCGATTTTGTATCCTGAAGACACTATTTCCTTGACCCCCTTGTCTTCTGTAATAGGCAGCCAGACCTGCTGAAAGAGTAGCAGTCGTCCGCCTACAAGTGGGGTGTCTTCCAGAGGGCATGAGTCAGGACGAGGGAAAAGTCTGAGGTTTTCCCTGGCTTGCCTTTGATTGCCAGTTCCTGTCCGGCCTCTGTGCCGCACGTGTGTTGTCCCTGCGGGGGGGGAACGATTACGGTTTTGTGCTGGGCGTGAGACGGACCAGCCCGAAGAATTCCGAAAGGATCGGAAACTAGATTGATTACGCCTTTTAAACGTGCGTTTTGGTCTTAGTTGAGGGAGGGAAGTACTTTTGTCCCCGGTAGCATTGGATATCATTGTATCCAGCTTTTCACCGAAAAGACGGCCACTGAAGTACGGGAGATTTGTTAGGGACTTTTTTGAGGCCGCATCCGCTTTCCATTCTCTTAGCCAGAGAATACGCCGGATTGTAATGGCATTTGATGCTATTCCCGCTATTCCTCTTGCAGAGTCCAACGCTGCAAGGACCATGTAATCTGCCACCACTGCAATTTGCACCGCCTGGTCCGCCAGCTGAGGATTTGAAGCTTGAAGGCCCTTTTGCAATAGAGCAGCCCAAGCCATGATGGCCTTGGCTGCCCAAACTGAAGCAAATGCGGGAGCCAAAGAGGCACCTGCCGCTTCAAAGATTGAACGAGCCATGCGTTCGACTTGTCTGTCTGCCGTGTCCTTGAGGGTTGAACTGTCCGGCAGCGAGAGAAGCGTTTGTGCTGCCAGCCTAGAGACTGGAGGGTCCACTTCAGGCGGATCTGTCCAATCCTTGGTGTCTTTCTGTGGAAAGGGGTATTTTGCTTCCAAATACTTGCGATTGGCGAATTTTTTCTCAGGCTGCGAAAAATGCTTAGAAAGGATTTTTTTGAAATTCCGGGTGATTAGGGAAGACCTTCGATGGTTTCTGAACACTTTCAAAGGAAATCTTGTGTTCTGGTGCTTCCGGGGTTGGATCTGAAATGTCCAGCACCCGAAGGATGGAAGAGACGATATCCTCAACTATCACAGTATTGCTAGGGGGACAAGGGAGCAAAGCGTTCTCTGTTTCGTTATCTGAATTGGAGTCACATATGCCCTCTGAGTCCTGCGCATCGCTAAGGAGCTCCCTAGCGGAGATATTGGGGAGGTTGGAATATCACCGAAATTGAGAGTAGTTTCGAGATTTAAATATCTGGGGATACAGATCGCCCTCCCTTTGAGTAGTTTTGAAGAACTTAATTTAAGCCCTCTGCTACAAAAAGTTTGTTCCAAGATTTCGTCGTGGAATAAATTACATCTTTCGGTGATTGGAAGGGTAAATCTTTTAAAAATGATTGTGATGCCGCAGCTGCTGTATGTACTGCATAATTCTACAATTTGGATCCCACAGAGTAGGTTCTGTAAAATTAAATCGCTGTTCGGCGACCTAATATGGGGGGGGGGGGGGGGGAAGCCCACGGTTTAAACAAGAAACGTTGCAGAGGCCGAAAGAGGACGGGGGGGGTGGCGCTTCCTAATCCCTGGGTATATTTTTTAGCAGCACAATGTCAACATATGGGAGGATGGGGGGAGGAGACGGGACAGGAACAATCGCCCAGTAGTTTGAGAAAGCTGTTTGGGAAATGGCCTTTGGGAGAGAGCCTGGCAGTTTTTAAAATTTGGCTCTAGGTTTCCTACGGTTCTCCTTATTCATAAGGTATGGGAGAAAGTTAAACAGATTAGGGGTGTCACGGGCCTTACTAAATACTCTCCAGTGTGGGATAACAAATTTACAAGAATTCCAGCGAATGGAGGGATTTGGGCTTTGGAGAGAGGCAGGAATCAGACGGATGGGTCAGGGGAGACTTAAATCATTCACGGAGCTACAATCAGAGTTCCAGCTTCCACACTCAAATATGTATCATTATAAAAGAATTCAGCATGCGTATCGGTCGCAATGTCGGAGGAGGCCTGTTGAGGTCCAGATTGATGTCACGCTGGCCTCCATTTTGGGGAACAGCGAGACGAAGGGGGCAATCTCAGAAGTGTATAGAGATTTATTATTTACATTTCTAGTCAGTCATCCCATCAAGGCTAGAGTGAAATGGGAGGCTGAATTGGGAGAAATAAGTGATGATAGATGGGAATCTATTTTAGAATATGTGCCTAAGATTTCTATGAGCGAACCTGGGAGGATGTCTCAGCTGTACGTAATTCATAGAGCTTACAGAACTCCTGATCGATTGTTCAAGATGGGTTTGAGGTCTGATTCCAATTGTCCACGGTGTTCGCAGGAACGGGCAGATATGATGCACATGTTGTGGTGTTGCCCTAGATTGTCTACATACTGGACAGTTGTACTGAATCGGATCGAATGGATATATAAATGTGTAATCCCCAAAGACCCTTTGATCTGTATTTTAGGCTTTGTGGAAGAATTGGCAGCGGCAGCTATGGTCAAACTGGCGATTGCTAGACTGTTGTTCATAGCAAGGAAATTGATTGCCCGGTTTTGGATCAGAGAGGAGCCTCCGACTAGACGGGACTTTCTTGCGCAGGCGGAGCATATAATTTCATTGGAAAAAAGTATTTACACTAAGAGAAATAAACTTGAGGTGTTTCACAAGATATGGCAGCCATGGGTAGAATGGAGTTAGAGGGGTGGGAGGGACGTATTGGGATATGGAAGATATTCACATTACATAACTATATATGGATGTTGGAGAGAGTACTGGACGAGGAACGGGGAAGGCACTGAAGGGATCTCGGAGGGGGGATAGGGGGGGAAAGGGAGGGAGGAGTTTTGTTTTTGTTTATAAAAACATGTTTATATGTGAACAATTGCTTGATGTCATGTATATGATGTAATTGTTATCATAAATAAAAATTTATCTGATTAAAAAAAAAAAAAAAAAAAAGGAGCTCCCTAGCGGGCGAACTAGAGCGGAGGTTTCCCGTGGTCTGGGATCGTTGTGGAGATCCGCATTGTCCTTCTCTATCAGGGGACGGCCTCGGTGACCTGAGGCCACTTTGTCTTTCCCTGGAGGGGAAGACCTATTGCTATGTGAGGACGCAGCTGAACGCGACCTGTGGGTCCGCTTACGCCTCGAACTGTCGGAAGCGCCCTGATCATGAGACCGGACGTCCCTTTGCTGGGTAACGTTCATAGCCGAGACATGACCCTGCAGTAATGTGGAGGTCAGGTTATCTATAGACTGTCAGACTGCGACATCTGAGTCGACCATTCCGGCGCAGTAGCGGTCGCAGAAGCGTTGGTAGGGACTTCTTGGGGTTCTGATCCTGTTTTTTGGGTACAGTCCCGGCAGTGCGGGTACGTGCTGCCGCTGGGGAGAGTGGCCTTGCAGGCTGTGCAGACTGCATAAAAGCAGTCTTGGCCTGGTTCTTTTCCTTGAGCCCGACATAGTACCTAGGCTGATTAGTGGAGGCCCTACAGGGGTATCTACGCAGAGGAAAAGAGGAGAGCGCTATATGGTATAGCAATTCACAGCTGAGTACCAAGGACCCAGCTGTGATCTTACCCCACCGGTGCTCCCCCTTAGGTCCAGCGCTGATAAATCCCACGTCCTGTGCCCCCCCGGAGACTGCTGTGCTGCGTTCTTCCAGATGCAGCAAGATGGCCACCGGATTATGAGGTGGAGAGGGAAGGGGGCGGAGAGCTGGAAAAGGGCGCGCTGGGCCATGTAAAAGCGTGCCCCTCCTGCCTCGATCCGCCCCTTCTATGACATTTTCGTCGTCCAGGGGGGGGCGGCGACTTCGGCTAGGCCGAAGCCGCGGCCTAAATTTGAGGTCTCCTGCCCACCAGGGCTCCAGGACGGCGTGATCGTCCGCGGGGGGGGGGGGGGGGGGGGGTGTCGGATTTAAACCAGACCCCCCCAGAATGAAAGGAGGGCTGGCGGTGGGGCCATATATGTGACTGGGGTCCTGTGGAGGGTCCCTTGCGGCGCCAGTGCTGCAGACACCGGGGCGCAAGGAGCCCGGTCTCTGATAAGTGCCGTGCCTCTCTGCACCTCCCCCGGTCCCAAAAGGAGCCCACAGGTGGACTGGGGTCCCTGGTGCCTGGTACAGGCCCTACCTGCGGTGTCTCAACCTAATACCCCCAGAGGGGGATTAGGGAGGGTGCTGCTGTCACCGTCAGGGGGCTTCATCGTCGCCTCGACCCAGAGCCGGACGGAACTGAGGAAGGAGGGGGGTCTCGACCTCGAACCAGTACCCGAGGGACTGGTGAGGGAGCGACATGGGGAATAGCCACCTCGACCTCAACCGGGTACCCCTAATAGGGGACCGAGGAGGGAGCCATGCCGGGAGTCTCGCTGGAGACCCTCTTTTCTTCATCTGTAGTCCTTTGGAAAAAAATCCAGGAAAAAGACGGAGTGTAAAAAAAAAACTTAGGTGTGCCTCCTGCGACACTAAGCAAAAACTGGAGAAGGCTGACGCCGTCCAGGGGTGTATACTGCAGAGGAGGAGCCAAAGTTAATCTTTTTCAGATTATGCATAGTGTCTCCTCCTAGTGGACAGCAGCATAACACCCACGGTTCTGTGTCCCCCAATAAGGCGACAGAGGAATCCCTCTATATTATTTTTGATGATAATATCATCAACAATAAATTGACCAGGTGACAACCCCTTTATAGTTAGGAAAATAATAATGAACACGAAGTCTCCGCTTCGGCATAGATGCCATCCAGGTAGCCGCCTGCCAGTTTGATTCTGTCTTACTCACCTTGTACAAATGCCAGGATCTGCTCATACTGCTCCTTGGCTTGACTTTCTTTAACCAAATCAATCTTATTTTGTAAAATGAGGATGTGCTTTAGCTTCATGATTTCAATGGCAGCCAGATGTTCTGAAGTCTGGGGCTGAGGACAGGATTCATTACCAGCTTTAATATAAAATCAGACAAGAATAGAAAGTCAGTGTTTATCAGGATATTGAGACTGGTGGAGAACTGCTGATATAGGAGAGTAAAGTTTTCTGGTATTACAGAAATTTAAAGGGAAGCTGTCACGTGATTTCAAGCATCTAAACTGTCCCCAGTGAGCTGTTAGGCTGTGTGCCCACATTACGATTTTTATGCGTTTCCGACGCAGCGGAAACGCTTAAAAACGCTAATAAAACACACCCCCATGCAATCCTATGGGTAAAATCCGCAGCATGTTCATTATTTCTACGGAATCGCGGGGATTCCGCCGCCATAGGATTGCATTGAAACGCTCACTTTGCGCATGTGGCAATGCCCACCATGCGTAAAGTGAGCGCTTCATGTGCGGATGGTACCCAGGGTCTGGAGGAGAGGAGACTCTACTCTATGTCCTGGGCACCATATTCCTGTAAAAAATAGAATTAAAATAAAAAAATAGGGATATACTGTATATACTCGTTTATAAGCCAACCCGAGTATAAGCCGACCCCCCTAATTTTGACACAAAAAACTGGAAAAACTTATTAGCTCACGTATAAGCCTAGGGTGGAAAATGCTGCACCTACTGGTAAATTTGAAAAATAAAAATAGATACCAATAAAAGTAAAATTAATTGAGACATCAGTAGGGTAAATGTTTACAAATACCCATATTGAATCAGGATCCCCATATAATGCTCCATACAATTCATGATGGGCCCCATAAGATGCTCCATACAAAATACACCCCATATAATGCTGCACAAAGGTTACTAATGGCCCCCTAAGATGTTCCATAGAATAATATGCCCCATATGCTGCTCCATAAAGGTTATGGCCCCATAAGATGTTCCATAGATTATGCCCCATAGATTATGCCCCCATAAGATGCTCCATAGATTATGCCCCCATATGCTGCAGCTGCAAATAAACAAAAAAACACTATATACTCTCACCTCCGTCGCCGGCTCTGCAGTAACTGTTCAGTAACTGACCTGAACATCACTGCCAGAGGACGCAAGACAGCAAAGCGACACGCAGCGGTGGAACGGAGACAGGCGAATATGGATCCCCCCGTCATATTCACCCCCTCCTGGCGCAGGTCTCTGCAGCCCCCCTGCTTGTATGATCTGACACCCCCGCTCCCCCTCCCCCACCAACCCCCGGTATATGACTTGCATATAAGCCGAGAGGGGGACTTTCGGCCCCCCAAAAATGGGCTGAAAATCTCGGCTTATACGCGAGTATATACGGTACTCACCTTCTGGCGGCCCCCGGAGCCTTCCCTCCTCTCAGCCACGCTGCCAGCATCTTCCGTTCCCAGGGATGCATTGCACGAATGACCACTGATGACGTAGCGGTCTCGCGTGATGCTCAGTCATCAGAGGTCATTCGCGCAATGCGTTCCTGGGAACGGAAGTTGCTGGCAGCGCCAATGAGAGGTGGGACGACTCCGGGGGCCGCCAGAAGGTGAGTATATCCCTATTTGTTTTATTTTTAACATTCTCTCTTTTACTATTGATGCTGCATAGGCAGCATCAATAGTAAAAAGTTGGTCACACTTGTCAAGCACTATGCTTGACAAGTGTGACCAACCTGTCAATCACTTTTCCAAGCGATGCTTCAAGTCGCTTGGAAAAGCGCAAGCATTCTGCAAGCTAAAAATGTTTGCAAAATGCTTGTGTTTTACGGGAAAACGCATGAGAATTCCGCATGCATTTTACCCGCGGCAGGGAGTTGTGGAAATGCTGCGGACATTTCCGCAGCATTTCTGCAACGTGGGCACATAGCGATGCACATAGCCTTTGTGGTGCAAACACTTTTTTTTTTATTAAAAGGACGCTGAAATTATGTCCAAAAATCACTTTATATAGTTCTATGGTACCTGCTCGTTTAATCATAGGGGTGTGCTTAATATTCTGTTCAGTCACGGGTGTCGTTGCCCACTCAATTTGATCGATTTCCCTGGTTGTGCCGACGTCACTGGAATCCTGTGCTTGCGTAGTGTGTAGCATGGAGCTGGCCGTTCTTGCGTAGTGTCGGCTCCCCGCTTGACACTGCGCAAGCACGGCCGGCTCCACATCACACACTGTGCAACCGAGGCTGCCTGTTTGATACTGCGCAAGCGTGGCTCCAAGCGGCACACTGCGCAAGCTTCCATGACGTTGGCACAACCAGGGAAGTCAAACAGAGAGTGATGACACCCATGACTGAACAGAAAATGAAGCACACCCCTATGACTAAATGAGCATGTATGATATAACTATATAAGGTGGTTTTTGGACATCATTACAGCGCCGTTTTTAATGAAAAAAAAAAAGTGATGCACATTACATCACTAACAACGCACTGGGGACAGTTTAGATGCTTGAAATGACGTGACAGGATCGCCTTTACGGTCTTTCCAGACCTTGCAATATTGTTAACACATAAAAAATATCACTTGGAAGATATGAACAACTTCTGGGCATTTACTTGACTGTTTACTTCCCTGCACATTGCTGGCTGCAGAATGAATCAAAGGGGTTTTCATTTTCAGGGACAAAAATATTTAGAACAGGTACTCACTCTCTTCCCGATGCAGCGCCACCATCCCGCTGCCAGTTGGCTCTCAGTATTGGGTCCTCTATGGTGAAATTATGTCAACACCATCTATCACCACTGCAGCCAGTCACTAAGCTCAGTGGCTCTTCCAAGCTTGATAGCCAATCACTGATGTCAGCAGCTTGTGCTGCAGCAGTGATGCTCGCCTTCAAAGTGTGCCATCAAATAGTTTTTACAGCGTTTGGAGTCCACTTTCCTAAACGTGTAAAACCCCTTAAATGAGTATTCGTCAGCTCCCAAGAGTTTATAAATTATTTGAGTTTTTCTCAACACAATTTATGACCACACACCACCTTAAAAAGGACATCTCCACTACCATGTGGTCATTATGCATTCTGAGAAGAGCTCAGTAAAAGACACACTTACAACTCAATGAGAACAGCCGACTGCCGGATTCTTAGTAAATAAGAGTCAGTGATAAGCGGTCATAAAGGAGCGCTTAGGAAGCAACCCAGGGGCAGACAAGGATGTCAGGTCTTAGGAGCGCAGGAAAGAGACTCAGACAAGAGAGGAGTTTAAACCACAACGCGTTTCAACGGAGGATCCATCTTCATCAGGTGGAAGTTGGATTCTTAGTAAAGTCATTCTGCAGTCAGATATAGACAATGCAACAGAAAAACTAGGAACCATAATAAAACGTGTGAAAATACATTATGCTGAAAAAAACGTTACAGATATGCGCAAACTCACCTATTAACAATAAGGCAGCATCCATAACAGCTGCGCCGTTCAGCATAGTTGCCATCAAAATATCGTGACCTGGGCAATCTACAAAAGATACATGCCTGGAAAACAGGATATAAAAGCACTTAAAGGGTGCCCTCATAAAATGCACAAGCAAAATAAAGAATTGAAATTAAAAATGATGAAATAACAGGTAATTACTTTTTCATACAGTAATATTCATTCTTATAGCAGCCGTGAACCTTCTCTTGAATGCTAAATTTTTAGACATTCATGATTCTAATTGTAAAATGACAGAGTTTAGAACAAATTCATGGCTTGGAATAGAAAGGGATAGGAAGTTATCTAACACATAATAGCCAGATATATGCCAGAGGGGCACTGGTCAGACATTCATCAGGTTCATAGAAACTACATAGTGGCTGTTTTCTAACTAACGCTACATCTGTCTGACCCAACGTAAACACTTTCAACAGCTACTTACCGCACCAATTTAAAGTTGCCCTTGGTGCTGGGTATGTCTGTGGGAAATTCATCAGGGGTGCTGCTGCCGCAGGACCGGTAGCATTCAGGCCGAGAACAGTTGGGGTCATCAAGTTTGTAGATCTGCAATGCCAGCAGTCATTAATCAGGGCAATGGAGTATTCGTATTATGGGAATTAGTTTATAATTAATCTAACATTATTCTAAATTGCAGGCAGCGTTTCATCACTGCAAGGACTGGGAATCCAGCACAAATTTCCAAATTAGAGCTGAATGATAATCTGAAAGATCAGAACTAGAAGACCTGCGAACCTCCTCTGAATATAGAGAAAGTGATAACGAGAGATTGTCATAATATAATCCCAGGTATGTAGATTGTGTGTGTAAAAATAACGTGTGCGCGTATATCCGACTATGTGCAATGTGAACTCACCTTGGCATTGGCATAGCCAAGCTTGATGGTAATATTCCTCTCAAGTTCATTCTTAAATCGGACAGTGTGCACACCAGAAATGGCTTTTACTACCGTTGACTTACCATGGGCTACATGACCAATGGTACCTAGAACAGTAAATCGGACCGTTAAGATAATGTAATCACAGGTTAAATGAAAAAATTAAATATTTTTAAAAACATTTACTATACTAAAATGGATTATTTGTTTTTTTTTTTATTTCAGACACTGGGAGCTGCCATTTTTAATTGCTGGTGTGTCTATCAGAGCACGACATTTACCGCAAATACGGCAGCCTCAGTGCATAGGAGACTGTGCCGAGACACTGACCACGTCTCCTATACTACGGCAGTATCAGCTGCGTACACCCCTGGTATGCGCAGTTCACGGCTGTGGGGGGAGCTGGGCGACATTTTACTGTACTGCACATAGACAGGGTCAGGTTATCTATACCATAACGAGTGCGCAGATGTTACCTATGTTAATTGTGGCTTGTCTGCTGATGATTTCTGGAGAAAGTGGCGTCAACTTGGTGACATCCTGTATAAAAAAAAAAAATATATAGAAAGCATTTAGAAGAGATATTTCATGAATATTTTATTATCCATACATACATATTATCTCTTTACCGAGAAGTAACTAAGGCCTCATTCAGATGTAAGTGATTTCACGTGTGTCAAGGATCAGATTTTTATTTTTTAATTTTCAAGCGTTTGCTCAATGTTTCAGCCATTATGTTCACCGATGAAAATAAAATGACAACGCTTCTCCTATCCATTATAATGGTGATCGCGGACAGCACATTGATTACACACCGATGCCGTGCATGATTTTCAGACTTCTATGGGTAATTGTGATCTGTATCAAAAACACACATCACCGTGATTTTTTGCAGACCACCGTTTCCCCGAAAAAACACGGCCATGTGAACAGCTCCATGGATTATAATGGGAAGGTGTTCTAGCTGAAAATGCACTGCTAAGGCATGTACATAAAAACAGATGTCTGAATGAGGTCTAAGGGTTAGACCTCTACCTGGTTTCCAGCTGTCACTTAGAGAAATAATCCACACCAGTGAGGTTTTATCAGCTGATGCCAGGGATACCTACAGCAAGGAAAGCTTTGTCTCTGTAGGATCATATAGTGGCCATGTAATACCGGGATGGCTCATGTCTGCTAGAACTGCTCTCAAAACAACTCTGTTCAAGCTCAGAGGACAGTCCCACATATAGGATTCCCTCTATTACTTCCAGAAGCGATAACGGCAATAAAATGCCACACTAACCTGCTATTAGATATTAATTGGCCTATAGCAGGTACAAGTAGGGCACATTACATCAGTTCTCTACACTACATACAGAGCACTTTACCTCATACTTCCCATAGAACATACACTGGAACACGTATGTTTTCAGAATTCAAAAAATGTATTAACCCCTTTCTGCCATTAGACGTACTATCCCGTCCATGTGCCCTGGGACTTAATTCCCAAGGACAGGATAGTACGTCTAATGAGATCAGCGGCGCCCACGTGGTGAGCGCCGCTGATCACGGCCGGGTGTCAGCTGATTATCACAGCTGACACCCGGCACAATGTGTCAGGGGCGGTCACGGACCGCCCCCGACACGTTAACCCCTTGTACACCGCGATCAAACACGATCGCGGTGTACCGGGAGTTAAAGGGAAGCTTCGGCAGGGAGGGGGCTCCCTCCGTGCTTCCCTGAGCCCCCCACGGCAGCGCAATGTGCAGCGCTGCTGCGGGGGGCTCTTTCCCTACAGGCCCCCGGATCCAAGATGGCGACGGGGGCCTGTAGGGAGCGGACTTCCTCACAGCCTGGAAAGCGCAGGCATGAGGAAGTCTGCAGAACTGCCTGTGACAGATTGCTGATCTGTCACAGTGATCTGTGATGTGACAGATCAGCGATCTGTCACAGGACAGTGATGTCCCACCTGGGGAAAAAAAAAAAAAAGTGTAAAAATAATTTTTTTAAAAAAAATATATATCGCTAAATAAATTAGTAAAAAAAAAAAAAAAATATTCCCCAATAAATTCATTTTTTGAAAATAAATAAAAAAACAAAACAATAAAAGTGCACATATTTGGTATCGCCGCGTCCGTAGCGACCCGCCCTATAGAACTGTCCCATTAGTTAACCCCTTTAGCGAACCCCTTAAAAAATAATAAAAAACGAAGCAAAAAATAATGATTTATTATCATACCACCGAACAAAAAGTGCAATAACACGCGATCAAAAAGACGCATATAAATATCCATGGTACCGCTGAAAACGTCATCTTGTCCCGCAAAAAACGAGCCGCCATACAGCATCATCCGCAAAAAAATAAAAAAAGTTATAGCTCGCAGAATAAAGCGATGCAAAAATATTTTTTATATAAAATTGTTTTCATTGCAAAAAACCGACAAAACATAAAAAAAGACCTAAATGAGGCATCGCTGTAACCGTACTGACCCGAAGAATAAAACCGCTTTATCAATTTTACCGCACGCGGAACGGTGTAAACGCACTCCCCCAAAAGAAATTCATGAAACACTGGTTTTTGTTCATTCTGCGTCCCAAAAATCGGAATAAAAAGCGATCAAAAAATGTCACGTGCCCAAAAATGGTACCGATAAAAAAGTCAACTCGTCCCGCAAAGAATAAGACCTCACATGACTCGGTGGGTCAAAATACGGAAAAATTATAGCTCTCAATATGTGGTGATGCAAAAACTATTTTTACAATAAAAAGCGTCTTTTAGCGTGTGACAGCCGCCAAACATAAAAACCGCCATAAATAGTAAATCAAACACCCCGTTATCACCCCCTTAGTTAGGGAAAAATAATAAAATTTAAAAAAAGTATTTATTTCCATTTTCCCATTAGGGTTAGGGCTCAGGTTAGGGGTGTGTTGGGGTTAGGGTTGGAGTTATAATTGGGGGGTTTCCACTGCTTGGGCACATCAGGTGCTCTCCAAATGCAACATGGCGTCTGATCTCAATTCCAGCCAATTCTGCGTTGAAAAAGTCAAATGGTGCTCCTTCCCTTCCAAGCTCTGCCATGCGCCCAGTGTTTTACCCCCACATATAGGGTATCCGCATACTCAGGACAAATTGCAAAACAACTTTTGGGGTCCAATTTCTCCTGTTACCCTTAGGAAAATAAAAAATTGGGGGAAAAAAATATCATTTTTGTGGAAAAAAATGATTTTTTTATTTTCACGCCCAGGCGTTATAAACTTCTGTGAAGCACTTGGGGGTTCAAAGTGCTCACCACACATCTAGATAAGTTCCGTGGGGGGTCTAGTTTCCAAAATGGGGTCACTTGTGGGGAGTTTCAATAGTTTAGGTACATCAGGGGCTCTCCAAACGCACATGACACCCGCAGACCATTCCATCGAAGTCTGCATTCCAAAACGTCACTACTTCCCTTCCGAGCCCCGACGTGTGTCCATACAGTAGTTTTCTCCCACATATGGGGTGGAAAAAATACGATTTTTGTATTTTCACGCACGGGCGTTATAAACTTCTGTGAAGCACTGGGGGGTTCAAAGTGCTCACCACACAACTAGATAAGTTCCTTGGGGGGGGGGGGGGGTCTAGTTTCCAAAATGGTGTCATTTGTGGGGGGTTTCCACTGTTTTGGTACATCAGGGGCTTTCCAAACGCGACATGGTGCATGGTGTCCGGTCTCAATTCCAGCCAAAAACGTCAAATGGCGCTGCTTCCATTCCGAGCTCTGCCATGCGCCCAAATAGTGGTTTACCCCCACACGTGGGGTATCAGCGTACTCAGGACAAATTGCACAATAACTTTTAGGGTCCTGTTACCCTTGGTAAAATGAAAATTGGGGGTGAAAAGATCATTTTTGTGGAAAAAATATGATTTTTTTATTGTACCGCTGTACGTTATAAACTTCTGTGAAGCCCTTGTGGGTTCAAAGTTCTCACCACATATCTAGATAAGTTCCTTAGGGGGTCTAGTTTCCAAAATGGGGTCACTTGGGGGGGGGGGGGGGTTTCCACTGTTTAGGTACATCAGGGGCTCTCCAAACACGACATGGCGTCCGATCTGAATTCCAGCCAATTTTGCATTGAAAAAGTCAAATGGCGCTCTTTCCCTGCTGAGGTCTGCCATGCGCCGAAACAGTGGTTCCCCCCCACATATCAGGTATCGGCGTACTTAGGACAAATTGCACAATAACTTTTGCAGTCCAATTTCTCCTGTTACCCTTGGTAAATTAAAAAAAATTGAACCTGAAGTATTTTTTTTAGAGAAAAAAAGTTAAATGTTCATTTTTTTTTTTTTTAAATATTCAAAAAATTCCTGTGACGCACCTAAAGGGTTAATAAACTTGTTGAATGTGGTTTTGAGCACCTTAAGGGGTGCAGTTTTTAGAATGGTGTCACTTTTGGGAATTTTCAAAGTGGCTTCAAATGTGATGTGGTCCGTAAAAATAAAATGGTGTTGCAAAAATGAGAAATCGCTGGTCAACTTTTAACCCTTATAACTTCCTAACAAAAAAAAATTTTGGTTTCAAAATTGTGCTGATGTAAAGTAAACATGTGGGAAATGTTACTTATTCAGTTTTTTGTGTGCCATATCTCTGTAATTTAAGGGCATAAAAATTCAAAGTTGGAAAATTGCGAAATTTTCAAAATTTTCGCCAAATTTCCGTTTCTTTCACAAATAAACGCAAGTTATTTGAATGAAATTTTACCACTGACATGAAGTACAATATGTCACGAGAAAACAATGTCAGAATCACCGGTATCCATGGAAGCGTTTCAGAGTTATTACCTCATAAAGGGACAGTGGTCAGAATTGTAAAAATTGGCCTGGTCATTAACGTGCAAACCACCTTTGGGGCTTAAGGGGTTAAGCAAAGGCTTTTCATGCCGCCATACTAAAACTAAAGTGTGACTGTCAAACATATGTATCTATTTTACAGACACTGAAAGTAGCCTCCAAACAAAGAGGGTCTGGGTCCAGAGACCCACCCAGATCCCACACAATACCGCTCTGAAGTGCGCAGCTCTTGCATACTGCGCACAGTGTGAGAGGCTCAATAGTAATCCTCAGCGCCGCTCACCATTCACCCAATGTACTGGCCACTGCAGAGCTCATGAATAGGAGCGAAGCTGCAGCCTATACACAGGGTACGGGGCCGTGCTGGTCAGGCTCCAGACAACACCTAACACCTCAGAGACCTGGTGATGGACCCTCCGCAAATCTGATACTGATGATCTATCGTCCTCAAGACTTATTAGTGATGAGCGAACGTGCTCGGAAGTCGTGTTATCCGAGTATCGTGGGCGTGCTCAAATAATATGTTTGAGTTCCTGCGGCTGCATGTTTTGTGGCTGTATTAGGGTATGTGCAACAATGCGGATTTGGTTGTGGATTTTTCTGTGCGGATTCTGCAAAATCCACAGGTAAATTGACCTGCGTTTTACCTGCGGATTTAGTGCAGATTATGTGCGGATTTCGCCTGCGTTTTTACACCTGCGGATTCCTAGAATGGAAGAGGTGTAAAAACGCTGCGGATTCTGCACAAAGAATTGACATGCTGCGGAAAATAAACCGCAGCAAATCTGCGCAGAATTTTCCGCAGCATGTGCACAGCGGATTTGGTTTTCCATAGGTTTACATGGTACTGTACATCGCATGGAAAACTGCTGCGGATCCGCAGGACCTAATCCCCAACGTGTGCAAATACCCTTACAGCTGCAAAACATGGTTGGTGTCACTATGCTTACAGATCCAGCCTGACTGTATTGGCCTGTTCGCGTGTGATGTAAGGAGAATTAATGTATACTTAAAGAGGTTTTCCCAAGAACAAAGAACATTTTAGCAATAGATCTTGGAATAATAACTTCCATAATTGGATGTGTTTAAAAAAAATGTCCCATGTGCAGAGATAATCTTATAAATGTTCCCCTGCTGTGTACTGTGTAATGGCTGTGTCTGACCGTAAAGGAACATGGTCTGATCACACCACAACTCCTGGGCAGGGGAGGAAGCAGGGGAGGAAGCAAGAGAGGATACAGATAGGACAGCACGGGGTCACAGCTAATTCTGTGAGGTAAAACAATTCCCTGCCTGTTCTATTTTTTTTTAAACGTTTTATCTCACAGAAACCAGCATCTGCTGTCCTGTCTGTATCCTCTTTTGCATTTTCCCCTGCCCAGGAGCTGTGGTATGATCAGGACGACATGTCCCTGTACAGTCAGACATGGCCATTACACAGTAAACAGCAGGGGCACATTTATAAGAAACCAGAATTTTTTTTGTTAAAACTCCAATTGTGGAAGTTATTATTCCAAGATCTATTGATTAAAATGTACATTGTTTGTGGGAAAACCTCTAAGTATACAGTAGTCCTCTTTACATTATCAAAATAATTAAATCCCTACAGCCATACCTGATCTGTAATCATAGTGACATCACGGCGACCCCGTTGCTCCGCACTTTAAGGTACTGTCACACTTAGCGATGTACCAGCAATCCCGACCAGCGATATGACGCGGTCAGGATCGCTGGTACATCGCTAAGTGGTCGCTAGTGAGCTGCCACACAGGCAGATCTCACCAGCGACATCGCTGGGGACGGGGATCGCTACTTACCTGTCACACCAGGCGATCCTGCGTCCTCCTTCCCGGCTCCACGCGTCGCTCGTCGTCACAGCAGGAAGCGCCGCAGGAAGCTGACGACGAGAAACAGTCCAGGACGTTCTCGCGCAATCAGCGATAAGCAGCGGGGGAGCCGGTCGGAGGTAAGTATCAGACACAGAGATATCGCTATGTCACAAGTTATAGCAATATTGCTAGCTGCTCCGCACTTTAGCTAACTTGTTTGTCATCAGCACCTCAAAGTGGTCAGAAAACTCATTTCACTGGAGCCAGTGTGATTGTATCTGCAATCTGACAGATTGTCCCCAAAGCTTTGGAGTCGCAAGAGGTAGAAATAGACGGACTCCTACAAGGAATGTGATAATGTGTCATTAATAGAATTCACAGCTTACTGCACATCTACTTCATAAGAATTTATATACACGCCATAAAGGAGTCAGAGCCACAAGCTGGTTTAGGCCGGGTGCCCACGATCCGGCGGTGGCAGCGCTTTGGATGCAGTGTACATTCGCTGCCTCCTAGTTAACACAGGTGAAGCCGCATGTGTTCCTTGAACCGTGCAGATACACTGCATCCAATACATTCTATGGTGGAAATGTCTCTTGTGAAGACTTGCATTTCCGCAAGATTAACTGACATGCCGCGGTCTGGAAAGATGTGCCGCATTTCCACCTCCGCCGGTGTCTATGGGCATGGAGCTTCCCATCCACTATGTGGTAACATCTGGACGCTGCAGGATGAACGCTACATAAGTACACAGCAATTACTGATCGTGGGCACGTACCCGGACTGTCTCCATAGATTTGACTGTATGATTAACTTCTACAAGATGCAAATTGCCTCTCCAGAGAGGAAAAGGACTTGGAAGCAGCGATCCTACACTACTGACCCTTTATCGAGCCTTGCAATATGACTTAGGATAAAAGCCACATCTCAATTTGCAGACAGTGTTTCGTGGTATTGCCCCTCATCAGTGCAAAGTGTGAGCTCTGTTTGGCTGGGTGAGAGACTGAGATCTAAGGGGGAAGTTATGTCCTTACAAAGAGTGACACCAGGCCGCTGGAGCAGAGGAATAAATGATGGAAACATTACATATTGTGCCTCACAGAGCTATACACCAGCCCGCTCTGCTGTAGCAAGGCGCCTGCAGATTGCCCTGACTTCCCTCCATTCCCAGGATATGGCGTCCTCCCGGCCATGGCTGCCCCCAGTGAGACTCATTCATGAGGCCGGTGCACAGCAGGAGTCCTGCCGGGGAGCCGCTCACACACAGCGGTTATGCCCGGGTCTGCCGTGCGGATCCCGGCAGCACACGCGGCAGCAGATAAGCCCAGCCGGCATGCTGCGCTCGTGTCCGCTCCCTGCACGCCCCGGCTCGCTCCTCACTGCCGCACGCTCGGAGATTGTCGGAGGCCACAATAAAGAAGAACTCACCAGAGTAGTCAGATCCTGCCTGGATAAATGCGGCTGTCCCAGAGTCACTCCCGGCTCGTCACCCGCCATCTTGCTGAAGAGGAAGTCACTGGCAGATTACAGGCCATCCCAGCATGCTCACGGAAACCATTTCCGGTCCAGGTTGCGTTCCACACCTCCACATCACTTTGGGAGAAACGCCCTTTCTGGCCAAGGGCTAGCAAGTGATTGGTGGACGGACGGTGATGTCATGATTTAGGGGCGGGGATATAAAGGTTTACACTCCTGTTTGCCGGGTATAGCCTACAGAGTGGACTACAGAGCCTCGCTGGGCGGATTACGTCGTGTTCATTCGTCCGGCGGTCTCACAGCGCAGTCATCTGCAGGGTTTGTGAACTAGGTCAACCGGAAGTAGTTAGTGGTTCGCTCTGAAGCCTCCACAGCAGCCGCGCACTGACACTGCAGATGATGCAATCCGACCACTGACACCGGGCACAGCGCGGGCCTAATTACCTGCAAACAGGGAATCCCAGCAACCGCCTCCAGAGCTGCTGTGTATAGTAATAGCTTACAGTAGTCACATTACTGGTGCCCACGGCCTCTGCCACACTCCGTAGGAGCCAGTACAGTGCGCGTGGGCACAACTGTGGCCGGGAAGAATGAACAGAACTTATTATTGGACCAATAATAGGCCAATGTTTATTCCAACTTGCTGCTTTGTCTTAAACATGGAGTGAACATGAAATATCTGTAGATAATTGGGGAAGTAACGCATATCCCATATAAACAGGTGTATTATAGTCCCTGGGCTTGTAGTGCTGGGAGTGAACGTGAAAGGTGTGCAAAGTGGTTTCCATTCCTTTACATTGTGTGCGGACTGATCTCACTTTGTAAAAGTCAGGAGGGACAGCAAAAACTAATGAAAAGTAAATTCACTAACAAACTGTGATGGGGCGTGTGACAGAGCAGGCAGGGACAGCAGACCGGTGATGTGCGGTGTGACAGAGCAGGCAGGTACAGCAGACCGGTGATGTGCAGTGTGACAGCACGCAGGGACAGCAGACCGGTGATGTGCGGTGTGACAGAGCAGGCAGGTACAGCAGACCGGTGATGTGCGGTGTGACAGAGCAGGCAGGGACAGCAGACCGGTGATGTGCGGTGTGACAGCACGCAGGGACGGCAGACCGGTGATGTGCGGTGTGACAGAGCAGGCAGGGACAGCAGACCGGTGATGTGCGGTGTGACAGCACGCAGGGACAGCAGACCGGTGATGTGCGGTGTGACAGAGCAGGCAGGGACAGCAGACCGGTGATGTGCGGTGTGACAGAGCAGGCAGGGACAGCAGACCGGTGATGTGCGGTGTGACAGAGCACGCAGGGACAGCAGACCGGTGATGTACGGTGTGACAGCACGCAGGGACGGCAGACCGGTGATGTACGGTGTGACAGCACGCAGGGACGGCAGACCGGTGATGTGCGGTGTGACAGAGCAGGCAGGGACGGCAGACCGGTGATGTGCGGTGTGACAGAGCACGCAGGGACAGCAGACCGGTGATGTGCGGTGTGACAGAGCACGCAGGGACAGCAGACCGGTGATGTGCGGTGTGACAGAGCACGCAGGGACAGCAGACCGGTGATGTACGGTGTGACAGCACGCAGGGACTGCAGACCGGTGATGTGCGGTGTGACAGCACGCAGGGACGGCAGACCGGTGATGTGCGGTGTGACAGCAGGCAGGGACGGCAGACCGGTGATGTGCGGTGTGACAGAGCACGCAGGGACTGCAGACCGGTGATGTGCGGTGTGACAGAGCAGGCAGGGACTGCAGACCGGTGATGTGCGGTGTGACAGCAGGCAGGGACGGCAGACCGGTGATGTGCGGTGTGACAGAGCACGCAGGGACTGCAGACCGGTGATGTGCGGTGTGACAGAGCAGGCAGGGACTGCAGACCGGTGATGTGCGGTGTGACAGCAGGCAGGGACGGCAGACCGGTGATGTGCGGTGTGACAGAGCAGGCAGGGACGGCAGACCGGTGATGTGCGGTGTGACGGCGTGTGACATATGATTGGGGTGCATGAGCAATTAGCATTTGCTGAAGATGTTAAGCTTCATAGCAAGGTAGAGCTAAATGAATGAAAATATTTCAATGCTCCCTGCATTGCCTAAAGGAGGCGATGTATGTGTGCGCTGCTGCTCACATATTAAATTAGAAAATGGTAGCACACCAAATATGAAATATGTGAAATACAAATAGCAAAATGGCTTTAGTAATACATTTCATAATGGCTTCTGTAAGGCATATCAAAAATGAAATAAGTGAAATATGAATAGCATAATGGCTTTTGTAATCTTGAAAAACATATGAGATACTTAGCACAAAATTTGGCCAAAAGAAGTGAGCCCATTCACCAGCGACAAGGTGATCTCAGATTGAATGGGTCCCTATACTGACTGCCTGGTGTGAACTGACCTCTGGCTAGTAACATGATAAAGCCTGTATAGGAACCAAACATTTTTCAAGATTACAAAAGCCATTATGCTATTCATATTTCACTTATTTCATATTTGATATGCCTTACAAAAGCCATTATGAAATGTATTACTAAAGCCATTTTGCTATTCGTATTTCACATATTTCATATTTGGTGTGCTACCATTTTCTAATATGTAAGTTGCCTTTTGGTATGCACCTATTCAGACTAGTTCTAGATGTGCCGTCAGTTTGTTCTATTACTTGTATACTAGTTTTCTGACTGAGCACTCCGCCCTTCATCAAGTGGTGATTTTAATCGCATTCAATCACATGTTTGGTTCCTATCGTCCTATATATACAGGCTTTATCATGTAACTGCCAGATATTCTATGAGGCATTTCCTAACATCCAGGGTGTGTAGTTTCTCTTCCTTCTCATTAGCTGGATTAGGGAGGAAGGATGGAAAGACTATTTCCTGTGTCCTGTGAAAGCTAGAAACTACCTTAGGCAAGTATGCCGGATCAGGTCTGAGTATTACCCTATCGTCCTTGAACTGTATATAAGGAGGACGCCTAGATAATGCCTGGATGTCGCTTATTCTACGAGCTGAGGTTAGAGCTACCAGGAAGGCTACTTTGAGGGACAGGTTTTTTATGGAAGCTTATGAAATGGGTTTGAATGGCGCTTCTGTCATAGCCGTGAGGACTAGGTTTAAGTCCCACGGCATGAATCTATCCTTCACTATTGGCCTGGATCTGGATGCTGCCTTAATGAATCTATTGATCCAGTAATTACCTGCGATGTTGCAGCTAAAGAGGGCCCCCAAGGCTGATACTTGTACTTTAAGGGTACTAGTGGACAGCCCCATATCCAGACCTTTCTGAAGAAACTCTAAGATTTGATTTATAGGTACAGCACCCCCAGCGACTATCCCAGAGTTCTGAAGGAATTTCTTCCAAATTCTGACATAGATTTTGGTAGTAATGATTTTTCTACTTTTAAGTAGGGTGTTAATCAGGTCTGGGGAGAAGCCTTTCTCTTTTAGCAGTGTCCGTTCAAACTCCACTCCGTCAGATGTAGGCCAGCCACCTGAGGATGAAAGACTGGGCCCTGGGATAGGAGATCCGGGATGTCCGGAAGGACCCAAGGATCGTACACCGACATGGTCCTGAGGCATGAGAACCACACCCTCCTGGGCCAGAATGGAGAGATAACTATAACCCTTGCTCTGTCTCTCCTGATATTTCATCACCAGGGGTAGTAGTGATAGGGGAGGGAAGGCGTATGCTAGCCTGAAGTCCCACTTTATCAGAAAGGCATCTACCGCCAGGGGGTTCTCTCTGAGATTTAGGGAGCAGAATTGACTTAATTTTCTGTTTTCCATGGTGGCAAAGAGATCTACCTCTGGTTGCCCCGATTTTTGTACAATCAGGTCGAAGATGGAGGTTTTTAGGGACCATTCTCCTTGCTTTAGCAGATTGCGGCTTAAGAAATCTGCCGTGATATTTTCTTTCCCTTTTATGTGTAGAGCTGTTAAACATAGAAAATGTTGCTCTGCTAGCCGGAACAACCGTTCTGCCACGTTCATCAGGGGTTTGGAACGAGTCCCGCCTTGGTGGTTGATAGAAGCCACGGTGACCTGATTGTCGGAGAACACTCGCACATGATGGCCCTGTAGATACACAAGTAGCTTCTTAGCTGCCTGTTCTACTGCTGACAATTCTTTCAGGTTAGATGACATTTCTATCTGATGACGCTCCCATAGGCCCTGAACCAGAATCTCCCCCATATGAGCCCCCCAACCAGAAGGGCTAGCATCCATGGTGACTATGCGGGATATGTCATACTCCCAGGGAACCCCTCTGGATAAATTATCCATGTCTAGCCACCACTGTAGGGACTCCCTTGTGTTTCGGGACTAGGTTAGCTGGCCCTCTAAGTAACTCCCAAGGATTCTTTGATGCATTAAGACCTCGCCCTGTAGTGTTCTTGAATGAAACTGGGCCCACTGGACCGCCGGGATACAGGACGAAAGAGAACCCAGAAGGGACATGGCTTTCCTGAGGGACATGGTAGGGTTATTGGAAGCGTTCAGGACCTGATAGTGTAGGCGAACAAGCTTCTCCAGAGGCAGACGGCATTCCTGTTTCTCAGAATCTAGGATCAGGCCCAAGAATTGTTGGACTCTCACCGGCTGTAACCGAGACTTTTCAATGTTAAGCAGCCATCCTAACCGCTCTAGGGCAGACATTGCCCTTTGTAGCTGTTCCAAACAATGTTTTGCCGTTTTCCCTACAATCAGGAAGTCATCTAAGTAGGGGACTACTAGAATGTCTGATTCACGTAGATGGGCCATAACTTCCGCTACTACTTTAGTAAACACACGGGGAGCGATTGCCACCCCAAAGGGGAGGGCCGCATATTGGAAATGTTGAACTGACCCATCTAACTGAACCGCCACTCTGAGGAAACGCTGATGAGCTGCATGAATTGGTATATGGTAGTAGGCATCTTTTAAATCTAACACCACCATAAAGCAATTTTGAAACAGTAATTTTATTGTTGAATTAATTGTCTCCATCTTAAACGGGCGTATGACCAGGAATTCGTTGAGGGACTAAAGATTTATTATAGTCCTAAAGGAGCTGTCTGGCTTGCGGACCAGAAACAGAGGGGAGTAGAAACCTTTCCCCCTTTCTCTGGAACCATAGTTAGGACCCTTTTGCGGCAAAGATCATGCACCTCGGCCTCCAGTGCAGCTTGTTCTGATGTGGAAGACCTAAGTGGGGTGACCTTAAATCGATCTTGGGGAACCTGGGCGAATTCTAGGCGTAGACCCGCCGCTATCACCCCAGTATCCAGTTACTACTAGAAATCATGGACCAGGCTGGGTAGAAGGCAGCTAGTCTCCCCCCTACCGAAGCAATTAGTCATTGGAGCGGCTTTTTAGTGTCCCGTGCTGGACCTTCCTGGCACCCCCCTCCTCCGAACATGAATCCTGTACCTCTCCTTTTATCATCCCATCTGCCCTGATCTCTGGACGGCCTTCTACGGAAATATCCTTTCCTGGTAAAGGGACGTCTATAAGAAGGATTCGGCAGACTGGGGAACTTCTTTTTATCATCCCCGGCTTTCTCTAAAAGTTCATCCAAGACGGGGCCAAACAGATATTCTCCCTCACACGGAATGGAGCAGAGTCGTGACCTGGCCTGGATATCTCCTGGCCAGCATTTTAACCAAAGGGCCCTTCGAGCTGCGTTAGATAAACCTGCGGTCCTAGCCGCCATCCTCGCAGAGTCTGCTGAAGCATCAGCCAAAAAAGCCGCCGCACTTTGGATGATTGGTAGAGTTTTCCGAATGGATGCTCTTGAGGCTCCGTCCTTCAGTTGGGAATCCAGGTGATCTAGCCAGACCATCATGGATCTGGCCGTACATGTGGCAGCTATCGCTGGTCTTAGAGCGCCTGGTGACATCTCCCATGTTCCCATCAGAAAAGAATCCGCTTTTTTATCCAGCGGGTCTTTTAAGGAGGCCATGTCGTCGAAAGGTATGGAGGATTTTTTGGAGGCTTTGGCTACTGCCACGTCCAGCTTAGGGGCCTTATCCCATCTGTCTACCATTGGGTCATCAAACGGGTACCTCCGCTTGAAGGCAGGTGGTAAGGAGCCCCTTTTTTCAGGTCTCTTCCATTCCCTATCTATCAGGCTCTGGACCTTATCATTTAATGGAAAGGCCATGCGCTTTCTGGGATCTAGATCCCCAAACATCACGTCCTGTGCTGAAAGTTCTGGCTTTGCGTCTGCTACCCCCATGGTGGACCTTATTGCTTTAACTAGCTTATCCATTTGGTCTAAGGGGAAGCAGAATCGTCTCGAGTCTTCCTCCGAAGACGAAGTGGAGGCCGGGGAATCTGAGGAGTCATCGTTCCTAGGGGCGGCCGAGGATTCTGAACCTGAGAAACTAAATTCTCTTCCCCTAGAAGAATCCCTTTTAGATAGGGCCTTCATCTCTGTCCTGATTATCTCCCTCAGGCTTGTGGTCAAGTCCGGCGTTTCTTCCGCTACCTGTATGGACGGGGGAAGAGTGTAAGGGCCTGTCAATCTACCCCTGGGCCACTGTCCCCTTTCAACCCCTACCGTTTGTCTCACGCATGGCTGACACAACTTTTTAGGGTGGCCGTCTGGCAAGGGGCAACTACAGAGGGCACATTCCCTGTGCTTCTGTTTTCTCGTAGCTTTCCTCCCCTGCGAAAAAAAACCATAAGGGAACACTGCATCAGGGTACATTCACGGAGATCTCTTACCCATGCAGATGAGGCAGGTACCGGATCACGGAGGGAGGCAGGAGGGTCCTTTAGTCTGGAGGAACTTCTGTGGCTCTGCTCGCTCGTTCATTTGTTTCTTCTGCTGGCCACTCGCATGAGGCTTCACTGTGGCCTCTTTCTGTGGGCGCTCCTGCACCTTGTCCTGCTGCTCTATGGGGGCTTCTGTCGTATCCATTGCTGGGCCTTCAGAAGCACCCCCGCAGCATCACCTCCTGCCTTTTAAGGCCTCCTTATCCGGGTCAGCAGGGTTCTGGCGTGGCACCTCCCACCCGGGACCCCCCCGCATGCTCCGGCCACCCCTCCCCCGCCCCGGGCACTGCGCTCCACCCTGGACCGCCGCGCACATGCGGCGCACACTGGAAAGCGGGCCGGCACCTGACTTCCGGTTTCGGCGCCCCGGCTCCGCCCCTTCCGCCGCGTCACTTCCGCCGCTAGTCTGAGACCTGCGGGAGCGTGCGGAAAGGAGCCGGCACGGCGCCCCCGGCTCAGGCATGCCCGCAGCCCCCACGTGTGCCGACCTGCGCCCGCCGACCGGGCGCAACCGCCGGCCCGGACAGAAAGGGAGACCGGACCCCGGGGGGGGAGCGCACCAGGAGGGGCTCGGGGCATACATACCTCCTGGTGCTGGCACTATGGAGGCGGCTGTCCACCGGACCCTCTGCTCCAACCACTGCCGTGGCGACCTACCCGGCCCCACCGTGGCGCTTCCAGGGACCCCGAGCTTGACCGAGGAAGGAGACCCCCCCGCTACCTGGGTTGGTCAGCCGGCCTCTGAATCCCTCGACGACTCCATGATGGACGATCTGAAGGAAGTCCCGTCCTCTAGGAACAGGAAACCAACTGATGCGTGGGAGAGGTGCCGCCCTTTTGTATCTGTAGGTTTCCTGTTCCTGAAGGGCGGATCCCCTCTCTCTGAGGTGGTGCTGTCATGGACGACCGAATAAAAACAATTTTAAAAATATCACCTTTCCAACCTTGGATATACTCCATACATCTTGGTCGACTGATACTTACAGACCTTGAACGTACTGAGTACGTCTAGGCGATTTTGCTCACATAGAGGCTGTGTGCGCGATTGCCGTTTGGTGTCAGCTGATTCTGACAGCTGACAACCGGCACACAGTGCAGGAGTGGTGTCTGCACCGATCCTGGCACTATAACCCCTAAATACTGAGATTGCAGCATTTAGCATGAATGCAGAGGGAGGAAGCCCCCTCTGCGCTCCGATCGCAGGAACCCGATCGTTGCCATGGTGACCCGATATCGTCACGACGACATCCAGGTCACCAGACTACGGCAAGCACAAGCAGAGCACTGTCTCGGGGGCTTGTGTCAGTGCAGCAACGACAGTTATAATTGCAATTGCAATGCTTGTGCAGTCAGTCTGGTGAAAGTGAAGCTCCCATAGTGGGACAAAGTAAAAAAAAAAAAAAAAGTACAAAGAAAAAAATTGTAAAAAACCCCCACAGAAAATAATAACACTATATATATATATATATATATATATATATATATATATATATATATATATATGTGATCCGTAGAAGCGCAACAGTGCAAAATGGCCGTCTCCTACACTCCCTTTCCCATTCTCCCGTTGCAGATGTTTTAACTTGAGGAAATAAATTTTTGTATTTTACCGGCGAGTACAATCCAAATTCTTCTTCTCGTTGGACAACAAATTGTATGGTGCAATTTTTCCTATTACACTTCTGAAAATGCAAAATTTGAGGCTAAAAAACATTTTTGTGGGAAAAATGTCATTTTATTTTCACGTCTCAATATTATAAACTTCTGTGAAACACCTGGGGGTTCAAGGTGCTCACCACACATCTAGATAAGTTCCCTGAGGGGTCTAGTTTCCAAAATGGTGTCAATTGTGGGAGGATTCCACTGTTTAGGCACATCAGGGGCTATCTAAATGTGACATGGCATCCACTAATTATACCAGCAAATTTTGCATTTAAAAAGTCAAATTGTAAAATTTGGCCTGATCATGAAGGTGCAAACAGGCTGGGGGGTAAAGGGGTAAAAAAGAAAATACAAAATAAAAGAACAAAGAAATAAAAAAATAAATACCAATAGATATATAGATATTTACGCAAAAACTAAACATAAAAGTACACACATTTGATATTGCTGTGTTCAGAACAACCCAATCTATAAAACTGCTACACTATTTATCCCCTTCAGTGAACACCGTAAAAAACATGGCAAAAAAACAAAGCTTTTTCATCATACCACCGAAAAAAAGTTGAATGGATATAAATATGGTATCACTGAAAAAGTCATCTTGTCCCACAAAAAAACAAGCGGCCATAAAACTCCGCTAGTGAAAAAATAAAAAAAAAGCAATAGCTTTCTGTAAAATTGTGTTTATTGTGTAAAACTGGCAAAGCATAAAAAATATATAACTGTTGTTCCCCTGTAATCGAACTGACTAAAGTTGCCTTATCAATTTTACCAACACTGTGAAGGCCATAAAAAAACAAACAAAATCCTAAATTGCTGTTTTTCATTCTGCATCCCAAAATTCAGAATAGAAAGTGATCAAAATATTTAATTTGCCCAAAAATGTTAGAACTAGTAGAAAAAATATAGCTCTCACAATACGGTGATGAAGAACTTTTTTTTTTCTACAGGAAAAAGAGTTTTTTAGTGTGAGAGTTGCCAAATAAAACCCATAACGATATAAATCTGGTATCGCACCAACCCGAAGAATAAAGCTGTCTAATTACTTATACTGCACGAGGAACGGCGTAAAAAACAAAACCAATTCTTCACCTGCTGTTGATTTGTTCATTCTGCCTCTGGCTTGGCTCACATTTATCCTGTGTTCTACTCTGAGCACTTACATCGGGGTTTCCATATAACTTTCTGAAAAAACATGATTCATATGGAACCTCCAACTGAAGATTCATTATAATGAAGCAAATGGAGACACTTTGGATGCAGTGCAAAAAGCACGGTCAAAGTTTTGTGCACCTCTGAAAAGGACACCGCTGAACAAAAGTCAGATAGAGTAACTCTGCTGCCTCATTGTAGTGAATGAATCCCTCGGGGGTTTCATCTGAATCACGTCATTCGGAGATTGATGGAAATCCCTATGTAAATGTTCAGTGTAGAGCACAGATTAAATGTGATCCAAAATGTTATGTAAAATATTCCCAACAAAAGCTTCGAGTCAGTCCACAAAAAACCACACAGGTCTGTCATCTATCAATGGAAATATAGGGGGGCTCCAAATTAACAGTAGTACAAAGATTCTGGAAAAGCCCTATGGCTCCTCACCCCCCACAAGAAATCCAGCAAATTCTGCGCTTTAAAATTTAAATGCCCCCCTCCTCTCTGGGCCTCACAGTGTGCCTAAACCACATTTAGAAACCACATGCTTGGCATTTCCATAGCAATGAAAGCCTGCTTAATTTATGGGTGCATGTCTCTAGAAGCACAAGCTGGGCATAATGTTTAGGCACTACAATGAAATGGGCACTACAATCTACTGGGTACTACACTGGCACATTTTCACTCAGCAAACTGCAGTACTGCTTTTTCAGAAAAACACCCATGAAGTCAAAATCACTACACCTGTAGATAAATTCCTAGAGGGGTTTAATCTCCAAAATGGGGTAACTCTAGAGGGGATTCTGCTGTTCTGGCACTTATGAGCTATGTATATAGAGTCCACAAACTTGTTCTCCCAAGAGACAAACAGCTCTCCTTCCCTCCCGAGAGTTGCAGTGTGGCTAATCAGTACAGTACTTTAAAGAAATTTCATGACAAATTTTGTTGCCATTTTTACCGATTTTCCCGTGTGAAAATGTAAAATTTTGGGCTAAAACAAAAATTTTGTGGTAAAAATGTACCGTATTTTGTGGATTATAAGTTGTACTGGATGAAAAAAAATGCACCCCAAATTTTGAGGAGGAAAATAAGAATTTTTTAAAAAAAATAAAATGGTGCATCTTATAATCCATTTTCGTGGTAGCTTACCCAGGGGGGAAGGCGGCGGCGGAGCGGGAGTGACAGGATCACTGCTTGAGGAAGCTGGCGGCGGAAGAAAATGCTGAGGCGGCGCATACACAATTGAGATCTCGGGAGCCAAGATGTTGGTGCCATCATCTCAAAATGCGCCGCCTCCGACAGTTATTTTTCCGGAGTCCACTGCATTGAAAAGCATGGAACGTGCAGGGCTCCCGGCTTTCACAAAATGTCGGCGAAGCCCCGCACCGCCGTACACCACCTCCTACCAGCCTAGGGATCGCAGCATCGCCCCACTTCTGCTGCCGCCAGAAACTGCATCTTAAAATCCGAAAAACACGGTAAATTTTTTTTCTTCACTGCCCAATGGTATAAAATTCTGTGACACATTTGTGGTGTTAATATGATCACTGCACCCCTAGACGAATTGAGAGTTGAAGTTTGAAAAATGGGGTCAGTTATAGGGGGTTCTGCAGGTCTGGTACCCCCTGGGGCATTTCCAGTGGGTCATGACACCAGCAAACCATAACAAAATCTGCACAACAATATGGCACTCTTTCCCATCTGAGCATTATTGCTATTAGCCCTTTTAAAATTGTAAAACTCGGGGCAAAAATAACATTTTAGTAGTAAAACAGGGGGCAGGTCAGTGAAGGATCAGTGACCCGTCATAAGCCCATACAGATACATATGTAAGCAGAACACCACATTAAGCCCCACCCACAGCCCTGCCCTGAAGCACGAGAATCTCATTAACTCAAAACTGAATTTAAAGCTTACACAACAACCACAAGATAGATTTAATCAACCAAGGCATCATTTTAATCAGTATAAGGGCACCAACCTGACAATGTCTGTAGGTTACTGAGCACAGTACTGCTGAGAAGTTCGCTTTAAGCAGTGTAGTCTCTAGAATGGGGTCACTTGTTGGGGGTTTTCTACTGTTTATGCACATCAGGAGCTCTGCAAACACAGCATGATATTTATTAACTATTTTGTGTGATGTAACTCTCTGTTTTAACCCCTTTCCGACATTGGGCGTAATAGTACACCGATGTCGGACTCCCCCCGTTTGGTGCAGTCTCTGGTGCTGAGTCCGCACCTTTTTGGGCACGTCAGCTGATATATACAGCTGACATGTGCCCGCAACAGCCGCGAGTGGAATTGCGATCCACCCATAGCTGTTCACCTGTTAAATGCCACTGTCAATCTCTGACAGCTGCATTTAACTCTATCTTACCGGAAGTGCGTTGTAAATCCCGCCCATCGGTGACCCCATCACATGATCGCGGGTCACTGATGGGTCGGCATGACAACTAGAGGTCTCCAGCAGCAAGTGAGCATTTCTGCGACACACAGGAGAGCTGGTCATCACCTGTGTGTAGCAGAGGCGATTGAAGTAGTGCAGCTTCTAGTCTCCCATGGAAACTATTGAAGCATGCAAAAAGTAAAAAAAAAAAAAAGTTTTTAACAATATTAACAAATAAAAAAAAATTATAAAAAGTTCAAATCACCCCCCTTTCAAACCATTCAAAATAAAACAATAAAAAAATCAAATATACACATATAGTTCAGAATCGCCCAATCTATCAATATAAAAAAAGGATGAATCCGATCGCTAAACGGCATAACAAGAAAAAAATTGAAAAATTCAGAATTAAAGTTTTTTGGTTGCCACTACATTGCAATAAAATGCAATAACTGGTGATTAAAAGATCATATCTACACCAAAATGATATAAATAAAAACAGCAGCTATACGCGCAACAAATAAGCCCTCACACAACCCCAGATCAAGAAAAATGTAGACACTACAGGTCTCGGAATATGGCGCCAATGGCTGCCAGCAGTGCCTGTACAGACTGGGCCGGAATACATACACACTCGGCGAGTGGCGGTGAGTATACCCACAGTCCAATGGTTCAGATATCAGGGGGCAGTTGCCAGCCAAATGTTTAGGCCCTTGGCACCGCCAACACTTAATGGCTGCGGCAACAAAGGGTTGTGTATTTTCCCCAGGCTCCTGGTTTGCCGGGTCCCGACATGACAGCCGAAGTGGAGTAGTGTCCCGCACAAAGTCCTGAGTGGCTGTATACCGCTCAACCAATCCAACCAGCTGTCCAGAGTGGCCGGTCCCCTTGCCCCACCCAACGGTGTATGGCCGCTGGCAGAGCCCTCACCAGCCGGTTGACCACCACCCTCTCTACCATCTGGGCCAGGCTCAAGGTCTCAGGCTGAAGACATCTCTTTACCAACTGCAACAAGTCATAGGCCTAAGACTTGGCGGGACGAGACTCTGCAAAGGACCACTGGTACACCTGCTGAGCCCACACATGCGTATTAACCCCCAGTCGGGCAATGATCTCAGCTGTCAGCTTCTCATAGTCCAGGCCATCCTCCCGAATCAGATCCAGGTAGGCCTTCTGGGCATCTACCGTCAGGAAGAGGGCCACCACTTCAGCCCACTGTGACAATGGCAGGCTCTCCCACTCTGCTGTGCACTCAAACACCGTGAGGAACGCTTCCATATTACCCAGGACTCATCTTCCTCAGTGCTGTCCGGACTTTATACCAGGCCTCAAAATGGATCGGGGTCACTGTTGAGGGCGCTTCTCGCAGAGCTGCAATCTGTTGCAAAATCAGCTCATTCATTTTCTGCTGCAACTGCAGCACCTCGTGTTGCCGCCGCTGAAACTGTAGCTGCTACCGCTGCTCTTGTTGCCACTAAGTGAGAACCAACTGCTTCAATAGTTCGTCCATTTTTCCAGCAGGCTTGAGCTGTAGCACTGCAGGCTTGATCACTGACATGCAGCACGCTTTGGGGTATGCCTCAGTTCACACTGCCCACATTCTCCAACCATATGTAGTGCACCAGTGTCCACACTCTGCAGTGATGAGGCAGTGACCCAGCAAAGTTAAAAAAAAACAACGTATTTTAATGTCCAAAGTCACAGAAATACACAGCACAAAATATCCTCCTGATTTCAGCCGGGAAACAAGACATTCCGCATCAAAGACCTGTTGCCGTGGGCGACTGCACCGCAGTGTACGCTGAGGGGTGCCAGGCCTTTTGGCTCCACTTGCCTGTGTTGCCTCACACAGGAGGAGCTCAGCAGAGCCTTCTGCTCTGCACGTTTGCAAGACCAAAATGACACCTAACCCTTTGCTGAAGGGTTTTTACAAGGTACCTGTGGCCGTACGCCACATGGAAAACCCGGCCGGGAAGGAAACGGACCGCCCCACTACCATCCTGTAGTCCGTTACAAAAATAAATGCCCATGGCAGGTTTTCTTAATTCTGCCTTGGTTAAATAGCTTGCCCAAGATCAACTCTTACTTTTATTTTGCATTGCAATCACAGCTATGCCTGTGACTGCAATGCACTCCCACTGCCTCAATACACCTGGGGGACACATAGCGACCCTCGAATATGACACCAGTCACTGCCTCACACTAGTTATACCCACTTGGAATTACTAAAAAGTTAACTCATTAGGTGCTAAATATTTGATTAGTAATATCTCCTCAAAAGACAGACAATATTGAAAAACAAAAACTTTTCATTGATTTGGGATAGATGAGACATTTTGATCACTTCTTACAGCATTTTTATTGCGGCGACCCAAAAATTTGTGGTTTTCAATTTTTTTCCTCTGTTTATGGTGTTTACCATTTCAGTTAGTTAATTTTATATTTTGATAGATTGGACATAAGGGGCAGCGGCATTATCGTGTATTTTTATTATCATTATTATTAAGGGAGGAAATGAGGGCGATTAAAAATTTTGTTATTTAATTTTTTTTTTAACTTTTTACTGTATCTGTTAGTCTCCTTAGGGGACTTGACTCTGCCGTCATCCGATTGCTTGTGCTGTATACAAAAATACCACAGTATATAGCAAAAAACAGCTGCACAGTGGCCCATGAGGTAATGGGTCAAATATAGCCACCAAAGCAGCTTCTGTCATATACTGCAAAGGGCCCATATACTATTTGTCGCTGTCATTGCAGCCACAGGCTGGGTTTCAATGGATGCACGGAGGTCTTCAAAAGACCCCCCAGCTGTCATAGCATTTCATCAGCGTCCCGCAATCACGTTGCGGGGCAGTCAATCGGTGCACAGAATAACGCGCCCTTGTGTAGCTGCTATATTAATACTGCTGTCTCAGACTGACAGTGGCATTTAGCGATTAACTATCACGGACATAGCTCAGCTCTACCAGTGGCTGTTAGGGGCAGATACTGGGTGTGGGGGTCACCTACTCCCGACTTTTGCGGTACATGTATGGCGGATATTGGGAAGAAGTTAACTTAGTGACCCATAAATGTAGGTTCACATGACCGATTTCTCCACAAACGAGAAAAATGGACAGATTATTCTCATCAGACTTAGATCAGAGTACCATCAGTTTTTCCTGTACATGGAGTGGAAAAAGTAAAAAAAAAAAGGTTTCTCCATCTTCTCCTTTCTGTCAGTCTGTGAAAATTGGACCCATAGGCTTGCATTGCCAAATGCATCCGAACCCTCGGACAATAATCTGACAGGTCTCCGATTTTATTCCATGGACCACTTGGTCAGAGGTGAGGAAAAAAAAAAGGAAAACTTGCACAGCCCCATGGAATATCGTAAATACAAGTGCTATAAGAGAAAACCATGGATAGGACTCATCCGAGAAAATCAATATTGTGCACAAGCCCTAATAATACCATTTCCAAAGCAAGTGCTTTCTTCTGCTTAGGCTAGGGTCACATGACTGTTTTTCCCTCATCCGAGAAAATCGGACTGCACTAGGATGTCATCAGGGCGCGGTACAAATTTTCCATTGACCAATAGACATGTATGACCGAGTGCAATTTGTGCATGGTGTGATTTTTTTTTTTCTTGGGCACACTCGGTCCGAAAAAAATAGGACTTGGCAATGGCCCCACAGAATATCTTGGGCATGAGAGATATCCGTCAAAACCACAGATTGCACTCGGCCGATTTTTACGGTCGTGTGCATGATCCCTTAGAGTCGTAAGTTTATCATGATTTCTAGGACCATATTCTTCCACCTGGTCTATGGTTGTCTTCTTTTTCCTTACATTTGATAATACAGTGGTGGTTTTCTCAAAGATGTGGCCTTACAGATTGAATGATTCAAATACGCAGCCTTCTCCCTGCTTACTCGAGATCGCCAGATACGGACCCACCACCTCTTTTTAGTAAGGTCTTACAGATAGGAACGAGAAGAGAGCAGTAATTTTCTTAATCACAAAATTGTCCCAATCTGACATTTATTATTGTGCTGTAGTATGTAAGCTTTTATACACAAATACAGTATATGTATAATATACTGGACACATTGGTAGTTACTAGTGATGTGCTCAGATGTCTTATCCGAGCATGCTGGTGTGCTAACCGAGTGTCTTCGGCGTGCTCGAATAATATGTTTGAGACCCCGCGCCTACATGTCTCGTAGCGGTTTGACAGCCGCAACAAATACAGATATTGCCTAACAAACAGGCAAGCCATACATGCGTTGCGGCTATCTAACAGCCACGGGACATGTAGGTGCGGGGTCTCAAACATATTATTCGAGCACGCCAGAAGACACTCGAGCATGTTTGTATACCGTATATACTCATGTATAAGCCGAGTTTTTCAGCACTTTTTTTGTGCTGAAAACAGCCCCCTCAGCTTAGACACTAGTCAACTGTCCCAGACGGCCAGTGGGGGAAGGGGAACGGCAGAGCAGCGGATCACAGGAGGCAGGAGCCGGTGGCTGCAGCTGTAACTGTGCCCGATGCTAAAGAGAAATGAATATTAATTTCTTTTATAGCACACACAGTGACACCCGCAGCCACCGGCTTCCAAAAGACATTCTACTCACCTTCCTGCACGCCCTGCATCTCGCTGGTTCCGGCGCCAGCAGCATTTCCGGCTGAGCGATCACGTGGTCCTGCTCATTAATGTAATGAATATGCACGCCTCTCCACTCTCATAGGCGTGGAGTGAATATTCATTACCTTAATGAGCGGGGCCACATGACAGCTCAGCAGGAAGAGATGCTGGCTCCGGAACGAGATGCATCGAGGGTTTGCAGGCAAGCTAAGTAGGATGTTTGTTTTTTTTTAATAGGAAACATGCATACAAGGATAGGGGATAAGGAGCCATTTATATGAGGATAGAGGATAAGGAGCCATGCATACAAGGACAGCGATGGGGGAGCCATGCATACAAGGACAGCGATGGGGGAGCCATGCATACAAGGACAGCGATGGGGGAGCCATGCATACAAGGACAGGGACCAGGGAGTCATGCATAAAAGAACAGGGACCGAGGAGCCATGCATACCAGGACAGGGATGAGAGGACAATGCATACCCGGCTTATACTCCAGTCAAAAAGCTTACCCAGTTTTTCGTGGCAAAATTAGGTGCCTCGGCTTATATTCGGGTCGACGTATACTCGAGTATATACAGTAACACCTGTTTGCTCATCACGAGTAGTTACTCAAACCTTTGGAAGGACATTTTTGGTGGCCAAAGACATCGACAGAAAAAGGGTAGGAAATTTAGAAATCAGCAAGTAGAAATTGAGGTCATACGGTGTCATAATGAATAACTTTATATATCCAAATAGAATAAAAATATATTTATTGTCCGAACTAATGCAAATAAAATAAAAATACACGTGTAATGTTTCCATGCATAAGGAAGCATTCAGCTGTAGAAAAGCTTTGTTCTTACAAGTAGTATGACCTATCCGTGACATATGTAAAAGTTCTTAGCAGCAAAAATGAATTTGCAGGCAAGTCGATATACTGATTTGTTCTAAACATAATGTAAGGTATTGTAGGAGACTGAATTCCATGATCCCTCAATATTCTGCACCCCTCTTTCTTTGGTAAGCATTTCCATGATTGCTCCTTATTGGTAGTTTCTGTAGTACCCATTGTCTACGAGCTTTGGCTTTGACAATTTCTGCTTCGCACCACAGCATCAAAGTGTCGCTTTCCATCCAAATACAGCATGGACTCTGGAAAACAAATATTCATGGATGCACAATAGCCAGTGAAAAATGCAGAAAATTACAGTAGAGACCAGATAAAACGAAGTAATGATTGAGCCATACAAAACTGCTGCATCTATGCTGATTTTGGGGGACTTTTAATTCCTATTTATTTAGGGAACATGACTGTACCCACTTTTGTGAACACCAAAAAACCCAGATCTGTTAAATATGATGGCTTCTGAGTTTAATGTTCCAGACACATGAACATATTTAAAAAAATAAAAAAGCGGACATATGACCAGTTCCATTACATTCTTTGGGTCTATGTACTGTCGTCTCTTTATTTGCATGCTTTCTTGTAGCTACAACTTGGCAAAGAGAATGGTTTGCAGTTGATGGATGGCTTGGCCAACCCAAAATCAACAGAAAGGAGAATCCATAGGAAGACCCGCACCTGGGTGCTTAGAAAGTCCAATAAACAACTTTTTATTTTTAGAATACAAAAAGTTGGCTAGCTATCACATCCCACTTGGCAAGCAATTCAGAGAGGAACAAGATAGGAACTCAAGTGCAACCTTTTGGAGATAGCAATCCTAAAAGTCAATATTGATCCTTCTAAAGAGCCTTGCCACATTAGGATAAGAAGCCAAACCATAAACCCCATATGCAGAGATGTGTTCCAGAGTGTTTGCCACTCATTAAAGCAAAATAGGAGAACTCAGTAGCTGGGTGGGTGAGAGGCCTCAGACAGGGGGCCTAATTGACAAACAGAAAGGTTACACCTTATGCCACATCACAAGGTTCTCACCCAGCAAACCATTTCTCCTGTTTTGCACTGATAAGTGGCAGCCACACTGAAACGTGTCTGCAAATGGAGTTTCTGGTTCGGCTACTTATATCATGTGTCAAAGTTCCATAAAAGGCCATTATTGACGTTTAGGATTGTTACATCCATTACGTGGCTGTCCTCTTCCCTTCTTCTTATCTGAAAAGTCTATTTACACATTTAAATTCCCACCCTATATGCATGGCCTATAAAGGCCCGTCTCACATAGCGTGCTCACTAGCGAGATCGCTAATGTGTCACCAATTTTGTGACGCAACAGCGATCTTGCCAGCGATCTCGCTACATGTGACACGCAGCAGCGACCGACCCCCCTGCTGGATATCGCTGATCGAGCAGGAATGTCCTGGGCCATTTTTTCATCATCGGCGTGCCGCTGGCCTGCATGCATCGCTGTGCTTGATCGCTGGATCATTGCTGCGTTGCTGAAGAGGTCTTCCTGTTTGGCAGACTACAAGCGATCATTTAGCGACGCACCAGCGATCCCTACAGGTCGTATCGTTGTCTGGATCGCTGGTGCGTCGCTAAGTGAAATGGGACCGTCTCCCTACACCAACCTGGCGCTCTCCACAAGGGTAAAGGATTACACATTCATTGTAAAACATTATTAAAAAAACATTCAGAATGGGAAACGCAATGTCTTATGAGAAATTATTGTATTATACTCACGTCCATATGTCTGTGGCACAATCTGCGGCATTTCCTTTTCTGACATGAATGTAAAATGGAAGATGTTGGTTGTATGATGTTCTCGGGTGATGGGATCTGAAACTTCGCTGTGGACCCTGATTTGGATGTAGTTATTCTCTGTGTAACACACCTGTATGAAATTCCAACACATTCAGGGCAGATAGAATGAACACATTAACTAAAACATTTATCAGTTTGCATTATGTTATAAAATTTGCTACATCGGTTAAAAAAACGTTTTGCTAATTGGTTTTAATCAATTAAATATGGAGGCGCGATACAATTTTAAGCTCCTTCTTTTCGCCTTACATATGTGTTCTCATGCGATAGTGTGTATCACTTCTACTATATGTGCCCTCTGATGGCAAAAATATGAATTTTACAATGTCTCCCACAAAGGTCCTACCTGAGAAGACAGGAAGAGTAATGATCCAATCTCCACTGGTCGCTGAAACATGATGTCATCAACAGCAACAATGTATGGCCTAGAACCACTGGAAAAAGAAATATTGCAAAAATCCTGTAATTTTATGAATTAGTATTTTACAAATCTGAAACATATCATGTCTGAGCGGTCACAGTTTCTGTACAGTTTGTGTTATTAGGATTTAACATATACTTTGTCTCAATGTCCCAGAAGGAAACAGGTAGGTGCATGGGAACACTTCCATGAAGTTCTGCTCAGTATAGTACCTCCTGTGCTATACTAAAGAAGACTTGTCACTAGGTCAAAAGTGTGCCAGTTTTGCTACCATTTCAGTCCCACTGCACCCCTAAGTATATAGCCTTTTTCTGTTTCAAAATCTGCCATGCAGTTCCAGATATATGGGCCTTTTTATTTATTGTGCTCTTATGCTAATTTGAATATTGATTACCATTAGGACGTTGTGGTCAGCCTAAAGACACAACCCTAGAGGATACTGCAAGCAACTCCCTCTAGGTAAAGGCCATAAAAATTTGCATATTGGGTGCACTAAATAAAAACGTGTGTATATATATATATATATATATACACACACATATACATACATATATATACATACATATACACACACACACACACACACGTATATATATACTAGCTGAAGAGCCCGGCGTTGCCTGGGCATAGTAACCAACTGTGGTTAGTTATAACAAATTATAATGATTATATTGCACATAAAAACATTTCACATCATATATTCAACACTACAGATTTGCAACACAAATTAACTAAACGATAACCCAAGTATTGATAGTATTTTTTTTTTTTTTAATTCATTTATTAAACATAAGCAGTTTTACATTACACACATTTAGTACAAGATGTTAAGCTTGATACAAAATATATATGTTCAAATAGCATGTAGACGTGAGACATAACGTGTGCATCAATTGTGTGTAAAAATCCAAACATAATATAAATTGAATCACAGTAGTATTGTGTTAATGCACCAGTAGTAAAACCTGCCTGGCTTCCAAACCCTACCTACATCTACCAAAACAAACTATTCCGCAGCCTACTTCTATATAATGAGCAGTTTACTGTGCGACATCTCCGCTCTGCAAAGTGAGGTGAGAGGAGTTCCACCTCTCCCATATCTTTTTGAATTTACCCGGGCACCCTCTATTTTGGTACAGTGTACGTTCATATGGGATAATTGAATTTACTAGAGTGATCCAGGACCCAAGAGAGGGTGGTGAACCCCCCATCCACCGTAATGCTAGTACCTTCCGTGCCATGAACAGCGTCTCCCGTAGAAAAATCCCAACATAATGACCCCATGTCTCCTCATCCCACACTCCAAACAGACAGATCAGTGGCTCAAGGGGAACTGGGGTTTGTACCAAGGATGTTAATAATGACGTCACCCCTCTCCAATATTGCACAACAACAGGACAGCACCAGATCATATGAATAAAGTCTGCATCCATTGAATGACATCCCAAACATTCCGCTGACTGGTATCGGCCCATCTTAAAGAGTCGAATTGGGGTCAAATATGATTGATTAATAATATACAGTTGTATCATCCTGTTGTTGGCAGACGGAGACACCCAAATTGGTGACTCCAGGATTTCTTCCCATTCCTCACTCTGTGTACCAGGGATGAGCCTCTCCCATTTCTTCTTAACGGAATCTAAGGCACATTCTGTCCCCACTGACAACATATATGTATATAGAGAGGAGATGAGACCTTGAGGGCCTTGTGACTTGAGGATCCCTATCAAGGGTAGAGACGAAATGGCATCACTTATATTTAGACTTCTCACATGCGATTGAAAAGCTGACCTTAGTTGTAAATAACGGAAGAACTGGGATCTCGGAACCCCTCTATCAGCCTGTTATTGCTCAAAGGACACCAAAGTACCATGATCGTATAGATCACCTATCGTAGAGACACTGTACTGAACCCAGAACTCGGCGGATGGATGTTCACGATGCACCGTGAGGAAGTCATTATTCCACAGGGGCATTTCAGCTATAGTATCCCCAAATCTAACCACCCCCTTAATCTGCCTCCATATCGATCGAGCCAGACGGAGCAGAGGCAACAGTCTTGAGACATTTATTTTCCTCATTTCCAAAAAAACCCAGTGGGCAACCAGTCCCTGCAGCATGAAGTAGATGACTCTCAGAATTTGGGAGGTGGCCTCCAGGCAGCCATGTACTTATAGCCTTGGCCTATCCAGCTAGATAATATAAAAAGAAATCAGGTAACGCCGCCCCTCCTCCCCTCTTGTGCCTCTGCAGAGTAGATAGTTTGAGTTTAGGCCTGGCTTTCCCCCAAATAAAGGATGTGGTTTGGGAATTTAGATTAGCAAAAAAGGATTTGGGCGCCACTAACACACTCTGTTGAAGAAAGTAGCTAAGCTTGGGGAGTAATATCATTTTAATTAAATTAATACGTCCGGCTACAGACAGTGGAAGTTTACCCCAAATCGCGAATTTACCTTTAACCGTCACCAGCAATGGTTTTATATTGAGTTGTAAATCAAATTTACTACCCTTAGAGATATAAACACCCAAATATTTAAAACTGGTTACAATGGGCAGTAAGGAGAGAGTTTCAAGTCGTGGCATTGGAGCGTGGGAAAGAGGCACCAAAGCAGATTTCTCCCAATTTATGTATAGGCCAGAATATTCACTAAATTTATTTATGGTAGTGATCACTCTTGTTAGGGAATCCTCTGCTTTGTCCATAAATATCACCATATCGTCAGCATACAGGCCTATGGTATCCGTCCGACCTGCTATTTCTATACCAGCAATATCAGGGGAGGATCTTATACGAATTGCCAGCGCCTCAATAGCAAGCGCAAAAACGGCCGGGGAAAGAGGACACCACTGACGAGTTCCCCTATGCAGTGAGAATGATTCAGATATGGAGTTATTTACGATGACCAGGGCCTTGGGCTTCATATATAAGACATTGACCCATTTTTGGAATCTATCTGCAAACCCGTACCTCTGCAAACATGCACGGAGAAAAGGCAATTCAAGCGAGTCAAAGGCCTTGGCCGCATCCAGTGATGCCAATGCCCATTCATTATCCGGTACCAGAGAGCTATATTGGACCACTGACTGGACACGTCTGATATTCATGGAAGTGCTCTTACCCGGCATAAAACCCGTCTGATCAGGGTGTACAAGATCTAATATAACTGAATTTACTCTTTTGGCCAAAATTTTTGTAAAAATTTTATAATACACATTTACTAGTGATATAGGCCTGTAAGATCCACAATCTAAAGGGTCTTTCCCCTCCTTTTTAAGAACTATTATATTGGCCTCATAAAAGGACTCCGGCATGCATCCCCCCTCCCAAATCCTACGAAACACTGTCAAAAGGGGCGCCAGTATATCCTGATATTTCCTATATAACTCCACAGGGAACCCATCCGGCCCAGGGGCCTTCCCGGAGGCCATGTCTTTTATGGCATCCTCTACCTCCTCCAGAGTAAACTCAGCATCCATAAAGGCCTGTTGGGAAGGACTTAGCGTAGGAAACTCTATGTCTAACAAATAGTTTAAACACTCCGGGCCACCCACATCCGTCTTAGAATTGTACAATGAACCATAATAATCAGAAAAGCATTTTAGTATCTCCTCTGTTGAGGAAACCAACGTACCACCTGAATCACGGATTTGTAGAATTGTGTTAGTTGCATTATGCTGTCGTACTAAGTAAGCCAGAAACTTACTCGCCTGATTCCCCATTTCAAAATAAGACTGCCGGGCAAAAAATAATTTACGTTTCGTCTTGGTGTCAGTGTATTAAGCATATAACCTTTGAGCGGTCAGCCACTCCACCCTATTAATGTTAGTTTGATCCGATATATAAGCTGCCTCCGAGTCCTTCAGACGTCGCTCCATCTCGCCATCCTCCTCCGATGTCACCCGCTTAATGTGAGAAATCGTAGAGGATAGACAGCCCCGTAGATAGGCTTTGAGAGCATCCCAAAATACATTAATATTTCGGGGTTCGGGGTGGGACGAGACGAAGCAACGTAACTGATCTATCGTTCTATCAGGGGGTGTTATCAACTTCAGCCAAAAAGGATTTCGCTTCCATGCTATCCTATTAGTCAATGGCCCATATTTAAGCTTGAGAATAATTGGACTATGATCCGAAATCCCCCTGCCTCCATGTTTAATATCATCCACCCACGCCGCCAGACTGCTGGACCCAAAAATGTAGTCTATGCGAGACAGTGAACGTTTGGTGGAGGAATGGCAAGTGTACTCCCTTGTCTCTGGATGGCGCATTCTCCATAGATCTAGCCACCCACTACCCGCCATGAATTGTGACAGTTGCGATGTCCCCGGGGGGGGGGGAACCCCACCCTGTATTCCATCGCCCAGTCTCAATTTATCAAGATGGTTGTTCATGACCAAATTAAAATCTCCCATACAGATGACATGTGCGTCTGGGTAATTTAAAGCAAAGCTCAATGCCTTCTGAACAATTGATATATTGGCCGGAGGGGGATTGTAAATACAAAGAATGACATATTTCTGAGAGTTAATTAACGCGTGACGAACACAAATCGTCGTCCCTCGGGGTCTCTCCGGGCCTCCCACCGAACATCCTTATGACTTAACAGAGAAACTCCCCTTGAGTAGCTGGTGTGAAAAGCATGTATAAACCATTGCACCCACGGTTTTGTACCCACCGAACTGTACCTCTAGTCAGGTGCGTCTCTACCAGGGCCACAATGTGAAGACGGTAATGTCTGATTTGTGAGAACACCTTAATTTTCTTTCGAGGGGTTTTTATGCCTCTTACATTCCAGGTCATACAAATCAGCTCAGAACCCATTCCCCCGCATCTGGATATGGTGCATAATGGTGCCCGAACCAGGTGCAGAGAGCCCACACAGATAACAGAATTTGGCGTCGGCTGCGGCCTTCATCTAAACAACTATAAAAACTACAACTTTTGAAAAAGAAAACGCAAAACAGGAACCTAGTAACATAGGCGTACAGTCTTACGCCCCCATCAAAAGATAAACAAGGGGATACCATCACTGAGTACAGCGTCCGGTATAGCTGGTATCTGGGAACTCGCCGGGAGAGCTCCAATTAGACCGTTAACCCCTTCACCACCAAGGGTGGTTTGCACGTTAACTCCCGGGCCAATTTTTACAATTCTGACCACTGTCCCTTTATGAGGTAATAACTCTGAAACGCTTCCATGGATCCCGGTGATTCTGACACTGTTTTCTCGTGACATATTGTACTTCATGTTAGTGGTAAAATTTAATTCAAATAACTTGCGTTTATTTGTGAAAAAAACGGAAATTTGGCGAAAATTTTTAAAATTTCGCAATATTCCAAATTTGAATTTTTATGCCCTTAAATCACAGAGATACGGCAAACAAAAAACTTGATAAGTAACATTTCCCACATGTTTACTTTACATCAGCACAATTTTGGAACCAAAATTTTTTTTGTTAGGAAGTTATAAGGGTTAAAAATTGACCAGCGATTTCACATTTTTGCAACACCATTTTATTTTTACGGACCACATCACATTTGAAGCCACTTTGAGGGGTCTATATGATAGAAAATACCCAAAAGTGACACCATTCTAAAAACTGCACCCCTTAAGGTGCTCAAAACCACATACAAGAAGTTTATTAACCCTTTAGGTGCGTCACAGGAATTTTTTTAATATTTAAAAAAAAAAATGAACATTTAACTTTTTTTCACAAAAAAAATACTTCAGGTTCAATTTTTTTTATTTTACCAAGGGTAACAGGAGAAATTGGACTGCAAAATTTATTGTGCAATTTGTCATGAGTACGCTGATACCCGATATGTGGAGGGGAATCACTGTTTCGGCGCATGGCAGAGCTCAGAAGGGAAGGAGCGCCGTTTGACTTTTTCAATGCAAAAGTGGCTGGAATTCAGATCGGACGCCATGTCGCGTTTGGAGAGCCCCTGATGTGCCTAAACAGTGAAAACCCCCCACAAGTGACCCCATTTTGGAAACTAGACCCCCCAAGGAACTTATCTAGATATGTGGTGAGAACTTTGAACCCACAAGGGCTTCACAGAAGTTTATAACGTACAGCGGTACAATAAAAAAATCATATTTTTTCCACAAAAATGATCTTTTCACCCCCAATTTTCATTTTACCAAGGGTAACAGGACCCTAAAAGTTATTGTGCAATTTGTCCTGAGTACGCCGATACCCCACATGTGGGGGTAAACCACTATTTGTGCGCATGGCAGAGCTCGGAATGGAAGCAGCGCCATTTGACGTTTTTGGCTGGAATTGAGATCGGACACCATGTCGCGTTTGGAAAGCCCCTGATGTACCAAAACAGTGGAAACCCCCCACAAATGACACCATTTTGGAAACTAGACTCCCCAAGGAACTTATCTAGATGTGTGGTGAGAACTTTGAATCCCCCAGTGCTTCACAGAAGTTTATAATGCCTGGGCGTGAAAATAAAAAAATCGTATTTTTTCCACAAACATGATCTTTTAGTCCCCAACTTTTTTATTTATCCAATGGTACCAGGAGAAATTGGACCCCAAAAGTTGTTGTCCAATTTGTCCTGAGTACGCTGACACCCCATATGTGGGAGAAAACTACTGTATGGGCACATGTTGGGGCTCGGAAGGGAAGTAGTGACGTCTTGGAATGCAGACTTTCATGGAATGGTCTGCGGGTGTCATGTTGCTTTTGGAGAGCCCCTGATGTACCTAAACAGTGGAAACCCCGCACAAATGACCCCATTTTGGAAACTAGATCCCCTAAGGAACTTATTTAGATGTGTGGTGAGCACTTTGAACCCCCAAGGGCTTCACAGAAGTTTATAATGCCCGGGCATGAAAATAAAAAAAATCATTTTTTCCACAAACATGATCAATTAGTCCCCAATTTTTTTATTTTCCCAAGGTTACCAGGAGAAATTGGACCCCAAAAGTTGTTGTCCAATTTGTCCCGAGTACGCTGATACCCCATATGTGGGAGAAAACTACTGTATGGGCAGACGTCGGGGCTCGGAAGGGAAGTAGTGACGTTTTGGAATGCAGACTTTGATGGAATGGTCTGCGGGTGTCGTGTGCGTTTGGAGAGCCCCTGATGTACCTAAACTATTGAAACTCCCCACAAGTGACGCCATTTTGGAAAATAGACCCCCCATGGAACTTATCTAGATGTGTGGTGAGCACTTTGAACCCCCAAGTGCTTCACATAAGTTTATAACGCCGGGGCGTGAAAATAAAAAAATAATTTTTTTCCACAAAAATGATATTTTTTCCCCCAATTTTTTATTTTCCTAAGGGTAACAGGAGAAATTGGACCCCAAAAGTTGTTTTACAATTTGTCCGGAGTAGGCTGATACCCCATATGTGGGGGTAAAACACTGTTTGGGCGCATGGCAGAGTTTGGAAGAAGCACCATTTGACTTTTTCAACGCAGAATTGGCCGGAATTGAGATCAGACGCCATGTTGCATTTGGAGAGCACCTGATGTGCCCAAACAGTGGAAACCCCTAATTCTAACTCCAACCCTAACCCCAACACACCCCTACCCCTAATCCTAGCCCTAACCCTAATGGGAAAATGAAAATAAATACATTTTCTTTTAATTTTATTATTTTTCCCTAACTAAGGGGGTGATAACGGGGGGTTTGATTTACTATTTATGGCGGTTTTTATGTTTGGCGGCTGTCGCACGCTAAAAGATGCTTTTTATTGTAAAAATAGTTTTTGTATCACCACATATTGAGAGCTATAATTTTTCCATATTTTGACCCACTGAGTCATGTGAGGTCTTATTTTTTGCGGGACGAGTTGACGTTTTTATTGATACAATTTTCGGGCACGTGACATTTTTTGATCGCTTTTTATTTTGTTTTTTTGCGACGCAGAATTTACAAAAACCAGCGTTTCATGAATTTCTTTTGGGTGGTGCGTTTACGCCGTTCCGGGTGCAGTAAAATTTATAAGGCGGCTTTATTCTCCGGGTCAGTACGGTTACAGCGATACCTCATTTAGGTCTCTTTTTATGTTTTGGCGCTTTTATGCAATGAAAACAATTTTATATAAAAAATAACTATTTTTGCATCACTTTATTCTGCGAGCTATAAATTTTTTATTTTTTCGCTGATGATGCTGTGTGGCGGCTTGTTTTTTGCGGGACAAGATGACGTTTTCAGCGGTACCATGGATATTTATATGCGTCTTTTTGATCACGCGTTATTGCACTTTTTGTTCGGCGGTATGATAATAAATCATTTTTTGCTTCGTTTTTTATTTTTATTTTTTAAGGAGTTCGCTTAAGGGGTTAACTATTGGGACAGTTTTATAGGGCGGGTTGTTACGGACGCGGCGATACCAAATATGTGTACTTTTATTGTTTTTTTTTTATTTCCAAAAAATGAATTTATTGGGGAATTTTTTTTTTTTTTTTTTTTTTAATTTATTTAGCGATTTTTTAAAAATTATTTTTACACTTTTTTTTTTTACTTTATTACAATGTCCCAGGGGGGACATAACTGTCCTGTGACAGATCGCTGATCTGTCACATCACAGATCACTGTGACAGATCAGCGATCTGTCACAGGCAGTACAGAAGGCTTCCTCATGCCTGCGCTTTGCAGGCACTGAGGAAGCCAGCTTCCTGCAGGCCCCCGGAGGTCCCCGCCACCATATTGGATCCGGGGACCTGCAGGAAAGGAGCCCCCCGCAGCACCGCTGCACATTGCGCTGCCGTGGGGGGCTCAGGGAAGCACGGAGGGAGCCCCCCTCCCTGCCGATGCTTCCCTTTAACCCCCGGTACACCGCGATCGTGTTTGATCGCGGTGTGCAAGGGGTTAACGTGTCGGGGGCGGTCCGTGACCGCCCCTGACACATTGTGCCGGGTGCCAGCTGTGATAATCAGCAGACACCCGGCCGCGATCAGCGGCACTCACCACGTGGGCTCCGCAGATCGCTGTGACGTAATATTCCGTCCATGGAAATTAGGTCCAGGGTCACATGGACGGAATATTACGTCCATTGTAGGTAAGGGGTTAATTGAGAGAATCTGAAGTAACAGCCGCCACACTAGGACTCCCTCGCAGGGGATCCCCCATGGGACCGCAGCCACTCAATCGCCTCCGCCGGATCTGTAAAAAATACGGAGGAACCCTCATGGACAACTCGAATATACAATGTTCCCGTCTCTGAGTCGCCTCTTGACCTCGGAGAACTGCGCCCGTTGCTTCTGCAGCTCCACGGAGAAATCCGGAAAGATGGAAACGACAGCATTGTTGAATTTAATAGGACTTTTCAGGCGTGCAAGACGCAATGTGGTATCTCTGTCCTTGCAGTTGAGCAGGCGTGCCAGGAATGGTCGAGGAGGGGCCCCCGGAGGCAGGGGTCTTGTAGGGACCCTGTGAGCTCTTTCAACGGCGAACATTGAGGAGAATTCGTCCCCCAGGGAGGTCTTAAGCCAATCCTCCAGAAACTGCTCAGGATGCTGACCTTCCAAGCGCTCAGGTAGTCCAACAATACGGATATTATCCCGGCGCATTCTGTTTTCTAAATCATCCGCTTTCTGCTTCCAAGCATTCATGGAGCCCGCCACCTTCGTTAATTTAGTCTCCATAGGTGCAATGGTATCTTCCACCTTAGACACCCTCGTCTCCACCTCCGTAAAGCGCCCCTTCATGGCCTGCATATCCTGACGGAGTCTCCCCACCTCCGCGTAAACATCCTCAATTTTCTCCGTCAGGGATGTCCTGGTCAATGAGATAGCCTGCATCAACTGCGCAGATGCCTGTTTAAGGGTCAGTTCTTCCTGTTCCATCTCCTCCTCGCCCCCAGACTGGCGATTTTTGCACTGAACTTGAGAGGATGTGCTCCTATTATGCCACGCACCTTCAGCGGGGTCAGGTCTCGCAAACTCCTTCAATTTTTCCGCCGCTCCCGACCCTTTAAGTCGGCTCATGATTGGCTGCGGTGCGTTCTGCTGAAACAATTGAAACTTGTAATCCAGGTATTACCCAATACAGATGGGAATCACAGCGGGCTGGCAACAGTTAAATATGGCTCAGGCTACAGAGGGATGCCTGAGGGATTACACAGACGGCAGCCAGGCACAATTCAAATGATCTTTATGGCCCAGGGAGGGGGTCCCGCAGAGGCAGCTGCAGTGGGGGAGGGCGCATAGGGCCTCCCTTAATGATGGGGCCAGCAGGCACAGTGAGCGGGTAAGAAGAGAGGGATACCACGCGGGGCCCGTTTTTCCAGGGCACTCACCGCGCGCTCCCTCAGGTTGTCAGCCGGTTTTCTTCACTGCCCAGCGGCGGTGCAGCAGTGGGAAGCCGGCGCAGCAGCTTTCAGGAGCTGAGCCGCGCACCCAAGATGGCCGGCGCCTCGTGGGGGAACCAGCCGCCCGCTTCTGTCTCCCCCGCCACCCGCTCCTAAAAGCCGTCTCCAGACCTGCCACGGAGTGCCCAGGGGGTCCCGGCGTCCAAGGGGGTCCAGCCAGCCGCAAGTAAGTCGCCAGGAGAGGGTCTAGGGATGAGGATTTGTCAGGATTAAGAGGAGCTCTCTTCACCAGCGTCCTCTCCCGTTCACGGCATAGCCACGCCCCCCCCATAGTATTTTATTTTCAACTCATTCAATAGCCTTTTGATAAACAACATGTGTATCTGAGCTGAGTTGTGTACCTAATCCTCTCCTGTGTGATACTTTCTGCTGAGCTGTGTATCTAATCCTATCGTGTGTTACTGACTGCTGAGCTGTGTATCTAACCCTATCCTGTGTGATACTGACTGTGAGCCGTGTATCTAATTCTATCCTGTGTGATACTGACTGCTGAGCAGTGTATCTAATCCTATCCTGTGTGATACCGTCTGCTGAGCCGTGTATCTAACCGTATACTGTGTGATACTGACTGATGAGCGTGTATCTAACCCTATACTGTGTGTTACTGACTGCTCAGCCGTGTATCTAATCCTATCCTGTGTGATACTGACTGCTGAGCCGTGTATCTAATCCTATCCTGTGTGATACTGACTGCTGAGCCGTGTATCTAATCCTATTCTGTGTGATATTGTCTGCTGAGCCGTGTATCTAATACTATTCTGTGTGATACTGTATGCTGAGCTGTGTATCTAATCCTATCCTGTGTGATACTCTCTGCTGAGCCATGTATCTATTCCTTTCCTGTGTGATACTGACTGCTGAGTTGTGTATCTAATCCTATCCTGTGTGATACTGACTGCTGAGTTGTGTATCTAATCCTATCCTGTGTGATACTGACTGCTGAGCTGTGTATCTAATCGTATCCTGTGTGATATTGACTGCTGACCGTTTATCTAATCCTATCCTGTGTGATACTGGGCTCCCCCTGCAGTCTGTGTCAGAGGGTGGTCTGTGTTGGCACGGTAATAAATTGTGTTATTTCCAGCTTTACAGAAGGACGATAGCACCATAGAAATGATAGAATAATAGGCAAAATTGGTGAAATGGAACGCGTGGGGTTAAAATTTCGCCTCACAACATAGCCTATGACGCTATCGGGGTCAAGACGTGTGACTGTGCAAAATTTTGTGGCTGTAGCTGCGACGGTGCGGATGCCAATCCCGGACATACACCCATACATACACACATGCATTGAGCTTTATATATTAGATACATGCATACATATATATTCTTCCTCTAACTTTGAACTTGCATGCTCTGCTTCCAGCTAAGTCTCTAGGAGCATTCAATTCCTTTGCTATCTTCCTGTGTCCTTTTCCTTCTTTGAATATGGCAACGATCACAGAATTATTTGGACCATTCTCTTGACAACCCAAGAATTTTAGTAAAGTAGAGACCATTGCTAATGAGGAACAGGCTACGGATAATAATCCCAAGCATATCTCAAAGCTTGGTGTCAGAAGTCTTGGAAGATTCTGGAGCGGCAATCACAGTCATCTAACTTTAACCGCATGCAAAATCTTTGGTGAGATTTGAACAAGGCGATTGCAGCACACACACCCAACAATATTAGTGGAGGCAATTTTACATGAGGAATGGGCTAGGATTCCTCGGGAACACTGCCAGAAGCTGGTGACTGGTCATGCATCAGGTTTGCAGCAGGTCATAACAGCCAAAAATGCTTTTCATCAATGGGTTGCAGTGGTCATTAAAAGTGGCATATTGTGTTGATTTTAGAGATACCTTTTGTTATATTAGTTGTATTGAGATATTTCAATTATTCTCGTTTTATTACAAATAGCAGAATGTTTGTCAATTCTGCTAAAAAATAAATTTGCAGTGGGGTTTAAATAATTTTGACTGCAACTGTAAATATTCTAAAAATTAAATAAGTGTCCTAATTAGGTGCAAGATGTTATTAGATATGTAGCTGCTCATCTTCTTACTCCTTTAGTAGAAAAAAGACCTCTTCCCCAAAATGGAGCAATAAATTAACATACACACATGGACAAATTTTTGTACCCTTCTAGTAAAGTAAAAAAAAAAACACAGTGGAGACTGAAATAACTTGAAACTGTCAAAAATAATTTTCAATACCAGTGGCCGATTGCAGTAATCTCACTGAGAGTTACAGAGATCATTTGTAGTTATTGCCTCAAAAGGTTACCATAAAGATAAGGGTACCATTATTTTTATCCAGGCCATTAACCATTAGTTTGCTTTGGGTTTTTTTTAACATTTTTTTTCTATTGAACCACAATACAGAGCAATGCCTGATTCTCATTAGTTGATATTCTGGAAATGTAAATTGAAATTTACTTTTGACAGTTTCAAGTTATTTCATTGGCCATTGTGGGTTTTTATTACTTTACCAGAAGGGCACCAACAATTTTGGCCATTTGCTTATAGAGTTTGTACCTTTTAATTAGTAAAAGAAATGATAACACAGAAACCTTTCTTCATGTTATCCCCATTCCCCATACCATTAAAGAGGAGCACTCACCCATAAGAACATGCAGTTGCCCATCCTAATTCATAGGCTTTCCTCATTAGAAAACCACCGAAAATTCTGTTGAAGATATTTCTTTCCTGAGGATAATAGGAATTAAACATACAAATATTTTAGAACTTTTATTTAATCATCTTTAGATACACTCCCAAAATATTCCCATTGTTCATGGGTCAAAAAAGAACCGTCATGGTTAGGACATGGTTATTGTCCTGGTTTCTCAGGGTTAATGTTGCTGGCCTCCCTTTGGATCTGGGAGGGGTATTTATACTCACTCCAGACTAGGATTCCCTGTCAGCTATACTGTTATTCTGGCTGTGTGACTGACCCCCCTGGTGTGCTTGTAAACTGCATTGCTTGATTCCCGTGTATGACCTGGTCTGTCCCCTCTGTTCTCTGTCTCACGTTTTGGTACTATTGTCTTCTCTGGTTCTGACCTCCTGGCTTGGCTATCGTTACTCCGTTACCGTTTGACCCTTTTGTACCTTCTATTGCCCGTTCTGGTTTTCTGATCTATTGCTACGTCCAGACTATCCGCTCTGGTTAACCCTTTGGTACTGTCCTGCTATCTCGTGCTTTGACCCCAGCTTGATCTGGTGTACGTCCCTGTCTATGCCCCTTGGTAACTTGTCCCGTAGTTACCTTTCTAGGAGTTTCCCTGCAGCTCCTAGCTCTGTGGAGTTTAGGCCACGCCCCCAGCAGTCATATGCTTCAGGTCCTGATAGTCTGAAGCATGGATCGTCACCGCTGCTGCCCTGCTCCACAGGTATCTTTGAGCACTGTTTTTGTACTCAGGACACGCGCACTGGCTCAGTGAGCAAGTGCAGTGCGGTGTTTCTGACATTATAGCTGACCATTTCAGCTTTTTTTTTCCTCTGAAGGGAAAAAAAAAAAAAAAGGTGTGTTATCCTCATGGATCCCATACGAGCTTTGGCTGATCAGGTCAAGCACCTGACCCAAATGTTCCATAAACTCAACGTGGAACAGCGCACGATGGCCCATACCCAGCAACAGTTGGTGGTTACTGTGCAGGGGGCTGTCGATGCAGGGGCTCCTAGTGCTGGGGATAGAGATGTGTCATTGGCATCCCCTGAATCTCCGGTCAAATTGCCAGACCCTTTCTCAGGGGATAAAAAGGAGTTCAGGTCTTTCAGAGAAGGATGCAAGCTTTTTTTTTCTCTAAGGCCCCGCTCCTCCGGGGACGAGTTCCAGAGGGTGGGGGTCATTATTTCCCTACTTCGGGAGGCTCCGCAAGCATGGGCTTTCTCTCTGTCTTCCTCTGCTCCTGAACGTATGTCAGTGAACCTGTTCTTTGAGGCTCTGGGGCACATTTATGATGAGCCTGATAGAGTGCGTCTGGCAGAGGATATGGTGATGAGTGTGACACAGGGGAGGCACTCTGCTGAATGGTTCGGCTCAGAGTTTAGACGCTGGACGTCCGAAGTATCCTGGAACGACGCCGCCCTGAGGGGGTTGTTCCGCAGGGGCCTGTCTGACCGTCTGCAGGACGCTCTGGCATTACATCCTCCTCCTGATACCCTGGAGGATGCCATGATGCAGGTGGTCCGTATGGACCGGAGACTCCATGCTAGAGGAATGATGCAACAAGAGTCTCCCTTGTACCCCAAATTGTGTGACACTGCACCTGTATCTGAGCCCATGGAGGTTGGGTCGGTCTCGGTTAAGGAGAAATAGAGAAGGCACCGTAGAAACAACCTACTATGCTTTTACTGTGGAGCCTCTGGACATTGGAAAAGGAATTGCCCCTCCTGCCCTTCTTCAGAGAAACGACTGAGTCTGGGCCACAATCGAGGAGGTTGTCCAGACTCCCAGGTACATTTTTTTTCACGTACAAAGATGGTGCTCCAGGTTGAATTGGAACTTGCTGGCGGTCCTGTTATGACCACTGCCTTTGTTGACTGTGGTTCCTCCATTAATCTGATTGATGCCCAAGTTGTGACTCTTAATAAGATAGGGACAGTCAGGTTAAAAGACCCTGTTAAAATTGTGGCTGTGGATTCACCCCCTCTTACCCGGGATGGAATTTGCTTTATGTCTGAAATTTTTTCTATGAAAGTGGGTTCCACTCATGTGGAAAAGTTAAGTTGTTTCATTATGAATAATCTGCCTGCAGGACTGGTATTGGGGATGCCCTGGCTGCAACGCCACAATCCTCTCATTGATTGCGTGAAGGGGGAGATCATCCGATGGGGATGTAATGATAATGGTTTGTGTGGTGACCCGGTTCCTTTGGCCAATCCGATAAAATCTGTATCTGTGTTGTCTGTCGGTCTGGAGGGTATTCCGGAGTACCTGAGAGACTTTGAAGACGTGTTTTCCGAAAGCGAGGCTGAGGCGCTCCCATCACATAGACCATATGATTGTGCTATCGATTTAATACCTGGAGCCAAATTACCCAAGGCTCGTTTGTTTAATTTGCCTGAGCGCCAAGCTATGAAAGAGTACATTAAAGAGCCTTCGCAAGGGGCATATTCGGCCCTCAGTCTCACCCGTGGCAGCGGGGTTTTTCTTTGTAAAGAAAAAAGATGGTGGGTTGCGACCGTGCCTCGACTTTCGGGAACTGAACAAAATTACTGTTAAGAATACGTACCCTCTCCCGTTGATTCCTGATCTATGCAACCAACTCACAGGGGCCAAATGGTTTTCTAGGCTCGATCTACGAGGGGCTTATATCCTTGTAAGGATCTGGGAGGGTAACGAATGGAAAACAGCGTTCCTGACAACTGAGGGGCTGTTTGAAAACCTGGTTATGCCCTTCGGACTCACTAACGCTCCTGCTGTTTTTCAGGATTTCATTAATGTTGTTTTTTCTGACTTGATTGGGCGTTATGTAGTCATTTACCCGGATGACATCTTGATATACTCTGAGGACAGTCAGTCACACATACACCATTTACGTACGGTTCTTACGAGACTCCGGGAGAACCATTTGTATGCTAAGCTGGAGAAGTGCTCATTTTTTTTATGCAAGAACTATCTTTTCGGGTGTAATTGTATCCGGGGAGGGATTCCGCATGGATCCAGGGAAGGTTCAGGCCATTACCGATTGGGTGCAGCCTCATAACCTGAAGGGGTTGCAGCGATTTCTGGGCTTTGCTAACTATTATAGGAAGTTCATTAAAGGGTTCTCGCAGGTGGTGAAACCCTTGACGGACCTCACTCTTAAAGGGGCAGATGTAAAAAATTGGTCCGTGGCCGCAAAAGATTCCTTCCTTACATTAAAGAAGTGTTTTACCACAGCTCCTGTGTTGGTACAACCCGATTCGTCAAGACCTTTTATCGTCGAGGTCAACGCTTCGGAGGTGGGGGCAGTATTGTCACAGGGCCCCTCTACCCTGACTAACCTCAAACCCTGTGCTTTTTTCTCTAAGAAGTTCTCTTCGGCCGAGAGAAACTATGATGTTGGTAACGGAATTGTTAGCGGTTAAATTGGCCTTCGAAGAATAGAGGCATTATTTTGGAGGGGGCCGCTCATCACTGATCATAAAAACCTGGCATATAACGAGTCTGCTAAGAGATAGACCCCCCAGACAGGTTCGGTGGGCACTTTTCTTTTCTCGATTTCATTTTACCATCACGTTCCGACCAGGGTCTAAAAATGTAAAGGCGGATGCCTTATCCCGAAGTTTTGATTCTGTGTCTCCTCCAGAACCTCCTTCCTCCATTCTTCAACCAGGAGTAGTTGTAGCCAAAATCTCCTCTGAGTTACAGAGGGAGATTCTGGAAGCACAAGCTCAAGCTCCCAGGAATAAACCCCCAGGTACCCAAACAATTCCGTCTCACACTCCTTCAAGAATGTCATGATTCTGTGTTACGTGCACACCCTGGTATTGCAGCTACCCGGGGGGCAGTAGCTAGGGGTTTTTGGTGGCCCTCTACGGGTACTGATATAAAAAGATTTGTAAATACTTGTGGGGTGTGCGCTCGCTCTAAAAGCTCTCAGGTCCGGCTGGCCGGGGAATTGGTGCCTTTGCGAATTCCGGATAAACCATGGACACACCTGTCCATGGACTTTATCACTAATCTTCCATTTTCCAAGGGCAATAAATAACAAGAAAAAGGCATTTAAGAAGCTAAAACAAGAAGGCAATGAAGAAGCATTAAAAAGTTTTAGAGAAAAAAAAAAAATGTGTAAAAAAACAAATACATTTAGCAAAAGTGGAAACTGAGAGACTCATTGCTAAGGAAAGTAAAACAAACCCCAAACTATTCTTTAATTATATAAACAGTAAAATTATTAAAATTGATGGTGTCGGCCCTTTAAAGAACAATGAGGGTGAAATCATAGAGAGCGATGTGGGAAAAGTAAATGTTTTAAATACTTTTTTCTCAACAGTGTTCACACAGAAAAAGGATTTGCCAGGGGAAATGCAGAGTGATAATGTAAACTCCCCATTAAGTATTACCTGCCTAACCCAGGAAGAAGTGCAGAACCGCCTTAGTAAAATTAAAATTGACAAATCACCAGGCCCTGATGGCATTCACCCTCGGGTATTAAGGGAGTTAAGTAATGTGATAGACAGGCCTCTATTCCTTATATTTAAAGACTCTATAGAAACAGGGTCTGTTCCTTTTGATTGGCGGCAAGCAAATGTGGTACCAATATTCAAAAAGGGGTGTAAAAGGGAACCTGGAAACTATAGGCCGGTAAGCTTAACATCTGTTGTGGGTAAAATTTTTGAAGGGTTTCTAAGGGATACCATTATAGAATATCTCAATGTTAATAAATGTTTAACTCCATATCAACATGGATTTATGAAGGATCGCTCCTGTCAAACTAACCTGATCAGCTTCTATGAGGATGTATGCTCTCAAATGGACCAAGGAGAATCATTGGATGTCATTTATCTCGACTTCTCTAAAGCATTTGACACTGTCCCACATAAAAGATTGGTAAGTAAGATGAGAAAGCTTGGGCTAGGTGAAAATGTGTGTAGATGGGTAGGTAGCTGGCTTAGTGATAGAAAACAAAGAGAGGTTATTAATGGTGCATACTCACATTGGGCCAGGGTTACTAGTGGGGTACCACAGGGTTCTGTATTGGGCCCCCTACTATTTAATATATTTATTAATGATCTAGTGGATGGCTTACACAGTAAAATATCAGTATTTGCAGATGATACAAAACTATGTAAGGTAGTTAACACAAAGGAGGACAGTTTGCAACTAGACAGATTTGAGAGAATTGGGCTGAAAAATGGCAAATGAGGTTTAACATAGATAAGTGTAAGGTTATGCACATGGGAAGGAGAAACTGATGCTACAATTACTTACTAAATGGGAAACTGCTGGGGAAATCAGACATGGAAAAAGACTTCGGCATCTTAGTCAATAAGAAGCTAAATTGGAGTGCCCAGTGTCAGGCAGCTGCCACCAAAGCAAATAGGGTCATGGGATGCATTAGAAGAGGTCTGGGGACACGAGATGAAAACATAATTCTCCCTCTGTACAAATCACTCGTCAGACCACACTTGGAGTATTGTGTGCAATTTTGGATGCCGGTGCTCAAGAAAGACATTACTGAACTTGAAAGGGTTCAAAGGCGGGCTACTAAAATGATAAATGGCGTTAGTTCACTATAATACCCAGAAAGGTTATCAAAATTAGGTCTATTTATTCTAGAAAAGAGAAGACTTAGGGGAGACTTAATATATATGCACAAGTATATCAGAGGGCAATACAGAGATCTCGCTAATGAACTGTTTGTACCAAGGACTGTGACAAGAACAAGGGGCCATTCTCTTCATTTGGAGGAAAGACCATTTCTGCACCAGCATAGAAGAGGGTTCTTCACGGTAAGAGCAGTGAGGCTCTGGAATTCTCTTCCTGAGGAAGTGGTGATGGCCAACTCACTGAATGAATTTAAGAAAGGAATGGATGCTTTTCTTGTGAGTAACAGTATAGAAGGTTACGAATAACATAATATTATAGGTAGATGGTTGACCCAGCTTAGGGGAAGGAACTTTTTTCCCTATGGAGAAAATTGGCTGCTACTCTGTGGGTTCTTTGCCTTCCCCAGGATCAACAATGCAGAACAGCTGCACTAAAAATAGGCTGAACTAGATGGACATAAGGTCTTCCTTCAGCCTTCAAAACTATATAACTATGTAACTCAGTGGTATGGGTAGTGGTTGATAGATTTTCTAAGCAAGCCCACTTTGTGCCATTACCTGCGTTACCATCTGCTGAAACCTTGGCCCGCTTGTTTATACAGCACATTGTTCGGTTGCATGGAGTGCCTGTGAACGTGGTATCAGACAGGGGTGTGCAATTTGTGGCCAGGTTTTGGAGAGCGTTTTGTATGAAGTTGGGGGTCACGTTGTCATTCTCCTCTGCCTATCACCCGGAATCTAACGGACAGACTGAACGCACCAACCAGTCGTTGGAGCAGATTCTGAGGTGCCTGGCCTCCTCCAGACAAGAAGACTGGTGTGAGGTATTACCCATGCCAGAATTTGTATTTAACGGTCGTATTAATCAGTCTACCGGAAAGTCTCCCTTTCAGGTCAATTATGGGTTTGTTCCGCAGTTTGGGGAATTTTCCCGTATGGATTCGGATTGCCCTGGTGCCGAGGGGATGGTACAACAGTTAAAAACCCTCTGGAGGGAGGTGCAGGGGAACATCTCCAAAGCCCAGAAGAGGTACAAACATTTTGCAGACAGGAGGAGGGGGTTGGGTCCTGCGTTAACTGTGGGGGAAAAAGTCTGGTTGTCCACCCGTAATATCAAACTTAAGATACCCTCTATGAAGTCGGGCCCCAAATTTATTGGCCCATACAAGATTGTAGAGGTGATCAACCCGGTGGCATACAGATTACAGTTGCCCACCTCCTTCAAAATATCCAACGTCTTCCACAGGTCCCTATTAAAGCCTGTGGGGACAGTTAGAGAAGATCCCTCATCCGTGGCTCCACCAGTATTGGTAGAGGGTAAACTGGAGTACGAGGTAGGGCGCATCATTGATTCACGGTGGGTGCGCCGGAGACTTCAGTACCTTATTCATTGGAAGGGATATTCCGTTGAGGATCGGTCATGGGTTCCGGCCAGTTCGGTGCACGCTGATCGACTGGTGCGGGCTTTTCATGCCAGATACCCTGAGAAATCTGAGGGTCCAGTGGCCCCCCCATTAAGAGGGGGGGTACGGTCATGATTAGGACATGGTTAATGTCCTGGTTTCTCAGGGTTAGTGTTGCTGGCCTCCCTTTGGATCTGGGAGGGGTATTTATACTCACTCCAGACAAGGATCCCTGTCAGCTATACTGTTATTCTGGCTGTGTGACTGACCCCCTGGTGTGCTTGTAAACTGCATTGCTTGTTTGATTCCCGTGTATGACCCGGTCTGTCCCCTTACTCTGTTCTCTGTCTCACGTTTTGGTACTATTGTCTTCTCTGTTTCTGACCTCCTGGCTTGGCTATCGTTACTCCGTTACCGTTTGCCCCTTTTGTACCGTCTATTGCCTGTTCTGGTTTTCTGATCTATTGCTACGTCCTGACTATCCGCTCTGGTTAACCCTTTGGTACTGTCCTGCTATCTCGTGCTTTGACCCCGGCTTGATCTGGTTTACGTTCCTGTCTATGCCCCTTGGTAACATGTCCTGTAGTTACCTTTCTAGGAGTTGCCCTGCAGCTCCTAGCGCTGTGGAGTTTAGGCCACGCCCCCAGCAGTCAGATGCTTCAGGTCCTGATAGTCTGAAGCACGCATCGTCACCTCTGCTCCACAGGTATCTTTGAGCACTGTTTTTGTACTCAGGACACACGCACTGGCTCAGTGAGCAAGTGCAGTGCGGTGTTTCTGACAAGAACACAGTGTCCAGCACAAGGCACAGTACATATCAAGACAGAGCTTGATAACAGCATACAGACCGCCCATAAACGTTAAGGTCAAGGTGGCTTGCATTTAATTCTGCAATGACATTTTATGCGACTGCAGAGTAAACAGCTGCATGCGATCGTACAGAAGCCATCAGCCAGCCAAAGCGAGACTCTCCTAGGAAAAGGTTGCAATGTTTTGGGTTTTTTTTTATTTTTTAAAAGCTCTGACTTCCTAATTGCTACATACACATGTGTCGATCAAGAGCCGGTGTCTGGAAAGCACAAACAGCATCCTCCTGCGTACCCAGTTATCAGGATCTGTTGCTTCCTAGCAAATCCAGATCTGCTACGATATTAAAGCAAGAGGCTGAATTCACCCTGCAACTTGCTCTAATATGCCATCCACAGTTATAGCAATAAAAAAAAATTATTGTTGAAATACCACTAAAGGGTCTTTTCATGACCTTATGTGATGGGGAACAATGTGTGAAAAAAAATGAGAAAATAAATAAAAGCAAGAACAAAATAATAATTAAATTAAAAAATAAGAAAAGCCACCACCAATCCAGATCGCTTTTGTAGCCCCACTGCACCAGAAAGAAACCCATATGTAAAATATGTGTATGTTAGTGGTCCATTGTGGAAGTAGTAAAAAAATACAGCAAAAAAGTGTGAGAACAGTCACCAATTTCCCTTTTTCCCCCTATATCACAAAAAAAGTCACAAAAATTAGGCCACGCAAATCACAAAAAAGGAATCAAAGATTCTTTGAGTATCTGAATGGTAAAAAAAAAATCCAAAAACTTTAGTACCCGTATATATTTGAGTATAAGCCGAGGCACCCTAATTTTGCCACAGAAAACTGGGTTAGATTATTGCCCGAGTATATGCCGGGTATGCACTGTCCCCTCATCCCTGTCCTGGTATGCATGGCTCCCCCATCATTGTCCTGGTATGAATGGCTCCCCCGTCCTTGTCACTGCATGCATGGCTCCTTATCCCCAATTCTGGTATGTATGGCTCCCCTGTCCTGTATGCATGGCTCCCCCATCGTTGTCCTGGTATGCATGGCTCCCCCCGTCCTTGTCACTGTATGCAGGCTCCTATTCTGGTATGTATGGCTCCCCAATCCCTGTCCTGGTATGCATGGCTCCCCAGTCCCTGTCGTTGTATCCATGGCTCCCCGGGTCCCTGTCGTTGTATCCATGGCTCCCCGGTCATTGTCCTGCTATGCATGGCTCCCCATCCCTGTCCTGGCATGCATGGCTCCCCGGTCCATGGATGCATGGCTCCTTATCCCCTATTCTGGTAAATATGGCTCCCCGGTCCCTGTCCTGCTATGCACGGCTCCCCGGTCCCTGTCCTGCTATGCACGGCTCCCCGGTCCCTGTCCTGCTATGCACGGCTCCCCGGTCCCTGTCCTGCTATGCACGGCTCCCCGGTCCCTGTCCTGCTATGCACGGCTCCCCGGTCCCTGTCCTGCTATGCACGGCTCCCCGGTCCCTGTCCTGCTATGCACGGCTCCCCGGTCCCAGTCCTGCTATGCACGGCTCCCCGGTCCCTGTCCTGCTATGCACGGCTCCCCGGTCCCTGTCCTGCTATGCACGGCTCCCCGGTCCCTGTCCTGCTATGCACGGCTCCCCGGTCCCTGTCCTGCTATGCACGGCTCCCCGGTCCCTGTCCTGCTATGCACGGCTCCCCGGTCCCTGTCCTGCTATGCACGGCTCCCCGGTCCCTGTCCTGCTATGCACGGCTCCCCGGTCCCTGTCCTGCTATGCACGGCTCCCCGGTCCCTGTCCTGCTATGCACGGCTCCCCGGTCCCTGTCCTGCTATGCACGGCTCCCCGGTCCCTGTCCTGCTATGCACGGCTCCCCGGTCCCTGTCCTGCTATGCACGGCTCCCCGGTCCCTGTCCTGCTATGCACGGCTCCCCGGTCCCTGTCCTGCTATGCACGGCTCCCCGGTCCCTGTCCTGCTATGCACGGCTCCCCGGTCCCTGTCCTGCTATGCACGGCTCCCCGGTCCCTGTCCTGCTATGCACGGCTCCCCGGTCCCTGTCCTGCTATGCACGGCTCCCCGGTCCCTGTCCTGCTATGCACGGCTCCCCGGTCCCTGTCCTGCTATGCACGGCTCCCCGGTCCCTGTCCTGCTATGCACGGCTCCCCGGTCCCTGTTCTGCTATGCATGGCTCCCCCATCCCTTCCTGGTATGCATGGCTCCTTATCCCCTATCCTACCCACCCACCAGCGAGCCCTCGCAGCGTCTCTGTGGTCACGGCGTCTTCGCTGCATCTCCATGGATCCGGCTTATAGCAGCTCTTCCGGCGAGATCATGTGGTACCGCTCATTAAAGTAATGAATATTCCCTCCACGCCTATGGGAGTGGAGACACGTGAATATTCATTACCTTAACGAGTGGCACCACGTGATCGCGCCGGAAGAGCTGCTGGAATCCGGAACCATGGAGATGCTGCGAAGACACCCGAACCACTGAGTTGCAGGGCATGCTGGAGGGTGAGTATGATGTCTTCTGGAAGCCAGCGGCTGTGGGTGTCACTGTGCGCTGCTATGAATATTCATTTCTCTTTGGCAGCGACACAGACTTTAGCCACAGCCGCTGGCTCCTGCCTCCTGTGACCCGCTGCTCCACCACTTCCCCTCTCCCGCCGGCTTTCTGGACAATTGACTCGTGTATAAGCCGAAGGGGACATTTTCAGCGCAAAAAAAATGTGCTAAAAAACTCAACTTATACACGAGTATATACAATACACTTAAAAGCGAATGAACAAAAATGTGCTAGATCACGAACAGGGAAAAATGGTCTGGTCTTGAACTGGTTACTCTTGAAGCACTTGCACCACTGCCATAGCTATCGTGAAAAAGTCCCAGATGATGTGAAAAAACGATGTAATGGTCCTCATGTGCTGCATTTAAGAATTCTATGATAATTAGTTTACAAATTACGGTGTAAAGTTAATCTGTAATTTGCTTTGATTTTTATATTTGGCTTTCATAAAGTACCTGTGGATGACAAATTTCCAAGCCCTTAAGTTTTGCATCATCCATCCAAACTGAATTCGGTGGCAAGATGCGGCTCCTGAAGCTCACGGTGCTAAAAGACAAGCAATAAAGCACTTTAGGAAGTCATAAAAAAAGCCATGCTGGAACATCTTCAGTATTATCTTGGTTATCTATCCCTCCATTACATTACATACACCAATCAGTCATCACACTACAACCACTGACAGATTAAGTGAAGAAGATTAATTATCATGACAAGAACAAGTCACAGCGGAATGTATTAGGTTGCAAGAGAACAGCCAGTACAGGATGAAAAATGTGCAAATAAAAGGATCTGAGAAAGTGTGACAAGAGCCAAATGGCATACCAGGATGACTGGGTCATATCATCCCCAAAATGCAGGTTTTGTAGAGTGATTCTGTGGTTAATACCTAAAAGAAAGGACAGCTGATGAGCTAGTAACAGGGCTATGGTTGCCCATGGCTCAGCTATCGTGAACAGGGAGTACTGGTTAGCCGATCTGGTGCAATTCCACAAGAAAGTGATTGTAGAACAAATAGCTAAAAAAAGGTAATGTTGACCATGATAGGTGTCACAGCATTGGTCAGAATGTGGACCTCTGTCCACCACCAATGTACCTACAATAAGTATGTGAACATGAGAAATGGAGTACAAGAAGGAGGAGTCCTGCTCTTTTTACAAGTACTTACCTGGCGGGAAGCCACAGCACCAGGATTCACTAGAGGAAGAAGACAAGCTAGTAGATCGTGTGTTGCTCTAGGCATGTCCTGTGGCAAGTGTCACCTAACCATTGTTGCCAACCAATTACAATAAGTCATAGCAACTGTATTCTCTAATGGCAATGACCTTATACAATAAGGTAATAACTCGGGTCACCCTGCAGAAATTGTTCAGGGATGCTTTGAGGAACATAAGCAAACTGTTCAAGATGTTCACTTGACCTCCAAATTCACCAGATCTTAATCCAATGGAGTATTTAAGCGATGGGCCAGAAAAACAAGTGTAATTCAGTGATTCACAGAGACCTCAACTCACAACTTCCTGCAAATGAAAGAACTTAAAGGATCTGCATCTACTGTCTTGGTAGTGCGGGACACCATCATAGATCTTGTGGAGCCTGTGTCTACAGTCCATAAACGTCATAGCCTCTTGCCAGCACAGGGAGGCCTTGTAAAATATTAGGCAGGTGATTTTAATGATAATGGTGTATGTTCACAAATGACAAATTTCTGTAAAAAAAAAATTCAGTCCAGATTGAAAAGTTTTTAAAACTTCCATTCACATGCTGAAGAAAGACTCTCATTCAGATGTACAGACTTCTGTGACAATAATCTGACATGTACGAACTTATCCTATAGCTTGTATATTGTTCTCTCCACAACACGACAAAACAGAGCACAGTAGTTAGAAAGGAGATCGTACTGTCTCATGACAGACATTTATGACATATGCAAAGGATATGCCACAAATATCTAATAAATGTAGGTCCAGAGTTGAGACTGGCACCTGTCTCCAGAACAATCTTACGACCCCCGTTCCAACTGGTGATCGACCTGATGGACAGAATAGGCGGTCTTGCATGCATAGTCTCTCTATTTATTGCTATGGAAGTTTAGCCAATTGCAATAGATCTTGGCTGTATTAACAGCTCCAATAGCAGTAAATGGAGAATCGGTGCATCCGTTCTTGTTAGTGCAAATTGGGCACCAAAAGAAACAGGGTCAGAAGATTGTTCTGGATATGTCTTACGTGTCTGCCGTGAGACGACTCCTTTAAGACAAGCCTACATAGCTGAAAAACACCACTAAACCATATTCATCATTTTTGTTTTCTTGGCCCTTACTTTGTATCTAGTGTGTTTAGAAAAATGTCATGGGCAATCTTCCTTTCTTCAGCGGTGGGAGCCATTTTTAGTAAAGATGCTGTGCTGAATTCAACTCTTCTCAACTTGTTCACTGGAGGTAACATCAATGTAAAAACAGATCTGGTTAAATAAGGGAAAAGGGCAACAAACAAGATAGTAGGGAAAATAGAAAAAAAACTCAAGTACATACTTTCTCCTTGCTGTAAAAGCCTTTCCTCTTCAGGACCATCAGGAACTAATGGATTGACAAATGCAGGCCTGAAGGAGTGGAGATACAAGAATATCGTAATGCATGATCTGGTGATAGTGTATTACAAAATACCAGGGAACCTGACAGTAGATTCATGTTACTCAAACCACAAGCAGCACTTGTCAGACACTGGCTCCGTTATTGCAGCCAGCCATGTTTTACTCTGTAATGCTGCAAAAAGCTGGCTGGAGACTATGTGTCTTGGGGATGACTAGCCTGGGGCTAGTGACTACCATGGTGGCTTTTCCCCACCATGCTCACCGAGACTGACAAGTCTCATCCTATACACATACCACAATTCTTCTAAAATGAAATTCCTTATACACATACCTTCTGTTCTCAGGGTCTCTGGCCACCATAACAAATGTTGCATCCAACACTGGGCTGTAAATGCCATCATGGAGCTGTAGAAAAGAACAAATATGGCTGCTGTAATAATTTGTGCGAACAGACATACCACACCTCAAACAAGGCACATCTGTGGGTAAATAAACTGGACTATAACCCCAAGAGATGATTATACAATGGATATTGTAGTAGCACAGTAGCAGTGCCTTTGTGACCAGTATAGAGGTCATGGTGCCCAGGAAACTGGCCTAAAGGCCCCCCCCCCCGTCTACTGTATAAGATGCCAGCAGAGCATGTGTTAGTTAGGAGAGCCCTGATACATATTGCATTGGGATTCAGGAGCCTTAAGGTATATTGCTGCTAATGGCCAAGGTCAATCTTCTTCTGTGGCCATTTGTATATCATCTTTAGCATAAAGAAAAATATCTATAAGGCTTTGTGCATAAAGGTTTCCAAAGATGCCCCTTAATTTAAAAAAAAAAAAAAAAGGCCTAACCACTATTCAGGTGTTTTCTGGCAATAAATGCTATTTAAAAAGAGGAGACACACAAATGCTCAAAAAAAAGGTCTGATGTCAAAAACATTGAAAACAAGCAAAAGAACATCAAAAAGAAGAAAAAGAAAAACCCCTAACAAAGATGCTTCATGAAGTGCCTTCCTCTTGAATAACTCGGCGTGTTCGTCCGCCTGAGACGTGGTTTGTATATACCCTTGGTGCTAAATAGTGGAGGAACATGACAAGTTACACATGAACGCTGTAAAATGTAACAAAATGTAGAAGATTTCTGCAAACAACTTAACATTGATTGCAAATATTTTTTGTGCATCTTCGCATGTTTGCAAAGGTATGGCTTTGGCAATAAATTTATAACATGGATCAAAATATTATATATGAAACCCAAGGCCCGTATTATAGTAAATATCTCTATATCTGAGTCTTTCTCATTACATAGGGGAACCAGACAGGGCTGCCCTCTCTCCCCGGCCCTCTTCGCCCTTGCGATTGAGGCACTAGCAATACGTATAAGGTCCTCCCCTAACATCCAAGGTATAGATATAGCAGGTCGGGTGGATACCATAGGCCTATATGCCGATGACATGGTGATATTCTTGAATGATGTGGAAGAAACTTTGCCACAAGTGATATCCCTTAGGCTATGTGCCCACGTAGCTTTTAGGTTGTGCGGATTTTGTTGAAAAATCTGCAGGTAAATCCACAGGACAAAAGTCCTGCGGTTTATCTGCAGATTAGCCTGCGGTTTTGCCCTGCGGTTTCACACCTCATAATGATAAGGTGTGAAACCGCAGCGGAAACCACACAAAGAATTGACATGCTGCGGATTGTAACCCGCAGCAAATCCAAGCGGAAAAATCCGCAACATGTGCACTGCGTTTTTTTTTTTTCCATAGGAAATAAAGGTACTGTACAACGCAGCAGAATCCGCAGCGTGTGCACATACCCTTATAGATTCAGTAAATATTCAGGTTTACATATAAATTGGGAAAAGTCTGCCCTGTTACCCCTTTCCCATGCCCCGATGCCCCAGCTGGAGGCTCTCTCCTCGCTGTCCACTGTATCTAGTTTTAAATATTTGGGCATCCACATATCTCACAATAGTACGCTTGATCTACAACTCAATGTCCACCCATTGCTCGAACTAGTTAAAGTTAAATTTGCATCCTGGAGTAGGCTCCCATTATCTGTGGCTGGACACATTAACCTGATTAAAATGATACTACTCCCTAAATTTAGCTACTCTCTTCAGCACAGCACGGTAGCGGTGCCCAGGTCCTTTTTTGTAAATCTCAATTCCCTGGTCACGTTCTTTATATGGGGGAAAACTAGGCCCAAACTTAAATTGTCCACTTTACAAAGACCAAAGAAGGGAGGTGGGGCGGTGTTGCCAGATTTTTTCCTATACTACTTAGCTGGGCAGGCTAAAGCTTTAAGTAAATGGATGCCGGGTCCTCCCCAATTCTGAAAGTCACTTGCTTCACGCTGCACAAGCGGATTGCCCGTTACGGTTCCTTGAGTTGGAGAAAACTTAATGTCCCGCGTCTGTTACCCCTGCTCTGGCTGGCACGATTAATATGGAGACAAATCAAGAACGTAATTGGGTTCAAAGATTTTATAGCTGAAAAGCCCCTGTGGAATAATGACTATTTTCCGGGGTTGTTGAATCATCCATCCACCGTTTCTTGGATTCAGTGTGGCCTCTCTTCAATGGGAGACTTGTATGACCAGGGGATCTTAAAGTCTTTTGAACAATTGCAGGTCACACATGATATTCCGAGATCTCAATTTTTTTGTCATTTGCAGCTGAGATCGGCTCTTCAATCACATATGAGGGGTAGGGGTGTGGGCCGCACTATTTAATCTTTACCTCTGATAGGAATCCTCAATTCGCAGGGTCCCCAGGGTCTCATATCCTCTTTATATACATACATGCTGTCAGTAGGGGCAGAATCTGCCATAAGCTCTATTAAGAGGAGGTGGGAACGACTCATCCCTAATACACAAAGAGAGGAGTGGGAGGAGATTCTGGAATCTCCGATCGGAGTGTCACCATCTATTAATAACAGAATGATACAATAATTAAATAATAAATAAAACAATAATAATGATAATAAATCAATCATATTTGACTCCGATGCGACTTTTTAGGATGGGTCGGCTTCAATCATCAGAATGTTTGCGATGTCACTTGCCAGATGCGGATTTTATTCATATGGTGTGGCAATGTCCCACTATCCTACATTACTGAAAAGAGGTGACTACACTACTGACATCCTTGGTACAAACCCCTGTCCCTCTAGAGCCATTGGTCTGCTTGTTTGGGGTATGAGAGGAGGAGATTTGGGATCGCTATGCTGGGGTCTTCCTGCACGAGACGCTGTTTATGGCACGGAAAGTGCTGGCACTGCGGTGGATGGGGGGTTCATGTCCTTCCCTTAGATTTTGGATCGAGTTGGTAAATTTAATTGTTCCATATGAGCGCATGTTATACCAAAATAGGGGATGCCCGGGTAAATTTGAAAAGATTTGGGAGAGGTGGAATTCCTCTCACCTCACTTTACAAGGCTGAGACATCACATGCGACATAAAATGATATAGGAGACCAGGCTGCGGAAATAGGAGATACTAGTTGATGCAGTGGTAGTTGTAGTTTAGGAATTTTAGTTAGACTTTATTTCTGAATGATACGACAAGGCTTGTGGAATTGGATTGATATGCATGCTGGAAAATGTATAAGCAATTATCCTTTAGGTATGTTTGGAAGGATGTACATATGGCCTTGTTTATCTGTAAGAGAGTGCAATCTCTTTGCATTGTATTTTACAATGGACGGAAACATGTGTGCTCTGTATAATGCTTGTCATCATAAGCTATTATGTATGTTGAACATTCTTTGTGTCCTGAGGTTCAATAAACGAATTTAAAAAAAAAAAATATTTTTTGTGCTTGCTAATTTTTTTTACCATTGGAAATGCAATCTGTGATCAAAAAGGAAAGAGTGTAGAGCCGAGTGACTTATATAGAGGAATAAAAATGTGTGTGAATGAGCTCAAAGACCACAAACCTGTAACATGTGCATTTTAACTTCCATTGAGGTCTTCCCAACCCAAGACACATGGCCTGTAAACTTGACATCACAATCAGGAGACATAATCTGCTTACGAAGATCTGAAATAGATTACCAGGAATAGGAAGCACAAATGTATACAACCCATTTACTACTTGTATTCGACTTCTACTTTATTTTTATGAAACACAAAAAGAAAGCACAGAATGACAAACTTGCAAAAATACAGAGTATTGTTGTACGTTTGTCATTCTGTGCTGTCTTTTTGTGTTTCAGTCAGTGGGTGGTGTGAACACTGTCCGACCGACCTGTTCACATATGTGCATGTCACATGTGTTTTTAGTGTCAGACATCCACACTCCAGAGGATAGTTCCCTTACGATATATCAGTAACACAGTCAAAGCTGAGCAGCCTTGTAAATGCACTGCATTACTTGTGCTGTGCCAGTCTGGAGTTACAGCTGGTGATATAGATCAGAGCTGAACCCACAGTTTCCCTAACCCTCATTAATGACGGCTGACACAGCTGTTGTCGCGCACAGTACGGTAAGGCTGGCACAGCCAGGGACAGAATTTTCAGTCTTATCAATTTCAGTAAAAAGAAGGAAGAGCGCATTTTGATTCCAATAAAGCGGTTACCTATCTTATCCACCAGCGCAGTGACTATTGACAGAGGAGACATGTTCCGTGACTCAGACTTTGTGTGAGTGTAACAGATGAGAACTAGAAGAAAAAGAGGAACATTGGAGGGCCATTTATGCAAAATTTTTGCAACGGTTATGGTCATGAAATCAGAAATTCAAAAAGCATGACAAAATAATAATGCTGGCTACAAACATATCTGTTGTCAGCTCTCTATTATTATAATATGCATATATATTTTTTCCTTCTTTATTTTTAATGAGGGAAAAGGGAGCGGTCACGATTCCTCCGCTCAGCGAGTGATTGTTTTGCTGTCCTATGGAAACTGGGTCATGCCGAGTTATCAGTATTTTGATTGACAGCTCAGCTGTCCAGTCTTGTGATGGTTGTACTGAGCCGTCAGTGGTTTGTCTGACAGCTCGGCTGTCCACTTTGGGACTGGAAGGTGTTTGCCTCTGATCCCTGCCAGACATAGTTTGTGCTTCCTGGTGAGTGTTTGCCTGATTCTGTTGTTCTGATCTTCTGCTGTCTGACAATTGGACTGTGTTCAGACTATCCCTTTGTCTTGTCCTTTTGCCTTTATCTGCTATCTTCTGGTATTTTCACCCTGGACCGTGACCTGACTTACGCCTTTTCTTTTTCCTTGGTTTTCTACATGCTCTCTTAGTACTGACCCCGGAACGTCTGACTTCTCTGCCTCACGATCTGTCTGTGAGTAGTGACTAGCATCACAGGAGGTGATTTAAAAATATTTAAAAAAAAAATACAAAAGTTGAAAACAGTTTTTTCTTTTTTCACATTATTTTGGAGTTCCCTTAGGGAACTTGAACCTACAATGGTTTGAACGCTTATACTACATACTGCAATACCACAGAGTTGCAGGTTAGGGTACTTTCACACTGCGTTTTGGCACCAGTTCATTTGTTCCGTTGAGGCTTACGTCCATAGGATTAATGTTCACCGCACACTCAAGTGGAATAACTTGCATAAAGAGTAAATTTATTTGTCAAAGACCAGTGAGTGGTCAAAACGTCGTCACTGCTGTGGCGGAATAAAGTTTCCTTTTTCTATTACTACACCCGGATGGAGCGCTGTTCCTTCATTTTTTCAATTGTATGGACTTTCCAAGTGGGTTCCTTGGACCTTGAACTGGCGCCCCTACTCTGAGAGTGCTGTCAGCTTTCTCTATATGTTTGCTTAACTACATCTGAGTGTCAACCTCCAGTAGCATACAATGGCAAACTGGTCTACAGCAAATAGAGTACAAGGAGGAGGGAGATGCAGCTGCAGTTTCTAATTGTGTCTATGAGGTCGCATGTGGTGAGGAGTGGTGAAACGTAAAATCTTATTAGCTCAGACAGCACAGCTCTAACATCACTCAGGGACGCTATACCCATTCAATAAGCATGTAGAAACCATAGACTGTAAGAATAAGCCAAATATCTATAATAATAAATGCCCTAAGCAGCTTCCGGTTGTAACAACTTCCGTCCAGTTGTAACCGGTGACGTCACCGCACACCTCTTTCCATGTTAACCCTCAACACACACACTCCTCTCACCTTTCACCATCTCCACTCACTCTTTCACTCCACATACGACCCTTTCTCTCACTCCGTCTCTCATACTCACGCCGTCATCGCCGCTGCTCCACGATCCCCGACATCTTCCGCCGGCGCCATCCTGGATCCAGATGTCCTCCACGCTGGCGACATGTTCTTGCGGCGACGCCATTTTGGATCGGCGAAATCTCGCGATAATCAAGATGGCGTCGCCGCAAGAACATGTCGCCGGCGTGGAGGACGTCGGGATCCAAAATGGCGTCGGCGAAAACTCGCGAGATTTCGCAGACGCCATTTTGGATCCTGACGTCATCCACGCCGGCGACATGTTCTTCCGGCGACGCCATCTTGAGTATCGCGGGATTTCACGATACTCAAGATGGCGTCACCACAAGAACATGTAGCCGGCGTGGACAACGTCTGGATCCAGGATGGCGCCGGCGGAAGAAGATGTCGGGGATCGTGGAGCAGCGGCAATGACGGCGTGAGTATGAGAGACGGAGTGAGAGAAGGGGTCGTATGTCGAGTGAAAGAGTGAGTGGAGATGGTGAAAGGTGAGAGGACTGTGTGTGTTGAGGGTTAACATGGCAAGGCGTGTGATGCTATCGCATCCTCCCAATGCGACAGCATCGGGCCATAATCTAGTCATTCAATATTCTCTCTACAAGGGCAGCTATACAAGTTGTCAAAGTGTCAGCGTGACAGATATGTCCACAACCTGTAACCATCTTGCTATTATATTCTTATGATCTCTATCGATCTGCTCTCATCAGACAGAGCTGATGATATTCTATACATGGATACTGGATACTATACCTCCAAGGCTATCCAGGTCTTCAAGAATTCTGCCAAACCTGCAACAAAAACACAATTTCATAGGTCAAACTGGGATTGTGGGCCTTCTGAATAATACTACATGTTGACAGTTCTTCAATGCGAATATATCTAACACTACAATTTACATGTAAAAGCAACAAGACATTTCAGCCCAGACATTCTCACCGGACATTGTTGTATACATTCAGGTACTTTTCTCTCAGTTGTGGTTCACTGCCAAGGGGCAACAAAACCTCAATGTAACTGTCCTTCATCCTCCGTGGGGAAAGATCCTCCTGCTTCTTGGCCAAAAGAGACTGTAGAGCCTTTCGTTCTTCCATGGCTTGTACGTGATCTCTAACAGAATCCGAAAATAGCCAAAAACAAAGTACGGTACTCATCCTATAAATACATTGAGACAGGTAAAAATCTGGACCAGCATAACATTGGGTCCTGAATACCTCCAGTTTGTAGAGGCGCCAACGATTTCCCTCAGTTGATCCCGCACTGAAAGAAGAAGAGGAAGAACAAAAAAGAAAAAGAGATGGCTAGTGTTACTGGAGAGGACAAAATATTAATGCATAGCGACAGACATGGGGAAAAAAAAAAGGAAGCACTGACAGACAGCACTGAGAAAGTCCCACTGTACAACTCACAACTGCTACTCACTGTACACGTCCTATGCAGAGGCCCAGGATGACACTATTTGGGGTATTCCGGTATTCCAGACATTATCGGAATATATACCAGTTAGGAAAAAAATAGTGAAAATTGCCCCCTCTGATCCATGCAGGCAAAAGGAACCAAAAAGTGACACGTAAGCCGATGAAAACCGCAGCACTGGTGCCCAGCAGAGGATGAAGATGAGATGGCACGGCGGAGTGAGCGCCGCATACAAGCACTCATGCATTTTGCTGACTGGATGATGCTTTGCAGACACCTGTGCAGGTTGCTCTCATACAGGGATCATTGCGCTCCCTAATTATATATATGTCTGGTTGAGAAATGGCTTATGGGTGACAAATTAACCATGCTTAATGAGACTGGACAATGAAAGGACCAAATGCTGGAGCCGTGTATGTGGGTAGTGTTTTTTGTCAGCCACTATCCATGGTGCCTGGTATTGTGGCTCTAGTCCATTGACGTAAATAGGGTTGAGCTGCAATACCAAACACATCCTGTGGACAGGTGTGGCACTGTTTTTGGAAGACAGCCAACATTTTCTGATTCTACACAATTCCTTTAAATAGGTGCTATTCATGACAGAGGTCTTCTACATAAATCAGTGGTACTTAAATGGGCTTTCTGGCAATGGTGTGTTTTGTGCCATCAGTCAGGGCTCGGGTAAAATAAAAAAAGTTTTTCCCCATCCACCGGCTTTAGCACTGCCTTTCTGCTGCTGCTTCTGTGTTTACAGGCTGCAATGGTGACATAACAATTCACATCACTGCTGTAGCCAATCACTGAGCTAGGTGGCTCTACTGCACTGAGGTCATTGATTGGCTGCAGTGGTAATGGGCACTGCTGCAGAAGGTAATGAAAGATGGGAGCAATGGCAGGGGAGGCAGTGCTGGACCCAGGGTAAATGAGTAACTGCACTTTTTATTATTTTAACCAAACGATGGCCGATGGGGTTGACATTGCTACTCCTGGAAAATCCCTTTAACTGTTTTCTCTCTCACTCCAGGCTCAAGGGACAGTCACCAGTTGAGACAACAGTCAACTTTAAAAAAAAGTCCCAAGCTGACATATGGCAATGTACTCTTTAGGACGACATATGGTAAGAAGACTTATACTTCTAGGTTATCTTCAGGTACGGACTGGGGCTAAAATGCAGCCCTGGGATTTGAAATCACACAGGTCCATGTTGTTATCATCCCCAAGAACCAGATGGGATATATTACTAATGTTACCCTGGATGGAGGAAAGCAAGATTTACTACAAGACCCATATATCTAATGATACCTGTGGCCTGCTGGGGTAAGTGACGGTGTCAGTGACTTTGTGCTCTGTCACAACTCTTAACAGTAGGAGTGTCTTGAGAACAGTGATTCTGCTAACAACGCAGCAGACAAGGTGGCCCACCACCAGACAGGCCATTCTGGCATTTGCCAGAATTACCAGATGGCCAGTCCGGCCCTGGTTATCTTTATGGTGAGATATAAGGGGACTTGCTCCATTACGGTGCTGCTGCCTCTGCAGATCAGTAACGGACAAATACTCTCAGGGAAAGAGCCTGGTGTGCCGCATCTTCTCTGGCAACTCCTGGTGACAAAACAAGTTATTTATATGGAGAACGGAGGTCGGTATTGTGCATAAACTCCAGAACTCTGCCTCTGTCACGTACAAGAATCTTAGGGACATGGCGACAAAGATCTGTGTACAGATGGAAGGTTAAGATCAGATGTGCAATCGTATCACAAAAGGAATTCGTTTTTTGGATTTTCCATCATTATTTGCAATTTGAAAATGCCTGTAAATTTTAATATAATCATACTGTCAGTTTTTGGGCGTGAGGTTTTGTCCGATTTGCAACAAATCACAAGTGTCTCTGCAGTCCAGAACAAAATACACAGGAAAGGTGACAAAGCAAGGTGAGAGGCTAGGAACATGCATTAAATGACCACAAACCATTATTCACATGGACTGCAATGTGTCCTGTAAGGGAAGACAAGTTTATACAACAATGTACAAGGAAAGCAACACAAATCATACACATTAAATGTGGCGCCAAACTGTGCCCATTGCTCCATGCCATCCTGATGTGTTCTGATACAGTGCACTGCTGCCATTATTTCAGCTACTGCTCTTTGCATGTGCAAGTCTAAGAAATTTAAGTATATAATAAATAGATCTTAGAACTGATGAGGCTGGTGTACATACCTTGATAACCCAGGTCAGAATGGCTGCATAATACTTTATAAAAGTTTACCGCAATCTTCGTCCATATAGCCTTATTGACAGCTCCTCGGTGTCCCTCCTGCTGCAGAGATCTCACATTGCTCAGTACACGCTGCAGCTGTCAGTCAGGCGGGGTGGGCAGACCCTGAATACATTTGGATTCAAGAGCCATTTCATTTTATAGATGAACTCATAACATGCTCATCCTAATATCAGGATTATATTCCAATCATTTTATTCAAAAGTTATATACGGTAAGAAGGGGAGAGGGTACGGGTATGGGAAGGAAAGAACGTTGATATTTATTGGGAAAACCTAGAAAAGATGAAAGAAGGGAATAGAGGGAGGGATAGGGGAATAACAATATTGTAGTAATATTAGTAACAGTGGTTATAATATTAAATTAGAAACACACTTATAGGGTTTAACATTTTTGTGAACATAAGTTTGAGGCCACATTCACACGGTCAGTATTCAGTCAGTATTTTACCTCAGTATTTGTCAGCCAAAACCAGGAGTGGGTGATAAATCCAGAAGTGGCGACCTCTTTCTATTATACTTTTCCTCTGATTGTTCCACTCCTGGTTTTGGCTTACAAATACTGATGTAAAATACTGACCAAATACTGAACGTGTGAATGTGGCTTTAAAGGGAACCTGTCAGCAGGATTGTGCACAGTAACCTACAGACAGTGTCAGGTTGGCGCGGCTATACTGATGAAATGATACCTTGGTTGACGAAATCCGTCTTGTGGTTGTTGTTTAATCTTTATTTTCAGTTTTGAGTTAATGATATGCTCGTGCTCCGGGGCGGCCTGTGTGTGGGGGCGTCATGTGGTGCTTTGATTAGGTATTCATAATGCAGACTGCAGACAGGTCACTGATCCCTCACTGACCTGCCCCCTAGTTTGCATAATGAATACATGTACATACTGTAAAAAAATAAAAAGTTCTGCTGCAACATAATCGCATGTTTAATGGGCAGTTAATAAATGTGGTTCAGGTTATCCTGAGGAGTGTAAAAAAAAAAAAATCAATCTTAAAATGGCGCCTGCACAGTATCAGCTATCAGTGTATATAGAGGTGATCCGATAGCTGCTACTGTGCAGGTGGCGCAATCTTGGAGGAGGAAATGTTTTCTTTCTTCTCTAGCAAGATGGCGCCACCGGTGCATGCGCAAGTAGCAGCTATCGGATCACCTCTATATACACTGATAGCTGATACTGTGCAGGCGCCATTTTAAGATTGATTTTTATTTATTTTTTTTTTTTACACTCCTCAGGATAACCTTAAGCACATTTATTACCTGCACATTAAACATGCGATTATGCTGCAGCGCAGGTGCCACAGGTTAGGGTTTGTTTTTTTTTTTTTTACAGTATGTATATATAAAAATCATTATGTAAACTATGGGGAAGGTCAGTGAGGGGTCAGTGACCTGTCTGCAGTCTGCATTATGAATACCTAATCAGAGCACCACATAAAGACCCCCCATAGGTCGCCCTGGAGCATGAGCATATCATTAACTCAAAACTGAAAATAAAGATTACACAACAACCACAAGACAGATTTCATCAACTAAGGTATTACTGTAATCAGTATAACGTTGCTGACCTGACACAGTCTGTAGGTTACTGTGCATAATCCTTCTGACAGGTTCCCTTTAAGTGAAATCACAAAACTTTACAGAGGAGAATAAGAAAGTAATATGAAACAAATATACTGTAATATTAGAGATAAAATATTAAGAATCAAACATAACATTAGCCAGTAACAATTTCATTAAGTAATTACTTTATGTAATATCAGGATTATAAAGCCATTCTGACGTGGTAACAATACCAGCCTCATCAGGTTCTCTGAGAACCATGTAATAACGTATGCAGTTTGTTTTGTGAAGCCTGGCGACATATCCACTTTACAATCTCATTCATTATATTATTATTTAGTTAGATATATAGGGGAATCTAGATACCGTCTTGATTGCTGCTTATAAAAAAACTCTTTAAATTTACCTGAACCATAGCCACTTTATGACTATATACTTCTGGAGACCAGATGGCATAGCTTTGTCTAGACCGAGGATGCACAAACTTTTCTGGTCCAAGAGAAACTTTGTCATACCGTACCAATTCGAAGGGCCTTGATAAAATTTAAAAGGGCGTGTCCGAGACATTACCATTGCTGTCTTCTCCTTAGGATAGGTCATCAGTGTCTGATCAGTGGGGTGCGACACCCAGCACTCCCACCGATCAGCTGTTCCCGGTGTTGGCTGGTACAGCTCAACTGCAAAGCTGCTCAACTCCATCACCAAAATACTGCCTGCGGCCAGGTACTGTACATCCGCGCGCTATGGATTCGAACAGGGGTGGATGTGCAGTACCTGGCTTTGGCCACTATACTGTACAGCTGACAGAGCTGTGCTGCGCAGCTCCACAACTGGGCAGTTCAGGCGTACACCGCGAACAGCTGATCGGCAGGGGGCCGGGTGTCGCAGCACCATTGATCAGACACTGATGACTTTTCCTAAGAACAGGCCATCAATGTTAAAGTCCCTTACAACCCCTTTAAAGGGGTAGTAATATTTGAAACATTATATTGAAGTATATGGCAAAAATGGATAATAGGTGCCAGTTCCAAGAATCCCCCTCAATTCACATTCCAGACAGGAAAGGTAGCCATGCATGCGTGAGAATATATCCACTGTCATTTTTTGTGAGTTGTCGAAAAAAATAAATAAATCAGAATTTTTCTATCCTCCCGTAAAACTAAGAGGAACTATAGTGTGTGTCATTTCTATACACATGTACCCAAATCTTCACTGCCCGAGGTACATTACGTCACCAGCCGTGCCAGCCAGGGTATAATCTTCTCACACATGCCACCCTGAACATGACAGGTTACGTTATCAGCTCATTAAATGTGAAAAATGCGGACGTAATGATCAGAACACTTGACAGAGTAATCCACCTTCGTAATGATCAGAACACTTGACAGAGTAATCCACCTTCGGGCTCATTCAGACGTCAGTGAGTTTTCTCATATTCAAAAGACTGACCCAGTTTCCTCAACTTTTTGATCTGACTTTCATCAGTGCTCAGTCATTGTGTTAGATTTTACTAACTACTGTAACCTACTATGGAAACAAAATAAAAATAAATAAACTGATGGAGATTTCTCCAGCATCTCCTATCCAATAGTCAATGAAACGCAGACAGAATAGAGATGGCTCCAGAGTGTTCACAGACACATAGACTTGCGTTGGCGAGTTTGATTTGTAACATGGATGAAAATTGGATGTGTCTCTGTGTTTAGGTGCGGACCACTCAGTCAGCAAAAACACATGGGCATGTGAACAGCCCCGTAGAGTATAACAGGTAAAAGCTGTGAAGACGTGATGTCTGAATGAGCCCCTATGGACATGAAAACCAGCTTATGGTGCGCCTGCGCAGGAGCCGCGACGGGAAGCAAAGAAGAGGACGTCATTGTTAGAAGATGGGAGGCGCCGGACCGGATCGCAACACCCATCGGACCAAAACCGGACCCGGACCTCCCCTGGGTGAGTATAAAATAACTCTTTTTTCTTATCTTTTAGGTTACATCGGGGGCTTAGCTACAGCATTACAGAATGCTGTAGATAAGCCCCTGATGGTAGTGCCGACAGCTGATAGGGCTAAAATGGGGTGACAGATTCCCTTTAAAGGGAAGGTGCCGTGTTTTTTCATAATTGAATGTAAAAAAGAAAATAGTTTAAAAAGATATTGTCCCCTAAGCTTGACTCAGTGGTGTGTACGGATTTTTTTTTTTTCTGTAGTAATGCAGCCACTGGGGGCTGCCATCTTACCTCTCTGGCTGCTGAATGACACTTTCCATGTTCATTTACGGCAGTCCCTGGACATAAGACATAACGGTCGGCTCCCGACCCTATCTCTATCATTGCAGCTGCATCAGGAGGGAACTGGCCACGCCTCTGTGGGCAGCTCAATCACAGCTGTAGTTGTGGCCAGGCGCCATCTTATTAGAGCTCAGTGCGTTCCTTTTAGCTCCAGTTAAACTCTATTGCAAGCCCTGGATGCTGTACTGTTCCACCATAACGGCTTGGATGTTCACTCTGCACATACCAGCTGTAAGAGAGGAACCAGGACGAGCTTCTGGAGACCGAGCTGCTCTTTCCAAATCACCCGACGAGCTGCTGCCCCTGCAAAACATAGGAGGAGCTGCTCCTTGCTGTTTCAAAACACTTGGCAATCTGCTGGACATCTAATCCTCTCCTGTGTGATACTGACTGCTGAGCCGTGTATCTAATCCTCTCCTGTGTGATACTGTCTGGTGAGCTGTGTATCTAATCCTCTCCTGTGTGATACTGACTGCTGAGCTGTGTATCTAATCCTATCCTGTGTGATACTGTGTGCTGAGCTGCGTATCTAATCCTATCCTGTGTGATACTGTGTGCTGAGCTGCGTATCTAATCCTATCCTGTGTGATACTGACTGCTGAGCCGTGTATCTAATCCTCTCCTGTGTGATACTGTCTGGTGAGCTGTGTATCTAATCCTCTCCTGTGTGATACTGACTGCTGAGCTGTGTATCTAATCCTATCCTGTGTGATACTGTGTGCTGAGCTGCGTATCTAATCCTATCCTGTGTGATACTGTGTGCTGAGCTGCGTATCTAATCCTATCCTGTGTGATATTGACTGCTGAGCCGTGTATCTAATCCTCTCCTGTGTGATACTGTCTGGTGAGCTGTGTATCTATTCCTCTCCTGTGTGATACTGACTGCTGAGCTGCGTATCTAATCCTATCCTGTGTGATACTGTGTGCTGAGCCGCGTATCTAATCCTATCCTGTGTGATACTGACTGCTGAGCCATGTATCTAATCCTCTCCTGTGTGATACTGACTGCTGAGCCGTGTATCTAATCCTCTCCTGTGTGATACTGACTGCTGAGCCGTGTATCTAATCCTCTCCTGTGTGATACTGACTGCTGAGTCGTGTATCTAATCCTCTCCTGTGTGATACTGACTGCTGAGCCGTGTATCTAATCCTCTCCTGTGTGATACTGTCTGGTGAGCTGTGTATCTAATCCTCTCCTGTGTGATACTGTCTGGTGAGCTGTGTATCTAATCCTCTCCTGTGTGATACTGACTGCTGAGCTGTGTATCTAATCCTATCCTGTGTGATACTGTGTGCTGAGCTGCGTATCTAATCCTATCCTGTGTGATACTGACTGCTGAGCCGTGTATCCAATCCTCTCCTGTGTGATACTGTCTGGTGAGCTGTGTATCTAATCCTCTCCTGTGTGATACTGACTGCTGAGCTGCGCATCTAATCCTATCCTGTGTGATACTGTGTGCTGAGCTGCGTATCTAATCCTATCCTGTGTGATACTGACTGCTGAGCCGTGTATCTAATCCTCTCCTGTGTGATACTGTCTGGTGAGCTGTGTATCTAATCCTCTCCTGTGTGATACTGACTGCTGAGCTGCGTATCTAATCCTATCCTGTGTGATACTGTGTGCTGAGCCGCGTATCTAATCCTATCCTGTGTGATACTGACTGCTGAGCCGCGTATCTAATCCTATCCTGTGTGATACTGACTGCTGAGCCGCGTATCTAATCCTCTCCTGTGTGATACTGACTGCTGAGCCGTGTATCTAATCCTCTCCTGTGTGATACTGACTGCTGAGCTGTGTATCTAATCCTCTCCTGTGTGATACTGACTGCTGAGCTGTGTATCTAATCCTCTCCGATGTGATACTGTCTGGTGAGCTGTGTATCTAATCCTCTCCTGTGTGATACTGTCTGGTGAGCTGTGTATCTAATCCTCTCCTGTGTGATACTGACTGCTGAGCTGTGTATCTAATCCTCTCCTGTGTGATACTGTCTGGTGAGCTGTGTATCTAATCCTCTCCTGTGTGATACTGACTGCTGAGCTGTGTATCTAATCCTCTCCTGTGTGATACTGACTGCTGAGCCGTGTATCTAATCCTCTCCTGTGTGATACTGACTGCTGAGCTATGTATCTAATCCTCTCCTGTGTGCTGAGCCGTGTATCTAATCCTCTCCTGTGATACTGTCTGCTGAGCCGTGTATCTAATCCTGTGTGATACCGTCTGCTCAGCCGTGTATCTAATCCTATCCTGTGTGATACTGACTGCTGAGCCATGTATCTAATCCTATCCTGTGTGATACTGACTGCTGAGCCGTGTATCTATATCCTCTCCTGTGTGATACTGTCTGCTGAGCCGTGTATCTAATCTCTCCTGTGTGATACTGTGTGCTGAGCCGTGTATCTAATCCTCTCCTGTGTGATACTGACTGCTGAGCCGTGTATCTAATCCTCTCCTGTGTGATACTGTCTGCTGAGCCGTGTATCTAATCCTATCCTGTGTGATACTGTCTGCTGAGCCGTGTATCTAATCCTCTACTTTGTGATACTGTGTGCTGAGCCGTGTATCTAATCCTCTCCTGTGTGATACTGTGTGCTGAGCCGTGTATCTAATCCTCTCCTGTGTGATACTGTGTGCTGAGCTGTGTATCTAATCCTCCTGTGTGATACTGACTGCTGAGCTGTGTATCTAATCCTCCTGTGTGATACTGACTGCTGAGCTGTGTATCTGAAGGTACTGTCACACTTAGGCTAGTTTCACACTAGCACTTTTGAGCGCAGCGACGGCCTGCGCACGGCCGCCGCTAAGCCCCGCCTCCGCCGGTAGCTCCGCCTACCGGCGCATGACGCTGTATGCGTCCCCTATCTTTATCACTGGGGACGCAGGCTGTGCGCAGTATGCGTTTGGCGGTGCATGCGCCTTTTTGACGGTGCGCTGGCGCAACCAAACTGCAGCAGGTTGCGTTTGGCGTGTGAAACTAGCCTTAGCGATGTACCAGCGATCCCGACCAGTGATATGACGCGGTCAGGATCGCTGGTACATCGCTAAGTGGTCGCTAGTGAGCTGCCACACAGGCAGATCTGCAGCGACATCGCTGGGGACGGGGGTCGCTACTTACCTGTCACACCAGGCGATCCTGCGTCCTCCTTCCCGGCTCCACGCGTCGCTCGTCCTCACAGCAGGAAGCGCCGCAGGAAGCTGACGACGAGAAACAGTCCAGGACGTTCTCGCGCGACCAGCGATAATCAGCGGGGGAGCGGGTCGTAGGTAAGTATCACACACAGCGATATCACCAGCAATATCGCTATAATGTCACAAGTTATAGCGATATCTCTTAGTGTGACAGGCCCTTAATCCTATCCCGTGTGATACTGCTTTCCTGAAATACTCTGTGCTGCTGTCTCCCTACTCCCAGAATCCTTGCTGCCTGCCATCCTCAGTGACCGAAGACCCCATTCCTCTCCTCAGATCCTGTCCTGGTGATGTGTGAAAGCAAGGCGACAGGGGCCTGATGTATGGTGGAAGGAGCAGAGTATTTCAGGAGAGGAGTGTGCTGGTCTGTGGGGGCGCCCTGTTCGGTGCCAGGGATTGTACATAGAGCGCTGTGTTATATACACATGGATGGACCGTCTTCTTGTCTGCTCCACAGAAATCCAGGAAACATGTCTGCTGATTGGTGACCTGTTCTGATCCAGACTTTACATGAAAAGACCGTCAGTAACTTTGCAGGCCCCATCAAAATGGCTGCTCACTGTGTTCCTAGATGTCATCCTCTCTTTTCCCTTAGCAAACACCCAGAAGGGGAGGAGAGGAGTGACACCACACCCATGTCAGCAGACTCCGCCCATATTTACTCCAGTGCAGTAATGTGAGCTAGTTATACACTAGGTTTTTGTGCCAAACTTCAGTAGCTGCTCCCCCTAGTGTTAACAAGTGGAAATGCCAAACTTTTTAAAATTATTTTTCATATTTTACAAAATTAAAAACAAATGATAATATTTTTTAAGAAAATTTAAACATTAATTCTTTACATTTTTTCAAATGCTGAAAAAATTTTTTTTGGATGTCACCTTCCCTTTAAGCTGAACAGACCCTGCGCAGCTCCAAAGTGAGCACATCTGGATGCCTGATCGGCGGAGGTGGAGGATGTCAGACCCCCACGATCAGATATTCGTGACCTATCCTACAGATAGGCCATCGATACAAAAGGTCTGGACAATCCTTCAACTCTCGGGGTCCACAATTGTGAAGGAGACTGTGGTTAGAAGTTGGCACTGGCTGAAACCTGATGTAGCCATCAAATGCAAAATGACTACAAGTCTAAAATCTGACTTTTTTTTTTCCCATAATCCACTTTTTTCAGTATATACCTTCTGCCATATCTGGTAGCCGGCCATTAGATTGCAGGGTGCTTGCAGTCATCAGCGATCTCCTGAGAAATCCCGACCTCTGACAGGTCACACTGAGTCTGAAATCAAGAGAAGAGAGAGTGACTTTCATTTCAGGCTACTAGTAAAGGGTCCCAAATAGTGATGAGCGAACGTGCTTGGATAAGGTGTTATATGAGCATGCTCGGGAGCTAAAGGAGTGCATTCGGTGTGCTCAAATAATATGTTCAAGTCCCTGTGGCTGCACATCTCTCGGCTGTTCAACAGCTGCAACACATGCAGGGATCACCTAACAAAGAGGCAATCCCTGCATGTGTTGTGACTGTTGAACAGCCGGGAGACACACAGGCGCGGGGACTTGAACATATTTTTCGAGCATGACAAAGACACTCCGTTAGCACCCGAGCATGCTCAGATAACACCTTATCACAGCAAGTTCCCTCATCACTAGTCACAAACCAATCTATAACGAGGTATATAGGGGTCCAAAAGTATGATAAGGATCACATTGGAATAGGTAAGGTTTCATTCACATGCCTTGTCTTACAGATCAGTGTTTCAGACTATGGGGCTGTTCACAAGTCCAATTTTAGTCAATTTTATGGTTTAAACGCAACCATTCAAGTGAATGGACAAGTGAAAAAAACCATTGCACTGACACTTTCAGAGCTGCATTCTAGTGTTCCATTTTCACGGACTGATTTTTTTGGAAACGTTTGGGAACATCTAGGGGTTTTTTTGTGAATGAGAAAAAAAGGATAATACTGAGTAAAAAAAATAAAATAATCCAGACCGCTGATAAAATGTGGCCCTTTTCTTGAGCACAAGAAAAAAAAGCAACTTGTATATTCAGCCAAATGGGATGTGCACGCAATGTGTAATATGAGAAAACAAAAAGCAAAAAACACAAATATCCTGAACTAAAAAGTAAAAAATCAACTACAAATAATGCATAAAGGTAATAATAATAATAAGGGTATTTAGTAAACATAATTTTGATCAAAATAATGTACAAGCCTTCCTGCCATGTCACGGCAACCCTTGTGGGACAGTCCCTACTCTAGTATTTAAAACCTTTTCACTTGCCAAGTGATGTGAATGTGAACAAGGATCGAGCGGCTGAACCACTAGTAACCGCTTAGGCCAGACTGGATGGCTTTCCCAGCTCAGAAAGAGGGCGGTCACACCCCTATATGCACTGAATGCACAATGAAATGAATAAAAAAAAACAAAAACAAAAAAAAAAACATGTGTAATATGCAGATGGAACGGCCGACTTTTCCAAGGCAAAAACACTTCAGGAAGATGTCAGTAGTCGTTTTCTTCACCGGCGTCTTTTCAGTCATCTTTGTGGTGACTCAGAGGGCAACGTCCAAACAAAGCCGCCTGAAGAATGAACATGGCACTTGCTTTACTCACTTCAAGGTTTCCGAACCCCGAAGTAGTTGAAGGAAGTAAAAAAACATGAAACGTACACAGCACTGTCGTTCTAGCATTGCTGTGCATTATGTACATTTTTGGGGAAGTTTTTTTTTTTTTTTTTTATCAGGCAGAATAAGACATCATGTCACATACAAGTAGGGTGAAAGAATAAAGCAAAGGCTCCGGCAGAGGAAGCTGCAAGCAAAAAAGACTGTAAGCACGTTGGCGAAGTCACTTCATGAAAACCGAGCGGCTCAGCTGATATCTCACATACACCGTATGCGCAATCCCGCGTGGTGATTTCACACTGAGAATTATTATACCCATGAGCGGTATAGATACAAAGGATTTCCCGTTGTGTACCTCCGATGCATGCCAGTGCCTAGGCGTATAGTGCCACCGGTCCAACATAGGCTCCCACGTGGAAAATCACACACTGTACAGCTATTCCATACAACAGAAAAAAGGCATACCGAGAAAAACCAACCTGGCGGAGGCAAGAAGGACAATGTTACAGCCTTCAGTGGATGTAAGGTGGTGTATAAATATGTATGAGGAGCTCCTCCAGGGCAAACAAACATGTGTTGGATGTCTGAACCCAGATCCCACGGGACTCAGCCCCTATAAATGTAAGGGAACATTCTGTAAGTGGCCACACAAAAGTTTCTGGTGGTGGGAACTAGTTGTCATGTGACCCAAATCACCATTATACAGCCTAAGGCCGGGGTCACACTTGCATGTGTGATGCGGGAAACTCACACAAGTCTCTCGCATCAATACCGGCACTGCCATTGGCACCGGAGTGTACGGTTACATAGAGATACATGGAGCTGAACGCTCCGGTCTGAGTGCCGGCCGCAGTGTCGGGTATTGATGCGCAAATTTCTCGCATCACACACGCAAGTGTGACCCCGGCCTTAGACTTCTAGTTTTCCAAAATTTTCCAGAATAGCTGCCATGATTTTGTAAAATTGGCAAAGAACTACACTATGGTGACACAAGCTAATGGTGTGTTCACCTGCGTCACTTACTCTGGATGTGTTCAGAAGTTGCAAAATTCTCCAAAATGATGGTATAAATTATGTTTCGCTGCAACTTCTCACCAGGTGAACACAGCTCCTGTGATGTGATGTTCAATAGCGGCTGGGGATGGGTCAGAGTGCTTCAACCATGCAGAGTGCCGCGACCACGCAGAGCGCAGTGACCACGCAGAGTGCTTCAACCACGCAGAGCGCAGTGATCACGCAGAGTGCTTCAACCACGCAGAGCGCAGTGATCACGCAGAGCGCAGTGACCACGCAGAGTGCTTCAACCACGCAGAGCGCAGTGACCACGCAGAGTGCAGTGACCACGCAGAGCGCAGTGACCACGCAGAGCGCTTCAACCACGCAGAGCGCTTCAACCACGCAGAGCGCAGTGATCACGCAGAGTGCTTCAACCACGCAGAGTGCTTCAACCACGCAGAGCGCAGTGACCACGCAGAGTGCAGCGATCACGCAGAGTGCAGCGATCACGCAGAGTGCAGCGATCATGCAGAGCGCAGTGACCACGCAAAGTGCAGCGATCACGCAGAGTGCTTCAACCACGCAGAGTGTAGCGACCATGCAGAGTGCTGCAACCACGCAGAGTGCCGCGACCACACAGAGTGCTTCAACCACGCAGAGCGCAGTGACCACGCAGAGTGCAGCGATCACGCAGAGTGTAGCAACCACGCAGAGTGCAGCGATCACGCAGAGCGCGGTGACCACGCAGAGTGCAGCGATCACGCAGAGTGCAGCGACCATGCAGAGTGCTGCAACCACACAGAGTGCCGCGATCGCGCAGAGTGCTTCAACCACGCAGAGCGCAGTGACCACGCAGAGTGCAGCGATCACGCAGAGTGCTTCAACCACGCAAAGTGTAGCAACCACGCAGAGTGCAGCGATCACGCAGAGTGCTTCAACCACGCAGAGTACTGCGACCACGCAGAGTACTGCGACCACGCAGAGTGCTTCAACTACGCAGAGTGCCGCGACCACGCAGAGTGCCGCGACCACGCAGAGTGCCGCGACCACGCAGAGTGCTGCAACCATGCAGAGCGCAGTGACCACGCAGTGCCGCGACCACACAGAGCGCAGTGACCACGCAGTGCCGCGACCACACAGAGCGCAGTGACCACGCAGAGTGCCACGACCACGCAGAGTGCAGCGATCATGCAGAGTGCCACGACCACGCAGAGTGCAGCGATCATGCAGAGTGCCGCGACCACGCAGAGCGCAGTGACCACATAGCTACACCCTGGCCCAGGCTCTCCCTATTTGCAGGACTCCATGGTAAAACAACTACAAGCGGTTTCATCGCGACTTGCTGTGTATAGAGGTCAGAGCTTTACAGGAACATTTACATGGGGCTGTTTTACTGGCAGCAATAAAACCCAAAAGACAGAAGAATTAAAATGTTCCTGTGGATTCTCTGAGAAGCAGAGGGTCCTCAGCGTGGGCAGGGCCACATCACACTGCCATGGTGGCACATGCACACTCCTGCTCCACAGTCCATACCCTTACTTATCCTGCCTCCTGCCCCCGTCTGTGCCACCCACAACTCCTCCACACACTGGGTGGTGCACGGCTCATGGCTGCCCGGAGATGACAGGTCAGGTCCCCGGGCACTGTCGCCCGCAGCAGGACACATGGCAGAGAAGGCGGTATAGGTGTCTACCTGACTCCGAGCAGCATATTCTCCCGTGTCCCGGACACTCCACACTGACAGATCCTTCTGCGATGCCGTGCTCTGTGCTGCCCACTGCTGGCGACACGCCCGCCTGTCAATCTCCTCTGCCCGGTCCTCCCACACCATAGACAGCGCGGGGTAGAGCGGCGGCCACCATAGAGACAGCTGCTGTGATGTGACCTCGGTGTTGTAACTGGGGAAATGAAAGTGCTCAGTGCTGGATCCATAAAGTGTCCGTGGTGACCTGGAGGAAGCAGCAGAGTCCATAGCCACATACTATCCCCCTGCAGCATGGCCCAGCTCCGTCCTGTCATTCTCATAAGTGAATACTTTCACCTTGCTGTTTGCTTTGTTATTTTACACTTTTGGTAAAAAAATGAAAATCTACACGACACCTATGTTTGGCCTCAGCTCCTGTTTCTTAGAACCCTATCACGGTTGTGTGACCCCCGACAGACTGCGGCCCAGCACACAAAGGGCCCGGACACCCTGCCTGTGGCCCCGCCGCCGGGTTACCGTGTCTGACGTAATGGTGCCGAGTGCAGACCACACTATCCGCCCTGCCCGGTGCCCACAGGCCTCCAAACTCCGCGGCCTCAGGGCGCAGTCTGATGACCGTGTACCTCAGATTGAGATCGGAACGCATGGCTCAGACTGGCCGGCGGCTCTCCCGAGCCAGGGGTGGCGGATGCACAGAAATACAGCTGTGGTGCTCGGGTCAGGAGAGCCGCCGGCCAGTCTGAGCCCTGCATTCCGACCTCGGCCCTATTTATGCGGTGGTCTGACTGCTCCCTGAACGGCATTGATGATCAGTGGCGGATCTTAATTGGGGCGGTCGCCCCGGGCCCAAGGTTCTTTGGGGGCCCAGGGGCCAATCCGGAGCCGCCGCAGTGCAATTTTGGCTTCCCCCAATAGTCGCGTCGCGGCAATTGTCGGCGGCTGCGCTGAATGGCTGGCTCAGTCACCTGATCCTCCTCCCCTCTCTCCGCAGCGTCCACGCTCATTCCGGCCAGCAACTGGCATCACGTGGCTGCATCAGAGTGACGGTGTCCATATATACAGCGGGGCCCGGCCACTGACTGCCCAGCCGACGCCGTGTATCACAGGAGGAAGAAGAACTCTCTGGTGCCTGGTGGACAGTGTTGCAGCAGCAGCACTGCCTGTTCCTCACCTCTCCGAACTTGGGGGTAAGTCGCAGCAGGGGGGGGCGGAGGTATGTCATGACTGACTCGTGGATGTGGGGAAAAACACTCTTTGTTATACATGTATTTTAGCCCTATCTTGATTGCTCATTAAATATTATAAACTGAATGTACATTTCCTGCCTATTGATGATTACCCTCTAAGAGTACACCGCATAACATCTGGGCCTCCGTCCTTGATCGCCGGCACATGTGTTTTAGCCCTTAGTTGCCTACCACATCTTTCTCTCACCTACTTTATGTGGATGTGGGGGGGGCCTTGGTCAAGAGGGGTGCCGGGTGCCCAGACTTTAGGAACAGCCTCGGACCAGTGAGCAGTGCACTGGACGCATTATGTAACGTAACCCATTCAGGTCCTCACATCACGTCCCCTATGGCCAGGTTCACTTTGGGCGATTTTGTGCATTTTGGCCGTAGGCCTACAGCTTATGTGCAACGTCTTTTCAGGCCATGTCCACACGTGGCGGAATGGTGGCGGGTTTTCCATACGGACCCGCAGCAAACCAAGTGCTGCGGTCCGTACGGCCGTCAATTCCCGCACGGGGACCGCAGCGCTCAGCTAGCTGTATTTATGCATGATGGTTTCAAACTGCACAGGTGAGAGATCCTTTTCAAAACTTAAACGAATTAAAAATGAGTTGAGGAGTCAAATGGGACAAGACAGACTCAATCATCTCTCTTTAATGAGCATTGAACAAGAGCTTTTGAAGACTCTAGACCTCTCAGAAATCATCAACGACTTTAGCACCAAAAAATCTCGCCGAAAAAGTCTGCGAGCAGTTTATGATGTTCAGTGTCAAAAAAAATCCGAGTTTCTAGTCCATTAAATTGTTGCCTGTGCTCATTGCACTTTTCCTGTTAGGCTACCACCCACACAGATATACATCTGTACAGATAAATAATTATGTTGAATTATTGTTTAATATTATGTTTACATGTTCTTATTTGCCCTTACATGTGGTACAGTGAATGTAGCCTTATGTTTACCTTGTATGAAGAAATACAGGCCAGTATATACCACATTATATATGTTGATTTTGAGGAATATTTAATATTATTTATATTGTTTGACCATACAATACAATTTCTTGTGAGAAAAAAGTAATTTTTCTTTGTTTTTATGGTCTAATAAATGTTACAATTTGTATACCTAAAAATCGGCATATGCAGTGTTTTGTGTTTTTGTGAGAAGAGCCACAAAATTTTGACAGAAAATGTTTTCCTGGGAATGGGGTACTGGGGCCCAGGTTTTATGAACAGCCCCGGGCCCATGGTCCACTTAATCCGCCACTGTTAATGATGCTGTGGTCAGATCAGAAAACTGGCAGCCGCTCCGGACATTGTACACGATGACCGTCTGAGGCATCATGTAAAGTGTATTGGGGCTTTAGGATCATTTATGGGGAGTTGGGTGGCACTGTCTGAGCAGTTCCGCATTTGCAGCCATGGTTCTGCCCCTGTAGGGAGAGAGTCACCGGTTTTCCACTTTGCAAACGTTGGAAATCTATGGAAATGATGGGTTTCCACAAAGAGACATGGTAACATCTGACTGCAGCACGCTGCCAGCTAGTAACAAGTGCAGTATAGCACCATACTGTGATATATAAGCCACTCCTCTCCTCCCAGTGCTCTGCTGTACACATGGCATTCCTACTCCTCTCCTCCCAGTGCTCCGCTGTACACACTGTATACACGGCATTCCTGCTCATCTCCTCCCAGTGCTCCGCTGTACACACTGTATACACGGCATTCCTACTCCTCTCCTCCCAGTGCTCCGCTGTACACACTGTATACACGGCATTCCTGCTCATCTCCTCCCAGTGCTCTGCTATACACACTGTATGTTAGGCGTCGCGTTCTCGCCACTGCACAGGGGGAATCTCAAGCCATGCCCTCTGCGGTCTCCCATTCTTCCTCAGCCGCAGAGGTCCCAGCGTCTTGCTCAGGTTAATGCTATGCGTTTGGTTGCTGTTGCTCCAGGTTCAGCTATAGCATCCCACATTAGTCAGCGGCGAGCAGACGCCCCTGAGACGGTCTTGCTTTTCTCCATCTGAGCATGCCCGTGAGGTGACGGCTCATTGGTGGTCGGAGGTCACATGCTCAGGTCCTCAAGCAGCTCAGATTGGGCCATCAGCAAGGTCCTGGAAGACTGCAGTTATAAAAGGATCGCATGGCCATGTACTAGTATAGATTATGTGGAGTGAGTGTTGTATGCACGGCTGAATGTCTCTGGTGAGTGAACCCCTACCCTTGGTACGCGTATGTTGTTCAGCCCTGCTATTTAGAGCCTTGGCTGATAGTGCAGGTAGGAGCCAGAGTCAGGGACTAGCATCAGCTCTATGTAGTGGCTTTTCCTGTACGCCACTGTGCACTTGGTCTGCACTCCACGGTAGCCAGCGTCTAGTAGTGGTGTTCGCAGGTGTGACGCCACACTCTTAGTGGGCCTGGAGGGACAATACTTGGGAGATGTTCCAGCAACTTCGACCAAAGGATGGTTAAAATCAAAAGACTTTATTCCAAAAAAATGATTAAAAACAGAATAGATGCATAAAAAACATATGGTTCACCAATGTGACAGACGCTTACGCGTTTCGGACTAGAGCTATGAGTAAGGACCCTCTAGTCCGAAACGCGTAAGCGTCTGTCACATTGGTGAACCATATGTTTTTTATGCATCTATTCTGTTTTTAATCATTTTTTTGGAATAAAGTCTTTTTAACCATCCTTTGGTCGAAGTTGCTGGAACATCTCCCAAGTATTGTGCCTACAAGATTTTCCGGAATCCAAGTTCCCTGCACCGCCCAGGATTGATTGCATTCCTCCAGACTTCGCATTTGCTACGGTTTGGTGAGCTGACAAAAAACTTTTTCCTTTGTGGGCCTGGAGGGACTCTGACCCTGTGTCTTTGGGGCAGAGTTCTGTGACTGTACACTAGCGCTCACTTTGCCGAGCTTTTTTTTTTTTTTATCATAAAGGTTTTTATTGAGTTTTCAGAAAAAATACAAACTTCTCATACAAAAACATCAAGAACAGGAGCAATGAGTAGCAAGAGGTGGAATAACCTCGAGCCATTATTAGAATATCAATCTGGGACATTAAATACCCCTTCCAACAACAACTTGAACATAGAAGTGGGGAGAGGGGGGGGGGAGGGGGAAGGGGAAGCAGCTCTACATGCATGGCATTCTTAGGCACAATCAATTTATTTATGGTGTAGGTGTCTGTATCTGGGGGAGGGCCGTTGCATAAAGGGAAGTGGCCCACGGATGCCATTGTTTAAGTCTCACCGTTCTCTTCTCTAGATTGAGGGTCAAGTTGGTTTCGTATAGCCAGTGTAGGTTGGTCCTCTCAATTAGTTCTGTTTTTGTAGGGGGGCTCACCGACCTCCACTTGTATGCCACACAGTACCTGCCGGCTATGAGAATGTGAGAAATGATATTTTTTAAAAGATCCGGGATCCCATCTAGGCCAATGTGTAGCACCGCTAAGGTTGGGTTTGGGGAAAGACGGAGACTAGTAACCTCATGGATTAGATTGAACACCTCCTGCCAGAAGTTAGATAACTTAGGGCAAAACCACCACATATGACACAAGGTGCCCCTGTGGTTGCATCCCCTCCAGCACAAAGGTGACATATGTGGGGAAAAAGAAGCCAGTTTAGTAGGGGAGTTGTACCACCGCAGATGAACCTTTTTTAATTGCTCTATGTGATTGAGACATGAAGAGAATTTGTGGATCCATTTTGAGGCCGCGAACCATTCTTGCGACGAAAGCTGAGAGGCTAGATCTTTTTCCCATTTGAGCATATACGGCAATTGTTTGTCCGGTTCCGGGGAGTTTAGCAGGTTATGGATGTATGAAAGGCCTTTGATTTTGCTATTTTGAAAGAATTTTTTAATTGCGGCGTGGTCGGCTGTTGTGGGAACCGGTAGGTGAGGAGCGGACTGAAGGAAGTGACGTATTTGAAAAAACTGGAATAAACTGTGTCGGGGGAGGTTAAATTTAACACACATTTCTGAGTACGGGAGTAGGACGCCTTCTCTATAGAGATCTGCTAGGGTAATTGGACCTCCACGTGTCCAGGCGGCAAGATTCAAATTTGGAATGAAGGCTTCCAGCGATCTAAGGGGAAGGCTGGGACCTAGAGCCTGTGACACTGGCTTGCTCCATAAGGACCAAGCTTTCTTTAGAGCTGCTGTGGTGGGTAGAAGATCGCCGGGGGGCGAAGGGGTTAGGAGCAGGGAGTCTATGAATTGTTTAGGGGAGTGGGCCTGTGCCCAGGTGTACTCAATCTGTAACCATCTCAAGTCTGAATCATTCTTCCACCAATCTCGAGCCGGTTCCAGGATAGCAGCTCTGTGATATGTTAGAATATTAGGAATACCCATTCCTCCACCACTCAACGGGGCATGCATACATCTCAGGGCTATTCTAGGTTTTTTCCCAGCCCATATAAATTTACTCATTAGCGAATGAATTTTGGTGAGATACCGTTGCGGAATTGTTAGGGGCAGGCACCGAAGTAAGTAGATAATTTTTGGGAGACAGATCATTTTAAAAGTCTGCATTCTCGCCACCCAAGAGAGCGGGAGAAGAGAAAGGCGAGTAAGTTCTTTATCCAATGAGGTGTGCAGGGTCAGCAGATTTTTCCGGATCACGGAGTGTAGCAGGGCCAGTATAATACCCAGGTAGGGGATTCCCTCGTCTTCCCATTTGAAAGGGTAAAGATGAGAAAGAGTGGCTCTGGTAGAGGCTGGCAAGAAGAGCGGAAAAATTAAGGACTTGGTAATATTAAGCTTGTAATACGAGACTTGAGCGAAGGAGGACAGGATCTTCATTACGTGTTGTAGGGACACCTCTACATTAGTGCAAGATAAAATCACGTCATCTGCATATAGACTGACCACATGATTTATACTCCCCACTCGAATCCCCGAGATCCGAGGGCATTCACGGATAGTCTGCGCCAGAGGCTCTATAGCAAGGGCATAGATGATAGGGGAGAGCGGACACCCCTGGCGTGTCCCATTGGTTAATTCAAAACTCCGAGATATAAATCCGGATGCCAGAACTTTGGCGTTAGGGTTAGAGTAGAGCGCCATTATGGCATTAAGTATGGGGCCTTTGAAACCAAACTTGGCCAGAACAGATTTCAGATATCCCCAGTGCACCCTGTCGAACGCCTTCTCTGCGTCCAGGGACAGGAATACACTGGGGATTTTCCTCCCCTCAGCCACCGCAATCAGATCCAGCATACGTCTCGTCCCATCTTTCGCCTGCCTCCCCGCCACAAACCCCACTTGATCCGGGGAAATCAGTGATGGAAGAACTTTATGTATTCTAGCTGAGATTATTTTGGCGTACAATTTTAAGTCGCAGTTTAGGAGGGATATTGGCCTGAAGTTTCCTGGTGAAATAGGGGGTTTTCCTGATTTTGGCAGGGTAGTTATAATGGCCTCTAGATTATTTGGTGAAATATCTGCTGTGGCTCGCCAAGAGGAGAAAAGTCTCAGGAGGAAAGGAGACAGGGTTTCAGTGAATTGCCTATAATAGGAGTTAGTGAGGCCGTCTGGGCCTGGAGCTGAATTTCTTTTGGCTGTGGTCACCGCCTGGCGAACCTCTTCCAGAGAAAAAGGGGAATTTAGTTGCTCCAGCTGTACTGCAGATAACCGAGGAAGATTAATATTGTTTAAGAAGGAATTAATTGCCGTTTGGGTAGGCTTTGGGGCAGTGGGGTCATTTTTAAGGTTATAGAGAGACTGGTAAAAGTCAGCGAATGCGTTGGCTATTTCCGTTGGGTTGCGTATTGTGGCATTAGAACCCGTCACGAGGTATTCAATTTTATTTTGCATTTCTCGTTTTTTAACCCTCCTGGCTAGTAAGGCACCCATCCTGTCACCCATCACATAGTACCGCTGTTTGAGGGATCTTAAGTTTTTCTCATAGTCTGCCATCAACACCTGGCGGAGCTGTGTTCTTAGTTTCCTGAGTTCATCAGATGTTGACAAGTTTGGGGCAGATTTATTGTGGGCTTCCAAAAGTACTATGTGGGACAGTAGAGCTTTGTAAGTTGCCTGACGCCTCCTCTTCTCCCTAGTGGCAATTTTGATGAATGACCCCCTAATATAGGCCTTGTGTGCAGACCAAAGCGTTTCCTCTGTCACCTCCTTGTTATCATTAAAGTTAAAAAACTCTGCGAGGTCGGCCTGCAACTCCTCAGAGATTTGTCTACAGGCTAGGAGGGAGTCATTCATGCGCCACCGGGAAAAAACAGGCGCGCGGCTTTGCTCCTGAACTGTCAGGTATATGGGGGCGTGGTCCGACCAAGCTATAAGTCCAATTTTTGAATCTGAGCAATCCATAATAAGCGAGCTATCAACCAGAAAGTAGTCCAATCTGCTGTAAGAGGTGAACCGAGGCGAGAAGAATGTGTAGTCCCTCTCATTTGCATGTTGGTATCTCCATATATCATGGAGATGCCTTTCTGAAATTATTGTGCTCATCTCCTTCCTCTTTACAGCAGTATTGGAGCAATCCAGAGTGCTGGACATTACCATGTTAAAATCCCCGCAGATTATTTGCTTACCCTCTTTAACGGATGAAAGCTTGGAAAGAAACCTCCGCAAAAAGCTGATCTGACCAGAGTTGGGGGCGTAAACGGTTGCAATAGTATACTTAGATCCATTTATGGAGCAATTAATAATGGCGTATCTACCGTCAGGGTCTAAATGTTGTGAATGTAGTGTGAACGCAACAGTATTTTTTACACAAATGAATACTCCAGCCTTTTTTTTTTTTCCACAAGCCAGCAGTATGAAAGGAAATTTAGCATTATTTAACCTGTGCGAGTCCCCTTGGAGGAGATGAGACTCCTGACCACATATTACATCACATTTGGATTTAACCACTTCCCGCCAAAATATGGATCTCTTGGCTGGCGAGTTCAGACCCCTAACATTTATAGACATACAGTTCAGTACCATTGTACATGAAAAAAAAGTCTCTTGCCTAGAGCTGCAGGGGGAAAAGGAAGGTTAGGCAGGAAAGAGATAACACTAACAATATTGACATCACTAACATTACTGATGTAGGGAGCATCAGTCCACAAAGAAAAAAGCCCAAAAAAGGGGCCTGCGGTATGGTGGAAATTTACCGCCATGGGGGTTCAGGGTCCTGGTTGAACAGAACCAGCGGACCTTAAAAGTAGCAACTAAGTCTCAGCCGCGACTCAAACATATCACATAACTCACACGACGGACCAATCTTCATTCACTTTATCCTGTTGGGATGATCCTGTAGCTCTTGGAGATCTGGCCGGGAGATTTGCCAAGTTCCATGAGGATAGGAGCTTTGCCAACTGCTGTGGGGAATGGCAGGCGTGGGTATTTCCTGCTCGGAAAAGCAGGATCTTTACAGGGAAACCCCATCTATAGGATATAGCTTCATCCCTGAGAACTTTGGTATAAGGAGCAAATTCCCTCCTTTTTGCCAGGGTTCCTGCAGACAGATCTGGAAAAATGGACAGGTGCCGGAATTGCTCAGACAGAGGGGGTCTCTTTCTCAGGGCTTGCAGCAGGGCTTCTTTGGTCTTGTAAAAGTGCAGGCGAGCTAAAGTGTCCCGAGGGACATCAGCACTGAGGGATTTAGGCTTAGGGACTCTGTGTATTCTGTCCACCAGGAAATCAGTTGCAGTCAGGTCTGGGAGCAGCTCCTGCAGCAAGGAGCCCAGAAAACTCTGCAGCCCCTTGTCTGGTATGGCCTCTGGAATTCCTCTGATTCTTATATTATTTCGGCGGGACCTGTCCTCTAAATCCAAGACCTTGGTATGGAGCTTTTGCACTTGTTCCTCCAGTGCTGCATTGGCATCAATGAGGCTATTGTGTGACTTTGTCAGCTCCCCCATTTTAGATTCAATATGTGCTGTACGGCTGCCTATGGCAGTGATATCTCCCCTCAGCTCAGCCACCATATCTTTCCAATCCTGCTGCAGTGATGAGCGGAGGGCACTGAGCAGTTTCTGCATTGTACCTTTGGTAAGCGGTATATCTGCAGCGTCTGTGTCCAAGTCTGGGCCTGCTGTGGATCCCCTCCTGGATGAGCGTGAGGAAGCTGTGGAGGAGGATGCTGCCGCCATTTTCCCTCGCCCCGTGCTGGAGAAGAAGTCTGTAACTTTCGCCGGGGACGGCTTCTTCTGGGATTTTCCCCTTGGCATGCTACGATCCTGGGTACCTCCGCAGCACTCCCCCCCGTGTGCAGAGAGATTGGTGCCGCAATGAGCCGATTAGGAGTCGAAGTGGCTGGAGCTCAGCAGCTAAGTGACCGGTGCCATTAGCAAGCAGGCCACGCCCCACTTTGCCGAGCTTTAACAGGCTACGGCATTTATATTCCGCAGTAGTGCGGTTCTGTGAAGCAACAGAGTCCGCCTCTGTACACACCGGGTGATGTTAACCCGCATGTGTTCTTCTATTATACTGCCAAGTAGCGTCCACCATTACCGGGCAGCAGGTAACATCTCTGCACGGTGGACCCCGGGCTGCAAACGCATTTTATTACTACCTTCTTATTATTTGGTGTATTCTGCCAGCCCTAACACTGAATACACGGCATTCCTGCTCCTCTCCTCCCAGACCTCTGCTATACACATTGTATACAGGGCATTCCTGCTCCTCTCCTCCCAGTGCTCTGCTGTACACACTGTATACACTGCATTCCTGCTCCTCTCCTCCCAGTGCTCTGCTGTACACACTGTATACACTGCATTCCTGCTCCTCTCCTCCCAGTGCTCCGCTGTACACACTGTATACAGGGCATTCCTGCTCCTCTCCTCCCAGTGCTCTGCTGTACACACTGTATACAGGGCATTCCTGCTCCTCTCCTCCCAGTGATCTGCTGTACACACTGTATACACAGCATTCCTGCTCCTCTCCTCCCAGTGCTCTGCTGTACACACTGCATTCCTGGTTCTCTCCTCCCAGTGCTCCGCTGTACACACTGTATACAGGGCATTCCTGCTCCTGTCCTCCCAGTGCTCTGCTGTACACACTGTATACACTGCATTCCTGCTCCTCTCCTCCCAGTGCTCTGCTGTACACACTGTATACAGGGCATTCCGGCTTCTCTCCTCCCAGTGCTCTGCTGTACACACTATACACTGCATTCCTGCTCCTCTCCTCCCAGTGCTCCACTGTACACACTGTATACAGGGCATTCCGGCTTCTCTCCTCCCAGTACTCTGCTGTACACACTTGATAGGAACTGAAGGAGTTAAATTGAGTTCTGTCTATGTTGCATTCTCTTGTTTAAAACCTTATCTGTTCTTCGAGGAGATGTCTCAGACATCTCCCTTGTGAACCAAGGTCAAATACCTCTGCTTTTTCGCCTAAATGACTTTCTTTGTCGAAAACAAGTTGTAAAATCATTTGTACTGCGCATGTCTGTAAATGTCTAAATTCTTTACTATAAAAGACGGAAGCCTAACTGATAAGCCAGAGGCGTCTTGAGAGGCATCCCGAGTGATATTATACAGCCGTGTCTGTGTTATCCTTCTCGACGGAGCAATTGATTAGAGACATATGGTGCTTCACACCTAAGAACATCGGTCCTTCAGATGAAAGAGTAATCTGAGGGATCCCGACAGTTTCCTGGCGCCCGAACAGGGACTTGATATAGGCACCTCTCCAAGACTACCCGATCTACAGACCACTCCAGTTACTGATGAAATTGTGAACAGCAGACCTAAACACCTGGCCAGGTAAGAGATCAATTTTTCTCTTCTCTGCTCTTCATAATCTATCATTATAACTAAGGTCCGTATAAAGGGGAATCTAGTAGAGGAGGGGGCCGTAAAATCAGGTCCATATAAGAACTCTGAGGAAATCGTGTGTGACACGCATATGTAATTTCTGCTCGAATGAGAGGTTACTGTAGGTTCTGTGTGTGCACAGCTATTTTTAGAAAAAGAGCTGATGCAAATCAAAATGGGAGAGGTCTGACATTACGGAATATAAGGCTGGGTGAACAGTTCATACTGCGCAGCCCGGACGGACAAGTTTTTCACAATAGACGGTTCCGCACTAGGAATAGAGGAGGTTGTTGAATGGCTACTTTGATTTGAAAGGTTGTGGAAAGTAGAAAAATAAGCTGCACAGTAGGTATTCGTTCAAAGAGTGGTGATATTGCCTAACTGGGTCATGTGACAGCGTCCTTTCGGGGAGGTCACCGCCTAAGCTTAAATCAACACCCTTTACGAATAAACCTTGTGACAGATAAGAGTGTGACCGAATGAGCACAGGACCGTGAAATGAGCCTGTGACAGGATATGACTGAAGAACCCCAGTAGATGGACACTTTATTTACAATCCTGTGTGTTGTGGGAGTATTTCTGTTCGGATGCTACATAGCATATAAGTACACGAAACACGTAGTACACCGAGGAACAGACACTCCATTTAGCCTGTTAGCACCTTAGGAAGAAGGTAACGAGGTATAGTAGAGCCTAGTCTTGAGCTTACCCAATACACCACCTAAGGCAGGGGACTAACAGGAAGACAACAAGAGAGACAGGATAAGAATAAAAGATAAGATGGGGAACAGTCAGGGAAAGATACCTGAAGAAGGAAATCGGTTATGTGATATAATTGAGGATAGATATGGAAGTAGTGCAGCAAAGAACCTGGAAAAAGTATTAATCAAATCCAAAGTGCAAGATAGGCAGGCTGTGTGAATCCTTGTATATATGTCTATGAGAACCTCTGAATAAGATGAGAGATGAGTAATTGAGTATAAAAAAAAAAAAAAAAATCAGTGAATGAGCACGTATGAATGAATCATCACACATCATTTTTGTGTCAAGAGATTTGTGACCTTTCTAGTTGTGGTGGAATCCCGGACAGATGCGTTATAGATATTTCAAATCTACATCTGAGACTGAATGAATTGAGTAATGATATAGTTCGTGTTATATGTGGCATTACATTGTAAAGTTTCCTGAATGCATTTGGCCAGAAAAAGGGCAAGGCATGGTTAATCTCATTATACAGTTATCTGCCCTTGCAGTGAAATCCAGTGATTTTGAGTTTCTTTGTAGAAATTGATTTTGATAAGTCTAAAGAACTACAGAATTCTGTGAAGGACGACGCTGCATTCTGACGGGAGGGGTGAAGGATGGCGCTGCGTAGTTTTTCTTCTCCCTTCGCTCTTATCTCTGCTGAGTGTGAGCTGTGCTCAAAATTCTCTGTAATTCTATCCGTAAGGTACGCGCTGAAAGATTTGTGCATTTTAAAGCAACAGTACTTAATTGAAGATTGGAAGTTAAAAGTAAGATATGGTGCCTAATTTAGAAGGGAATTGTAAGTGATTGCTTGGTCATTAATGTGTTTGAACCTGCTTCTAGTTGTGTGATTGATTTGTATAGCAAATTGTGTCAAATTACAAGAGACAGAGAAGGAAGCAGTAAAACAAGTGGGACAAATATTGAAAAAGGCAAAAATACCAGAGTGTGAATGTTTGGATGTACAAAAAGGCACAGACAAGGGAAGAAAATAGCAAGTGAATAAATGATGCTTGAGAATGTGCAGCAGTATGGAAGGTGTATTATGAATGTTTGATTGACAAAGTGTAACCAGAGACCCAGACAAAACAGATGGACTTGTAAACACTGTGGTCAGACTCAGACAAACCCAGACTGAATAGCTACTTGTGTGACCTGTGCTACTGACCTAAGAGAATTGCACTAAATCTTATCCAGACAAGATCATAAGAAGCTGACATAATAGTGTGGATAGTGGGTAGTGGGGACATTGGCCCTTGAGGAGTAAGCTGACAGTAGACATCAGACGGCCAACCCCAGCAGGACCTAGAAGTGTGACTAGAATAAGAAAGATACAGGTGTATTATCCTTGGAGCCCCTCTGACCAGCTAGCTTTGCTGAAGCAGCTGCCTGCCCCTGAAGACCAACCATTCCCGTTTTACAGACACATAAAGGAAGTACAGCAGACATATAAGTGTACCTGGGCAGACCTAGAGAGGTTGATGAGTTTAAAGGCAGGTGACGCACTAGATCATATAATTAAGACACACACAGATGTGACAAAGAATCAGACTTGGGGCATGGATGATAAATCTGCACGATCTGGGGAGACGTACTGTGAGTCACTAAGACAATGGGCTGCAGTGGTACAATCAGAGCAGTCTGTACTCCTGACTAATGTGACACAGCAAAGAGGAGAGAGAGTAGAGATATACCTTGGACGGTTACAGCTGAAACGGGCAGACATGGGGTACATTTGCATAAACCCACTTGATGTTAGAATACTGGTGAATGCATTCATTGACGGTATGAACAAAGACTTACGAGACGCAGTACAGACAGCCAGACCTGAATGGAGACATGTAGATCCGAAAGACCTCCTTAAGGTAGCTAAAGAAATTGAGCAAACAAGGACAATAAAACGACCTGTCATGTATGCTGGAGCACAAGGAAAAAAGTGGAGACGTAATAGGGAAGGCATGTGAGATGACACTGACGTTTCTTTTGACAATCTATTCCCCACATGACATCCATGCCATACTCCTACAAGTTCAACCAAAACATCTGTCTATGGCCAGACAGCTCTGACTTGAGTGTGCTCTACTAATTCCTGAGTATGTCACTCCTCAAAAGATGTAACGTTCTGAATCCAGCCACCCTCCTGCCTGTGGATTCAGAAAAGGGGGAATTGGTGACCGTATTGGCAAGTGAGGAAGGATACTTTGACATGACACATGAACATGTCTGCATAGAACTGATGAGTCAGGAGACAGTTGGGTTTGCACACATTCATGAAAAACCTGTTCCTAATGCAGACTTTGAGTTTCTTTTTTGTAGATGGCCCCAGATACCACCAGGATGGACGATTCTACACTGGATATGCATATATGATAATGCCCAGTATCAGAGAACGAGACAAGGCGGTGACCATGGTCCAAAAACGCCTTGTGCATGGATTACCACTCCATATGCTAATCTTAAAAAGGAGAAAACGGAGTAACGGATACAAAATATATGCAAAAGTATAAATTTTATTAGTACTCACATCAAGTGCTGACAAGTATACAAGTTGACTAAAATAGGGGGGATAAGCCCCAATGATGCAACAATCAGGACAGACAAGGACAGGGTAAATAAAATGATACCAGTGCTCAAAATCTACATGGCACAACGTTCAGTCAGCCCATGGGCATTGCACATAACAGACATATGTCTAATGGTAAAAGATAGTCAAATATGGCATACTCAATTAAATGTGTATTGTACATAGTTGTACATGTCTAGAGCGCCAAAAAAAAAAAAAAAAAAAAACATCCAGAGGGGTCAATGTGCAAGTCCAATGGACACTGAACATAAATGAATCAATGACATGTGAAAGGATTCTTAAATAGTAAATAACATATGTATCAGCATATCAAAACTGCGCAATTGTGCCAGAGAGAACCCGGGAGACGACCCGCCCAGCGGTCCAAATGACCGAAGTGTGGAAACAAGTAAAGGCAGGCTGCTTACCGGGGAGCAGAGGAGGTGAAGGCCCATGCAACGACACCCGACGTACGTGGATGGTTTTTTTTTTTTTTTTTTTTGGCGCTCTAGACATGTACAACTATGTACAATACACATTTAATTGAGTATGCCATATTTGACTATCTTTTACCATTAGACATATGTCTGTTATGTGCAATGCCCATGGGCTGACTGAAGATGTAGATGTAGATGTAGATTTAGATGTAGATGTAGATTTTGAGCACTGGTATCATTTTATTTACCCTGTCCTTGTCTGTCCTGATTGTTGCATCATTGGGGCTTATCCCCCCTATTTTAGTCAACTTGTATACTTGTCAGCACTTGATGTGAGTACTAATAAAATTTATACTTTTGCATATATTTTGTATCCGTTACTCCGTTTTCTCCTTTTTAAGACTGGATATGCAGTAGTATCCTCACATGAGGTAATCCGAGCGGAACCACTCTCTCCTCACATGTCGGTGCAGGAGGCAGAGTTGAAGGCACTCACTGAGGCGTGTAGAGCCGCTGCAGGTAAAGTCGCTAATATTTTCACAGATTCGAAGCCCATTAAAAATGCAGAGCTGGTGAAACAATTGATGGAGGCATTGATGTTACCAGTCCAGGTTGGCATTGTCAAGGTAAAAGCACACACAAAGGTGACTCCGTGGAGGTAGAGGGCAATAGAAGGGCGAACGAGGCTGCTAAAATAGCACAAGGCGGCCTAGAGAGAGCAGTGGACGGTGGCGGGGAGTCAGCGTATTCCAGCCACATTGGGTCTAGATGTCCTGAAATCCCTCCAGCAAAAGGCTGCCCAAACAGAGAAGGTACACCGGGGGAGACTGGGAGCTGAGCTGAACTCAAATGGAGTATGGGAGAATAAGGATAAAATGTGCCCACCAAAGTCCCTGTTCCCAATCATGGCGCAAGCAGCACATGGCCCCAATCACACCTCAAAAAGTCACATGTGTGCCATGGTAGATGCCTTCTGGATCGCTCCTGGCTTCAGTTGCGCAACCGCGAAACTTGTACAATCATGCCTCATCTGTGCACAGCACAACCCAGGTAAAACAGTAAAAGTCCCTAAGAAAGCGACACCTAGGCCTCTCTACCCGTTTCAGAGACGGCAGATTGACGACATACAGCTACCAAGGTAGGAGTGTATGCAAATATCCTAGTATGTGTAGATCTCTTCTCTGGATGGCCAGAGGCCTACCCGGTGAAAACGGCTACAGCTCGAGCCACTGCAAAGAAACTGGTGATGGAACTAGTACCACGATTCGGTGTCCCTGAAACAATTGAATCAGACAGAGGTACACACTTTACTGCTGAGGTAATGCAAAATGTAATGCAAATGATAGGTGTAGAACAGGCATTTCATACACCCTACCACCCACAGAGTTCAGGGAAGGTAGAAAGAATGAACGGGACACTAAAATTGAAAATACAGAAAACCATGGAACAAACCCATAAACCATGGCCAGAGTGTCTCCCATTAGCATTATTCTCAGTAAGGTACACACCCACGGGGAAAACTAAACTGTCACCCTTCGAGATACTGTTTGGAAGACCACCGAACACAGGGTTGTACTACCCACAGGTCTTAACACTCAATGTGGATAATTTGACAAGTTATGTAATCCAGTTGCAAAAGCATTTAACTCAAATGCATTCTCTAGTTTTCTCTTCCACTCCAGATCCAGATAGTGTGGAAGGAACTCATTGTCTACAACCTGGTGATTACGTATATGTCAAGAAACACTCCAGAAAGACCCTTGAACCCCGATATCAAGGACCTTACCAAGTACTCCTAACAACGCCTACTTCTGTTAAGTTGGAAGGACGACCAACCTGGATCCACGCATCGCATTGCAAACTAGCCACAGGAATTAACAAAGCATAAGAGTGCATAATGTTTTGGTTTGGTTTTGTTGCATTATCTGTAATAATGGTAGCTGCGTGGGACAATCTAAATTCTCCAATGTCCTTGAATAATAAGTTTATACAACATCATGAAAAATTACTGAATGATTGGTCAAATCATTTGCTGGATCTGCACACATTCACCAGTATCAGCCACTAGTATTCCGTTCCTTGTTATTCCTGTGCCACCCGAGGAATTATTTGCCTGGACCAGTTGTTCTGATACACTTGCTAATAATGCCACAAATAATGTGAAGTTATGGAACACAACTGTTGGAATACCTATTGTGGGATGGGTAGGATACCCTTGGTGGCAGGGTAATCTTTCAGGAAGTAACACATACCTTCAATATCTGGCATATAAAGGGGGGCTTGGGCACCCAGGAATAGAACTCGATTAACCTACCTGGGGCAAATTCCAATGTATGGCCTACAAGTTAGTTTTAATGTAACTTCCCACTCTACTGATGCCTTCAAACCAATACTGCTAGAAAGAAGGTTGCATAACACGTCCTGAGAGTATTCCAATTTATTTCCCCAGGGCAATAATTAAACTTGTTTTAATATTTCAGGTAATATACCTTGCAACGAGTCATCTGGATATGAGAAAGGAACTCCCACCTGTGGAAATCCCGATGTAGGGTATTGTAGCCCTTTAGGACAACTTCCAAATTGGTGTATGGTTCAGAATGTATCTGCGTTCATAGATTTAGTTCATAGACTGGTATTACAACATTCAGCCCTATGGGACCTACCTAGTGACATGTACTGGGTATGTGGAGACAATGCATATAAATGGTTGCCAGTAGGGGTAAAAGGTGCTTGTACTCTGGGTCGTTTGACTCCAGCTACCTTTGTTATTCCGAATGACCAGTTGAATACTCAGAGCATACCTAAACACACGTTGTACAAAAGAGCTGCTGACAATACACCTCGCCTCTCTGGGAGACCACATATAGTGCAGATGAGTGTGGCCAATAAAATTGTCAGCTCTATTTTTATTTATCCTATGATTACTCAAATGTGGGATAAATTAGTCAGGGCTACAGATTACTTAGATGACCAAATATGGGATATATTGAACACCACCGTTGCTGTCCAAAATCAGCTCATCATAGCCACTAATCAGCATACCATAGTATTAGATTATTTAACTGCAGCGCAAGGAGGTATGTGTCAAGTCATCGGACCCGCTTGCTGTCATTATATAGATCCCAACAGTAGTTTAAAGTTAAGATCAAAAATAGAGGATGTTCAAAAACTTAGAGATCAGTACAATAAAGACAATGATCGTACTAAGGATAGTTGGTGGTCAGATACATTCTCCTTTCTTAATCCAGCTAATTGGTTTAAGGGTATTGGAGGCTGGATAACTGGGATTATACTAAGTCTATTACGTATTGTTGTTTGTATCTTCGTAATATATGTGCTATTGAAACTTGTTTTTTGGTGTATCTCTGTATGCAAGAAAAGATGTAGAAATAGATAAGGAAGTTTGACTGTAAACAACAAGAATTTAACTATTATTCCTTTGAGTCCTAGGTTGACATCTCATTTCTGGCATGAAGGAGCGTACTCTTGCAATGATGGACGTGGCTTCAGTATCTGGGGGATGGAGAAGGTAGAAGACCTGTCTCCCTTGGGCAACCCGTCGGCCTGGGATAGTACCTGGTGAACGAGCCACTATCCGCTGTTGTTGCAGGATCCAGTGTTCCAGATTGTGGAAAATGAAGATGTCAAAGGGGGGAATGATAGGAACTGAAGGAGTTAAATTGAGTTCTGTCTATGTTGCATTCTCTTGTTTAAAACCTTATCTGTTCTTGGAGGAGATGTCTCAGACATCTCCCTTGTGAACCAAGGTCAAATACCTCTGCTTTTTCGCCTAAATGACTTTCTTTGTCGAAAACAAGTTGTAAAATCATTTGTACTGCGCATGTCTGTAAATGTCTAAATTCTTTACTATAAAAGACGGAAGCCTAACTGATAAGCCAGAGGCGTCTTGAGAGGCATCCCGAGTGGTATTATACAGCCGTGTCTGTGTTATCCTTCTCGACGGAGCAATTGATTAGAGACATATGGTGCTTCACACCTAAGAACATCGGTCCTTCAGATGAAAGAGTAATCTGAGGGATCCCGACACACTGTATACAGGGCATTCCTGATCCTCTCCTCCCAGTGATCTGCTGTACACACTGTATATACAGCATTACTGCTCCTCTCCTCCCAGTGCTCTGCTGTACACACTATACACTGCATTCCTGCTTCTCTCCTCCCAGTGCTCCGCTGTACATACTGTATACACGGCATTCCTGCTCCTCTCCTCCCAGTGCTCTGCTATACACGGCATTCCTACTCCTCTCATCCCAGTGCTCCGCTGTACACACTGTATACACTGCATTCCTGCTCCTCTCCTCCCAGTGCTCTGCTGTACACACTGTATACACGGCATTCCTGCTCCTCTCCTCCCAGTGCTCTGCTATACACGGCATTCCTACTCCTCTCATCCCAGTGCTCCGCTGTACACACTGTATACACTGCATTCCTGCTTCTCTCCTCCCAGTGCTCCACTGTACACACTGTATACAGGGCATGCCTGCTCCTCTCCTCCCAGTGCTCCGCTGTACACACTGTATACACGGCATTCCTGCTCCTCTCCTCCCAGTGCTCTGCTATATACGGCATTCCTGCTCCTCTCCTCCCAGTGCTCTGCTGTACATACTGTATACACAGCATTCCTGCTCCTCTCGGAGCTCTGCTGTACACACTGTATACACGGCATTCCTGCTCCTTTCCTCCCAGTGCTCTGCTACACACGGCATTCCTGCTCCTCTCCTCCCAGTGTTCTGCTATACACGGCATTCCTGCTCCTCTCCTCCCAGTGCGCTGCTGTACATACTGTATACACGGCATTCCTGCTCCTCTCCTCCCAGTGCTCTGCTGTACACACTGTATACACGGCATTCCTGCTCCTCTCCTCCCAGTGCTCTGCTGTACACACTGTATACACGGCATTCCTGCTCCTGTCCTCCCAGTGCTCTGCTGTACACACTGTATACAGGGCATTCCTGATCCTCTCCTCCCAGTGATCTGCTGTACACACTGTATACACGGCATTCCTGCTCCTTTCCTCCCAGTGCTCTGCTACACACGGCATTCCTGCTCCTCTCCTCCCAGTGTTCTGCTATACACGGCATTCCTGCTCCTCTCCTCCCAGTGCTCTGCTGTACACACTGTATACACGGCATTCCTGCTCCTCTCCTCCCAGTGCTCTGCTGTACACACTGTATACACTGCATTCCTGCTCCTCTCCTCCCAGTGCTCTGCTGTACACACTGCATTCCTGCTTCTCTCCTCCCAGTGCTCCGCTGTACACACTGTATACAGGGCATTCCTGCTCCTCTCCTCCCAGGGCTCTGCTGTACACACTGTATACACTGCATTCCTGCTCCTCTCCTCCCAGTGCTCTGCTGTACACACTGCATTCCTGCTTCTCTCCTCCCAGTGCTCCGCTGTACACACTGTATACACGGCATTCTTGCTCCTCTCCTCCCAGAGCTCTGCTGTATATACTGTATACACGGCATTCCTGCTCCTCTCCTCCCAGTGCTCTGCTGTTCACACTGTATACACGGCATTCTTGCTCCTCTCCTCCCAGAGCTCTGCTGTATATACTGTATACACGGCATTCCTGCTTCTCTCCTCCCAGTGCTCCGCTGTACACACTGTATACACGGCATTCTTGCTCCTCTCCTCCCAGAGCTCTGCTGTATATACTGTATACACGGCATTCCTGCTCCTCTCCTCCCAGTGCTCTGCTGTTCACACTGTATACACGGCATTCCTGCTTCTCTCCTCCCAGTGCTCTGCTGTACACACTGTATACACGGCATTCTTGCTCCTCTCCTCCCAGTGCTCTGCTGTACACACTGCATTCCTGGTTCTTTCCTCCCAGTGCTCCGCTGTACACACTGTATACAGGGCATTCCTGCTCCTCTCCTCCCAGTGCTCTGCTGTACACACTGTATACACTGCATTCCTGCTCCTCTCCTCCCAGTGCTCTGCTGTACACACTGTATACAGGGCATTCCGGCTTCTCTCCTCCCAGTGCTCTGCTGTACACACTATACACTGCATTCCTGCTCCTCTCCTCCCAGTGCTCCACTGTACACACTGTATACAGGGCATTCCGGCTTCTCTCCTCCCAGTACTCTGCTGTACACACTGTATACAGGGCATTCCTGATCCTCTCCTCCCAGTGATCTGCTGTACACACTGTATATACAGCATTACTGCTCCTCTCCTCCCAGTGCTCTGCTGTACACACTATACACTGCATTCCTGCTTCTCTCCTCCCAGTGCTCCGCTGTACACACTGTATACACGGCATTCCTGCTCCTCTCCTCCCAGTGCTCTGCTATACACGGCATTCCTACTCCTCTCATCCCAGTGCTCCGCTGTACACACTGTATACACTGCATTCCTGCTCCTCTCCTCCCAGTGCTCTGCTGTACACACTGTATACACGGCATTCCTGCTCCTCTCCTCCCAGTGCTCTGCTATACACGGCATTCCTAGTCCTCTCATCCCAGTGCTCCGCTGTACACACTGTATACACTGCATTCCTGCTTCTCTCCTCCCAGTGCTCCACTGTACACACTGTATACAGGGCATGCCTGCTCCTCTCCTCCCAGTGCTCCGCTGTACACACTGTATACACGGCATTCCTGCTCCTCTCCTCCCAGTGCTCTGCTATATACGGCATTCCTGCTCCTCTCCTCCCAGTGCTCTGCTGTACATACTGTATACACAGCATTCCTGCTCCTCTCGGAGCTCTGCTGTACACACTGTATACACGGCATTCCTGCTCCTTTCCTCCCAGTGCTCTGCTACACACGGCATTCCTGCTCCTCTCCTCCCAGTGTTCTGCTATACACGGCATTCCTGCTCCTCTCCTCCCAGTGCGCTGCTGTACATACTGTATACACGGCATTCCTGCTCCTCTCCTCCCAGTGCTCTGCTGTACACACTGTATACACGGCATTCCTGCTCCTCTCCTCCCAGTGCTCTGCTGTACACACTGTATACACGGCATTCCTGCTCCTGTCCTCCCAGTGCTCTGCTGTACACACTGTATACAGGGCATTCCTGATCCTCTCCTCCCAGTGATCTGCTGTACACACTGTATACACGGCATTCCTGCTCCTTTCCTCCCAGTGCTCTGCTACACACGGCATTCCTGCTCCTCTCCTCCCAGTGTTCTGCTATACACGGCATTCCTGCTCCTCTCCTCCCAGTGCTCTGCTGTACACACTGTATACACGGCATTCCTGCTCCTCTCCTCCCAGTGCTCTGCTGTACACACTGTATACACTGCATTCCTGCTCCTCTCCTCCCAGTGCTCTGCTGTACACACTGCATTCCTGCTTCTCTCCTCCCAGTGCTCCGCTGTACACACTGTATACAGGGCATTCCTGCTCCTCTCCTCCCAGGGCTCTGCTGTACACACTGTATACACTGCATTCCTGCTCCTCTCCTCCCAGTGCTCCGCTGTACACACTGCATTCCTGCTTCTCTCCTCCCAGTGCTCCGCTGTACACACTGTATACACGGCATTCTTGCTCCTCTCCTCCCAGAGCTCTGCTGTATATACTGTATACACGGCATTCCTGCTCCTCTCCTCCCAGTGCTCTGCTGTTCACACTGTATACACGGCATTCTTGCTCCTCTCCTCCCAGAGCTCTGCTGTATATACTGTATACACGGCATTCCTGCTCCTCTCCTCCCAGTGCTCTGCTGTTCACACTGTATACACGGCATTCCTGCTTCTCTCCTCCCAGTGCTCTGCTGTACACACTGTATACACGGCATTCTTGCTCCTCTCCTCCCAGAGCTCTGCTGTATATACTGTATACACGGCATTCCTGCTTCTCTCCTCCCAGTGCTCTGCTGTACATACTGTATACACGGCATTCCTGCTCCTCTCCTCCCAGAGCTCTGCTGTACATACTGTATACACGGCATTCCTGCTCCTCTCCTCCCAGTGCTCTGCTGTTCACACTGTATACACGGCATTCTTGCTCCTCTCCTCCCAGAGCTCTGCTGTATATACTGTATACACGGCATTCCTGCTCCTCTCCTCCCAGTGCTCTGCTGTTCACACTGTATACACGGCATTCCTGCTTCTCTCCTCCCAGTGCTCTGCTGTACACACTGTATACACGGCATTCTTGCTCCTCTCCTCCCAGAGCTCTGCTGTATATACTGTATACACGGCATTCCTGCTTCTCTCCTCCCAGTGCTCCGCTGTACACACTGTATACACTGCATTCCTGCTTCTCTCCTCCCAGTGCTCCGCTGTACACACTGTATACACGGCATTCTTGCTCCTCTCCTCCCAGAGCTCTGCTGTATATACTGTATACACGGCATTCCTGCTCCTCTCCTCCCAGTGCTCTGCTGTTCACACTGTATACACGGCATTCCTGCTTCTCTCCTCCCAGTGCTCTGCTGTACACACTGTATACACGGCATTCTTGCTCCTCTCCTCCCAGAGCTCTGCTGTATATACTGTATACACGGCATTCCTGCTTCTCTCCTCCCAGTGCTCTGCTGTACATACTGTATACACGGCATTCCTGCTCCTCTCCTCCCAGTGCTCTGCTGTATATACTGTATACACGGCATTCCTGCTCCTCTCCTCCCAGAGCTCTGCTGTACATACTGTATACACGGCATTCCTGCTCCTCTCCTCCCAGTGCTCTGCTGTTCACACTGTATACACGGCATTCTTGCTCCTCTCCTCCCAGAGCTCTGCTGTATATACTGTATACACGGCATTCTTGCTCCTGTCCTCCCAGTGCTCTGCTGTTCACACTGTATACACGGCATTCCTGCTTCTCTCCTCCCAGTGCTCTGCTGTACACACTGTATACACGGCATTCTTGCTCCTCTCCTCCCAGAGCTCTGCTGTATATACTGTATACACGGCATTCCTGCTTCTCTCCTCCCAGTGCTCTGCTGTACATACTGTATACAGGGCATTCCTGCTCCTCTCCTCCCAGTGCTCTGCTGTACACACTGTATACACGGCATTCCTGCTCCTCTCCTCCCAGTGCTCTGCTGTATATACTGTATACACGGCATTCCTGCTCCTCTCCTCCCAGTGCTCTGCTGTACATACTGTATACACGGCATTCCTGCTCCTCTCCTCCCAGAGCTCTGCTGTTCACACTGTATACACGGCATTCTTGCTCCTCTCCTCCCAGAGCTCTGCTGTATATACTGTATACACGGCATTCCTGCTCCTCTCCTCCCAGTGCTCTGCTGTTCACACTGTATACACGGCATTCCTGCTTCTCTCCTCCCAGTGCTCTGCTGTACACACTGTATACACGGCATTCTTGCTCCTCTCCTCCCAGAGCTCTGCTGTATATACTGTATACACGGCATTCCTGCTCCTTTCCTCCCAGTGCTCTGCTATTCACGGCATTCCTGCTTCTCTCCTCCCAGTGCTCTGCTGTTCACACTGTATACACGGCATTCTTGCTCCTCTCCTCCCAGAGCTCTGCTGTATATACTGTATACACGGCATTCCTGCTTCTCTCCTCCCAGTGCTCTGCTGTACACACTGTATACACGGCATTCCTGCTCCTCTCCTCCCAGAGCTCTGCTGTACATACTGTATACACGGCATTCCTGCTCTGTGCTGTAAAGGGCGCTAAGATCAAGTCTGCCGCTAGGTGGCGGTGACGAGCTGCCGAAACTACAGCTCTCGTGAGTCACAGTTTCCGGGATCTGGGACGTCAGAGATCACAGCCTGTAAGGTGGGCTCAGAAAGTTATGTAATTCTCTTCTTATTGGCTGAAACACCGAAAGGGGCGGGACCAGACATCTATAAATGTTGCAGCTGCGTCCTTGTTCTGACACTTCGTCGTCGGAGTTGCTGCAACACGGTGGATTGTGTGCGGAGTCTCTGCCCGGTCAGGGTCCCAGACTGACTAAGGAGCGGAAGCCCCTGGGAAGCGAATGAAGAAACACCTTCTACTACTCTTCACATACAGAGGACTTGTGAGAAAAGGAAAAAAGAGCAAGAGACGAAAATGGCCAATTATATTATACGATCAGCTGTGCCCGGAGACTGTAAGGACATCCTGCGACTCATAAAGGTAACGAGCTGTGATCGGTGCGATCGCTGGGTGCAGGCTGCGCCCGCCATGTCTATTGGAGGTGGCATCTCTTCTCCAGCTGTAGTCGCCGGTTGAGGCCTTTTTCCTGTCCGCATATTCTGCAACACTGGTCATCTGATGTGACCGACGTCTGCCAATCCAATATCACTTACTACTGATTTTATGAGTTGTGTTTTTTTTTTTTTTTTTTTTGTTCTTGGCTAGTAGTAAAACCAAGCTGCTGTTTTCCCAGACACTGCCCCTCCAGGATTTTTTCAGTACTGCAGCTCTGTTCCATGTCACTAGATCTGAGCTGCAGTACCAGACCCAACCAGGGAACAGGTGTGGTGCTGTTCCTGGAAGAAAGCTGCAATATTTAGTTCCTTTACATCTACCGGTCTGTTTGTCAATTTGAGTAACTTTATTTTTTTTTTTCTCTTTAAGGAATTGGCCAAATATGAAGAGATGGAGAACCAAGTGGTGTTAACTGAGAAAGGTATGGCTGCTGTCTTCATCCTGTTTTCTGCAATGTCTGTATACATCAGCAGTAATCTGTAGTTGCTCGGAGCACCTGCCGATCTGGTGTTCTTAGACTTGGTATGGTGGGATTGTTTTGCTTGCCTGATCCTAGGATGGGCGCTGTGCCAGTCCGGTCCCTGGAACATGCCTTAGATAAATAAAATAAATCGTTGGGAGGGGGAGGCTGCCTGTAAGCTCTAACATGCTAATTCTGTCTTCCCTGCCCAGATCTTCTAGAAGACGGCTTTGGAGAACACCCTTTCTACCACTGTCTTGTTGCTGAAGTACCGAAAGACAACCAGACGGTTGATGGTAACCAGTTACTTTCTTCTGCTCCCTTTTTTTTTTTTTTTTATCTTTATGACTTGTACTGAGCCTTGTGGCACTTCTTGTATTGACCCTATCTGTGAGCGGTTGCAATATGTTAAATCACATTTTCTCTAATTTGTCCCCAATCTTCAGGTTACAGTCTCTAGCTTCGCCATGTACATGGATGGCCCTTCCGTGTACATGGGCGGGTGGGGAGGTAACTAAAAGATCCGTTACACAATAACATAGATGAGCGTGAAACGAGGTAAGGCCACTAGGGGCATCCAATCAAGAATAACCAACACGGCAGCTCAGAAAACGTGCCGCTGACGAGGGCGCTAGTGGAGAACAATGAGTTTTTATTACAACTGCAGAACCTCCCCCACCACTTCTTCCAAGTGCAATCTATTGCTAACTGGAAAATTTGACCTAGGGGGCAGTGTTGCCTGTAAGATCTATCCACTTTACAATTTCATTGTGTGGACATCAATGTTCAAAATTTTTTTTTTTTTTCTCTCCAGTCTTTAAATATTTGTAAATATGGATTAACCTAAGCGATCACTTTTTTTTTTTTTTTTTTGGAGAGATTAAGATGTTAATGGTTCTGTGGTTTACTGTTCTGAACTGCCGTGTGAAAGGAAAACTCATATTTCTATAGTGGCAAATCCATGCTGCACTCAGTACATGAATATTACAATGTTAATGTGACCACTATTAATCTGTATGGACTAGTATTGACAGCTGGCCCTATAGATTTTAGATTGCCTCCTGAAAAAATGCATTGTTTCTTTAACAGGCTATACGATTGTTGGGTTTGCAATGTACTACTTCACGTATGATCCATGGATAGGGAAGCTTCTTTATCTGGAAGACTTCTTTGTGATGAATGAGTTCAGAGGTATGTTTTGGGGGGTTTTATGCTATAATTCAATCTGCATTAAACTGTTCAGTAAGTTTAAAATTGCTGGCCAACCTTGGCTCAAGTCAATATACTAGATCAGTGGTGGTCTAATACGCTGCACCACCCCTGATCAACTGTTACCACCTTAGGCTGTGGACTGATGTAAGCAGAACAGGACTGCTCCATCTATGCTGAAGGTCAGCTTCTGTTTTTAATGGAACTAATCAGGAGTACTCTACCATAGCCTCTACACTGTACAGAGCAATGTTCTGCTACTGTTCACATCTGGCTGGAGGCAAGACTAGGTGATTGGTGAATGTCCAACACTCGGCACCCCCCCACTGATCTTTTGTATTGATGACCAATCCTTTAGGCTGTGCCCACAGTATGATTTTTTTTTTTTTTTTTTTTTGTGTTTTTGCTGCGATTTTCGGTGCAAAAACGCTGCAAAAACATTTAAAAATCGTGTACAGAACGCCCCCCCCCATGCATTCCTATGGCATTCCGCACATGCTGTGCTAATGCTGCGCTTTTTTCTGTGGTGGAATCGCATCACGGAAAACATCGCAGCATGGTCATTCTTTTGTTGCAGAATCGCCGAGATTCCGCACCCATAGGAATGCATGAGAATCGCTTACTTCCCACATGTGGCTATGCCCACCATGCAGGAAGTTAAGCGCCTCATGTGCGGTTGGTACCCACGGTGTGGATGAGAGGAGACTGTCCTCCAGGCCCTGGGTACCATACCCCTGTAAAAGAATAAAAAAATAAAAAATCGGGGTATATTTACCTTCCGACATCCAGCACTGCCTTCCCGGGCTACAGCGTTTCCAGTAATGCCTTGTGGCAAGGTCCTGTGATGACGTGGTCTCGCGAGATCGCTATAGTAACGCGAGACCAACGTCATCACAGGTCTCGCAAGGCATCGCTGGGAACGCTGAGGCCCGGGATGTCGAAGGTAAATGTACCCCAATTTTTTTTTTTTTAACATTGTCTTTTACTATTGATGCTGCATAGGTGGCCTCAATAGTAAAAACCTGGTCACACTTGTCAAACACTATGTTTGATGAGTGACTAACCTGTCAATCACTTTCCAAACGATGCTTCAAATCGCTTGGAAAATGCTTGAGAAAATAGCAGCAAAATCGTCAACAGAATCGCGGTCAAATCACATGGTTTTTTTTCTGCGCGATTTCTGGGAAGGAGTCCGGTTTTCACTGTTTTAAAACGCTACGTGGGCACATAGCCTTAATCTGTTTTCTATATATTGACTGTTTTCTTGTCTCAATCTAGGGTCAGGAATTGGATCTGACATATTCAAGCACCTGAGTCAGGTGAGTTATCTTTGACCTGACAAAGCCTTTACCATTGGTAAAAGGAGACCTTAACTTTTAGTGTTTAAGGATCTTTCAAGTCCTCATTAGGAATCATTTTTCAGTAGTGCAGGTGCCATTTTCCATTAGAGTTGGTCATATGCTGATAGTGTTCATGTGTTAAAATCAAAGCTACAATTCTCAACCTAATGATCATATTCATTAAATGCTGTCAGTACAAGTCAAACAGCAGCATAATACAGATGGGAATTGACTGTGAAATGGACATGGGTGCATCAAGGTATATATCTAAACATTCTGAGCCATAGGTAAGGCTAGTTTCACACTAGCATATGGCCGAGCTGCGGAGGAATGTGGACTTCCTCTGTGAAGCTCTGCCCACAGCCGCATCTCCACCTACGTCGGCATGTGGCCTGCATACCCTATCTTTAGCATTGGGTACACAGGCCATGCTGATGTATGCGGATTCCTCAGCATGCATAGTTTTGACGGTGTGCCAACTGCACCAAAATGGAACACGTTACATTTGGCGCATAGGCTAATTAGCCTATGGGCCACCAATAAAATGCTAATGATTAGGTTGAGACTACACATGCAAGAAACATGGCCGAGTCTCGCATGTCAATACCTGGCACTGCCGCTGGCACTTGGGAGCGGTGCGTTCAGCTGCATGTATTGCTATGCGGCTGCACTCTCTGCTCCCAAGTGCTGGTTATTGACATGCAAGACTCAGCTATGTTTCTCACATGTGTGATCCCGGCCTTAGGTTGAGTATTCTTGTGGCTATGATGTGCAAGTCCATAAATGCATAAAGAGTGTTCTTTAGCTGCATGTTTCATGGTACACTAGTGTCCTGCATCTGATGTGAAAACCACATATATAGCAGTTATAATGTCTAAAAAGCTGTGGAATTAATAGGGCTATGAGTAAAACTATATGGTTACTCATTCACTCACACTAACTAGTCCCATGATTCTGGACTTGTGTATAATCTTGGCCATGTTTCACACCTAATTGACTTGCACTCTCTCGCCAGATTGCTGTGAAGTGTCGCTGCAGCAGTATGCATTTCCTGGTAGCAGAATGGAATGAGCCATCCATCCGGTTCTACAAGAGACGTGGAGCATCTGATCTTTCCACTGAAGAAGGCTGGCGCCTCTTTAAGATCGACAAAGCGTACTTATGCAAGATGGCAGCTGAAGAGTGAAGCCCGGTGTATCCCACAGGAGAATGTTAAAAAAATAAAATACTTTTTGTTTTAGTTATGTAGTGTTTTTACATGGTGACTAATTCAGAAACTTTAGTACCAGTGACATTGTAGCATGAGATTCACTCATAGCTCTTCACCAGTTTCCATTATGTCCAAGATCGTTCTGAAAGCCCTCCAAACACAAGATCCTCAGTTGTGTAAATATAACTTCATTCTTGTAAGTCGTTGATTGTGTACAATGTACACACTGGTATTTAAGGTTTTTGTATAATTAACCTGTTTTTACAAATTAAAGAGCAGCATTTGTTCTATATATATTCTTGTGGTGTTGCGTTTTTACGATTACTAACTTTAAGCTTGTGGATAGATGTGATCGACTCAGACCCGATCCTCATCCTATGATGAATGGGAGAATCTCAAAAGTTTTAACAGTTTAGATCTCACACCCCTGTTCAACTCAGACAAGTTATAAAATGGCAAGAGCCACTCACCGGGAGTAATGTACAGTATACAGTGCTGGAGAGAATGGGGGCTGTTGGCACATCCATTCTGTATTGTCCTGCTGGACCTGTGAATCTGGCACTAGCCTTGTTGCATTGAATGTTGATCACAGCAGAATGGATATGGGAACAGCCCTGACACCAAGATATAATGCCACATGACTGGCACGGACTGTTCTATAATGTTTTCTTATAATAAAACTGACAATTTAGACAAGGTCTGGTAAAATATTTCCCCGGCAATAACATCCTGTTAGTGGTTTGATCACAATCTCTAGAACGTGTTGGCCACACTATTTTAGAAGCGCCATTTTCTTGACCATTTGGATGGTGCTGTTGACAGCAGGCTCTAGAGGGTTAAACAGCAGGCGTCGGTTATAGTATACAGCTGACACCTGCAGCATTCTCCCCAGTAAAAAAAAAAAAAAATCTATGTCATGGAATAACATTCATTAAAAATGCTTAAAATAGCGGAATTCTCTCAACACAAAGGTGGTGTCATTGAGTTTAGAAAGGGAATACATGACTCATCTCATGGGGTATTTCTAGAGTTGTGTGCACACAAACACTAAAAGACCAATTCACTAACCTGGCATTGTCCCTCCTTGTCTTAATGAAGGTGCAAGGTACATTAATTAAAGAGGCACACCATTTAATGCAGTCTACACCTCAGTGTGCACGTTGCCAGTAATGTTATGTCAGTCTCAGACTAGCATAACACTTCAATTACGCAGGCGCTACCATGTTTTGGACACTAATAGCTGCCTGGGCTCTAGTGTGAAAACACCAACATTTGCACACTTGTTGTGCAATATCATTTGATGTGAACTTGAATGACTTATCCCCTTTTCCTCTTCGCCACAACAGCACCCACTGAGAGGGGATCCACCCCCGGAACAGGAAACCTACAGAGAGATAAATGGGGCGGTCCCCCTCGCTCACTCAGTTTGGTTTCCTGTTCCTGGAAAGGAACCTGCAGAAGAGAGAAACCTCCTCTAATGTAAAGGAGCTAACAGCGATTTTCTATGCGATGTCTCACTTTCTTCCACAGTTAAGGGGCACCCACGTGGGAATTCAGACAGACAATACCACCGCAGTGGCCTATATAAACCGGCAAGGAGGCACGCGGTCACTGCCACTGATGTCTATCGCGGGAAAGATCCTGGAAATGGCCGAGGTCCATCTTCTCTCCTTGTCAGCTCTCCATATAAGAGGAGTAGACAACTCCCGGGCAGACTATCTCAGTCGCCAAGCCCTATACCAGGGCGAGTGGGTCCTCAGCAGGCACGTCTTCGAAATGATAGCGTCAGAATGGGGCAGACCAGAGATAGACCTATTCGCGACCAGAGCTAACAGGCGCGTAAAAAGGTTTGCTTCACTCTACAGGTTGGACAACCCAGACATTCTAGATTCCCGCCAAGCACCCTGGACATTCCAACTAGCCTATGCCTTCCCTCCAATGGTTCTACTACCAACAGTAGTCAGGAAAATAAGACAGGAGAGGGCGAGGGTCATCTTGATAGCCCCGTTTTGGCCAAAAAGACCGTGGTTTTCATGGCTAAGAGCCATGTCGGTAACCGACCCGTGGATCCTGCCACTGCACCAGAATCTTCTCTCGCAGGGACCCTGCTACCATCCACAGGCCAAAGCCCTGCACCTAGCGGCCTGGAATTTGAAAGGGAGCTACTGAGGCAGAAGGGTTTCTCAAAGAACCTAATCAATACCCTGCTGCAAAGTAGGAAGGAGTCCACAACAAAAATATATGCTAAAGTGTGGAAAAAGTTCCTGGCCTTTCACCCAGCAAAACTAACTGGTGAAGTACCCATTACGGCCATTCTAGAATTTCTGCAAAGAGGCCGAGAATTAAGGCTCTCGGTAAGCACTCTAAAGGTCCACGTGTCAGCTCTAGGAGCCCTATTTAACTATAACGTGGCAGCAAATAGATGGGTGACCCATTTCATCTCAGCTTGTCAACGCTCAGAGCCGGTGCATATTCCTCAGCTACCAGCATGGAACCTTACTCTAGTTTTGGATGCTTTCACTCAGGCACCATTTGAGCCTATAAGCTCAGCGTCAGTGAAGTGCCTCTCTTTAAAAACTGCTACGCTAGTAGCCTTAGTATTGGCTAGAAGAGTGAGTGATCTTCACGCTCTATCAGTAGACCCTCCGTTCCTGTCAATAACACGAGACAGTCTGATTTTAAAGACAGACCCGTCCTACCTTCCAAAACGGGCAACTAAATTTCATAGATCTCAGGAGATATGCCTACCTTCATTCTATGAGAACCCGTCAACACAGGACGAGGAGAGATATCACACCTTAGATGTGAAGAGAGCTGTGCTAGCCTATCTAGATAGGACCAGTCCCTGGAGGCAGAGTAGGTCTCTTTTTGTCTTCTTCCAGGGCAGCAGAAAGGGGTCTGCAGTTACAACGGGCACGATATCCAGGTGGATAAGAGATGCGATCACGATGGCATATTTGGCAAAGGGAGAAGACCCTCCACTGGGGATTAAGGCGCACTCTACTAGAGCCATATCATCCTTCTGGGCCGAGAGAGCGAACGTCCCAATTGAACAAATATGTAAGGCTGCAACCTGGTCTCCGTCTACCTTTTATAGTCACTATAGACTAGATTTATCCTCTACCGAGGATTTGACTTTTGGTAGATCAGTCCTTAACACGGTGTGCCCTCCCAAGTGATTATCTCTGGAAATCTCTCAGTGGGTGCTGTCGTGGCGAAGAGGAAAAACCGGATTACTTACCGGTAATACTCTTTTGTAGAGTCCACGACAGCACCCGCTCACTTCCCTCCCGTAAAGATTTTTTCACACATGGGTCTCCTTGGTGGTGGAGATTGAGTTAAGTTAAATAGGTGATTAAACTTAGTAAACATAAAACTACATAGGGGTAAGATAGATGAATCGCCCAAACAAATTGACTAAAACATGTATGGCGGTTCCTCCGTTGTTCTCGGTAACACAAACTGAGGGAGCGAGGGGGACCGCCCCATTTATCTCTCTGTAGGTTTCCTGTTCCGGGGGCGGATCCCCTCTCTCAGTGGGTGCTGTCGTGGACTCTACAAAAGAGTATTACCGGTAAGTAATCCGGTTTTATTTCACACAATTACCTAGGTACCCCATTACAGATTTGTAGCACTGCCATTACTACCATATATTAAAATTCTATTTCTATTGATTACAAATGTAAAAACAACTAAAACCAGAAAGCAGGACTTCTACATGTAACTGGCATACCAGACAACACTCTTTAGGATTTGCAACTGATCTAAAAATACTTGTTAGGAAAAACTACTACATATGAGCAAAGCAAAATTTATAGGATATGGAGGAAAAGGCAATGTGCATGAAGAAGTAAACAGTGCAAATAGCAAAGTGCTTAAGTGCAACTTCATATCTTTGTTGGTATCTTACAAATATCACAATTACACATTTTTAGTAAAACTGATTTGGATCAAAGACTAGATCCCAAAACCAAGGTGTTTGTAGACAGCAATTATGAAGTTAATCTCTCAAACATCCAGAGATACTCAGCTGGAGTAAGGCACATGTGTGGACACCGATGTGCCATGTCATACCGTGACTAATCGGTGCAGATGGCCGTCCAATGACTCTTACCAGGCTGGATGGCAATCAGGCAGGTGGATCTATATCATAACGTATCGCTGACCAGAAAAGCATGAATGTTTTCCTGTCTCCCATTACGGGATACGCCCAGTCAGGACAGGAACCCTACTGAAGATAAAAGGGGCGGTACCTCTCCCTCGCTTCAGTTGGGTTTCCTGTCCTGACATGGACCCGTGCACTGAAGATCACGTACCTGCCCCTCGTGCCGGCGTGGAAGATCAGGCTGGTTCCTGAGCGCTGTGTGTTGGGAGGGGGAAGCACCGTCCGCGGGTCCCCCGGGGGCTCAACGTCCGAGCGGGCGCAGAATCAGCACAGCCTGGGGTCATGGGGCTCTGCCGTGCCGCCCTCTCCCCCTCTGCCGCATCCAGGAAGTGCAGCGTCAGGGAGCGGCTGCTTCCGGGTCGCGCCCCTCTGACGTCATACGCTGGGAAGGGGCGTGCCCGCATGACGTCGGGAGGCGGCGCCCATAGGAAAAAATGCCGGCCGGCAAGAGAAGATCCCGGCGTCGTGGCAGGGGGGGGAGGGGCTGTGGGGGTAACCGGAGGAGGCGGAGAGTGCAGTGGATCTCCCTTACATAAGGGAGATGACCACAGAAGACGCACTCATGCCAAAGCTTCATGATGGAAGTGGGGCAAGACGAGCAGCAGCGTAGACAACAGCATCAGCAGCAGCAAGAGCTCTCACTAGATGCCAGGCCGAGCCGCCAGCATACCAGGAGCAGCCGTTCGAGTGGTGGGAGCGGCAGTCGTAAACGCGACCGGCAGGACTCTGAGACGTCCAGAAGAAACGTCACGAGAGCATCTGAGGAGCCTCCGAGATCGGTACCCCAGATTGACAGCGGTGGTGAGTGATCTACGTGAATGTCACCCTTATGGTAACGGGTTCCATTTTTCTCTGATCACTAGGGGTCAAGGAAGGCCAGCAGCAAAACCAAAAATAGAGAATGCGCCCTATGCAAACACCCACTGGCAGATCAGTGGCAGAAAGACCTCTGCGCTGACTGTATAAATAAAACTATACAGGAGGAAACCCCTGATTTGGTAACTACCCTTAAGGCGCTAATTCAACATGAGGTGAAAGGTTCCCTAAAAGCAGCCCTTAAAAAAAAGGCTAAAAGAGGTCATAGAAGTGATTCTGATTCAGAGGCCTTGCCAGGGCAGAAGGGGCGGGAAAGATCCTTGTCCCCGTCCACCTCCTCTTCCTCTACTCAGTCCTCAGAATCCTCCTCAGACAGCGATATAGGCGGCCGTCCATGTTTCCCAACAGAGGATGTGGAAAAGCTGATCAAAGCTATTAGGGCTAAGATGGGCCTGAAGGAGGAAAAGACTCCTAAATCGTTAGAGGATATGATGTTTGGAGGACTGGAGGAAAGGAAAAAACGCACCTTCCCTGTAAATGAGAAAATAAAGGCCCTAATTGACAGGGAATGGAAAAAAACGGAGAGGTCAGGGAGCTTGCCTTCTACATCAAAAAGGAGGTACCCTTTTGAACAAAAGGATTCAGAGACCTGGGAAAAGTCCCAAAAATTGATGGGGCTGTAGCCAAATCCTCAAAAAAGGTATCTCCACCATTACAGGACTCTGGCATGTTGAAAGACCCGCTTGATAAAAAAGCAGATGGTTTCCTAAAGCACATATGGGAAGCTTCGGCAGGTGGATTAAAGCCAGCGATAGCTGGTACCTGTACCGCTCGTGCCCTCATGGTCTGGCTACAACAAATAGAAGACCAGATCAGGGATAGAGTTCCTAGGGACGAAATTCTGTCTAATCTGACACTGGTACACGGAGCAGCGGCTTTCCTAGCGGATTCCTCTGCAGACTCCGCAAGATTGACAGCTAGAGCAGCAAGCCTGTCAAATGCGGCAAGACGAGCCCTGTGGCTTAAAGGGTGTCCCGGAGATTTACCATCAAAACATAGGTTATGTTCCATTCCTTGTGTTGGCCAATTCCTCTTCGTAAAAAAACTAGAAGAGATTTTGGAACATGCAGGGGATAGGAAGAAAAGCTTTCCCCGATTTCCGGGAGAACCTAAAAAGCAGACCTTTCGGAGGAGGAGATTTAACAGGGGTCGTCCCCCGGGAGATAGAAAAAACTGGGACTTTAAAGAAAGAAGAGGATCGGGCTATATGTTTAAAGGGCCCTCCACTTCCTCCAAAAAATCTCCCCAATGACATCAGGCCGAAGGTAGGGGGAAGGCTTTCTCTCTTCCTTTCCACCTGGGCGAATATCTCCCCCAGTACATGGTTCCTAAAGGACGGGTTAAAAATAAAATTCATCCGTCCGCCCAGGCATACCTTCATAATGACACCCCGAAGGAAAGCCCAAGAGCAACAGCTGGCCCTGGAGACGGAAGTCTTGGGACTAGTGGAAAAACAAGTCCCACAGGAAGTCCCAGTGCAAGAAGAAGGAAGGGGGGTTCTACTCCCCCCTCTTCTTAATACAAAAACCAGACGGCTCTTGGAGAACCATTGTCAACCTGAGGAGACTCAATCAGTGGGTAGACAATTGCTCCTTCAAAATGGAGTCAATCAACACGGCCACAAAGATCCTGTTCCAGCATTGCCTCATGGCAGTGAAAGACTTAAAAGATGCCTACTATCACATCTCAATTCATCGGGAGTATCAAAAATATTTAAGAGTAGCGCTCTATGTCAAGGGGCAGGTGAAACACTACCAATATGCAGCCCTTCCGTTTGGCCTGTCTACAGCCCCCAGAGTATTCACCAAAGTGATGGCGGAAGTAATGTCTTTTCTTCGTTCCAGGGACATAGTGATCGTCCCATACCTAGACGACTTTCTTGTAATAGGGAGATAGGAGTCCCACTGCGCATATCAAGTGAAAGAAGTAATAGCAACTCTAGTAGGACTAAGATGGATAGTAAACATCCCCAAGTCAAGGTTAACCCCAGTAAAAGAGCAATCCTTCCTAGGGTTGATATTGGACTCCGAGCGACAACGCTGCCTCCTGCCAGAGAACAAAGTGACCAAGATAAGGGGCCTAGCTCGCACAGCAATACAAAAACCAAATATGACACTGAGGAATGCAATGTCCCTTTTAGGCTCGTTGACATCATGCATACCCGCAGTAGCATGGGCGCAGTACCACTTAAGACAACTACAGTGGGAAGTTCTGTCAGCACAGAAACAATTAAAAGGGCATTTAGAAGGCAAACTATGTCTCTCATTGGCTGTAAGAGATTCCCTGCTCTGGTGGACTGTAGAAAAGAATCTAACAGCCGGTGTCCCGTGGCAAAAACTAGTCGAGGACATCATTACAACAGACGCGAGTGCCACAGGATGGGGAGCACACCTGAGATCCCACTCAATACAGGGGACCTGGTCCTCATAGAAAACGATCAGAGTTCAAATGTAAAAGAACTATGGGCAGTGGAAAAAGCCGTGAAACATTTCCTTCCCTTACTTCGGGGCCGCCACACCCGGGTCATGATGGACAATCAGACAGTAGTAGCCTACATCAATCACCAGGGGGAACGAGATCTCGGGGCCTCATGCAAATATCGGATCTACTCTTCCAGCTAGCAGAACAATATCTGCTATCCATCACAGCACTGCATATAAAGGGGGTAGAAAATATACAGGCAGACTTCCTGAGTCGCAGGCACCTAAGACAAGGGGAATGGTCCCTAAACCCCCAAGTCTTCCAACAAATAGTTCAGGCCTGGGGCAAACCAGAAATAGACTTGTTCGCTACCGCACACAACCAGAAGGTCAAGAAGTTCTGCTCACTAAATCCAAGGGAAAACCCCTTCGCAGTAGATGCCCTACAAATACCCTGGAAGTTCATCCTGGCCTATGCATTTCCCCCGACAACAATGATCCCAGTAGTGGTCAGGAAAATCAGGGAGGATCGAGCGAGAATAATTCTTACAGCTCCCTTTTGGACGAGGAGGCCTTGGTTCTCCCTTCTGAGACTCATGTCGGTGACAGATCCATGGATATTACCGGAGATTCCAGACCTGCTTTCCCAGGGACCAGTGGTCCACTCTCAGGTGAAGGGCTTCCATCTAGCAGCCTGGAATTTGAGAGGGTGCTACTGAGTCGCCAGGGATTCTCTCCAGGGTTAGTCTCCACCCTGTTGAAAAGTAGGAAACCTATAGCATCCTAAATCTACGGTAGAACGTGGAAAAAGTTCCTAGACTTCCTGGGGGAACCTTTAGGGGATGTAGCGCCAGTGGGACCTATCCTAGAATTCTTACAGTCGGGGCTGCAACTGGGGTTAGCCACTAACACACTCAAAGTCCAAGTCTCAGCTTTGGGGGCCCTATATAACTGCAACTTAGCAGCCAATAGGTGGGTGTCCTGATTCATAAAATCCTGTGGCAGGTCAAGGCCGGTCATTATTCCAAAGATACCACCCTGGGACCTCAACCTAGTCTTAGAGGCCTTAACCAAAGATCCCTTTGAACCACTACTAGAGCTGTCACCAAAGCTACTTACGCTTAAAACTGTCTTACTGGTAGCCTTAACATCAGCCCGAAGAGTGAGCAATCTACAAGCTCTATCTATATGTCCTCCATATACGCAGATCTTGGATGACCGAGTGGTTCTAAGACCGGACCCGGCCTATCTCCCCAAGGTAGTCCAAAAGTTTCATAGGACTCAGGAGATCTCCTTGCCATCTTTCTGTAACAATCCTAGAAACCCGGGGTAGCAAAAATTCCATACATTAGATGTAAGAAGAGCCATAGTACAATATATCTCAATGACTAGTCAGTGGAGGAAAGATCAGTCCCTTTTTGTAGCCTTTCAAGGTAGTAGAAAAGGGCACGGGGTAGCTAAGAGTACCATTGCCAGATGGATCAGGGAGGCCATTATGTTATCCTACTCCGCAAGTGGCGCTCCGGTTCCAGAAGGCATCAAGGCTCACTCCACCAGAGCCGTGGCTACCTCCTGGGCAGAGAAGGCTGAGGTATCGATTGAGCAGATTTGTAAAGCCGCTACCTGGTCCTCACCTTCAACCTTTTTTAAGCACTACCGACTTGATCTATCTTCTTCTACTGACCTAACCTTTGGTAGAAGGGTGCTGCAAGCGGTGGTCCCTAAGGTGTCTTATTCTACAAAAGTCTCTCATGTGTGCCGTCATGGGAGACGGGAAAACACCAAGGTTACTTAGCGGTAGCCGGTTTTTCCGGAGCCCATGACGGCACCTGTATATTCCCCCCCTTTTCACTCCTTTTGGTTTGCACTATAGTTTGGGTGTTTTTTTAGTTAGATGTAATGTGGTAATAGTTTTACCATGTGTACTAACCCGGGGGGCCTCTCATGCTCTGTAAACCAACTGAAGCGAGGGAGAGGTACCGCCCCTTTTATCTTCAGTAGGGTTCCTGTCCTGACTGGGCGGATCCCCTCTCTCATGTGTGCCGTCATGGGCTCCGGAAAAAACGGCTACCGGTAAGTAACCTTGGTGTTTCAAAAGCGTCTTACCTGGATAGATGAACGCAGTATGAATAGTAATGAAGTCCAGTCCCTCTGCTGTGTCTATTAGGCTTTGGGCTACATGAGTTATGATTGTCATGCTTTGGGGTTAATCTTACATGTTTGTATGTGCAATTGATTGTCATGTTCAGTAATGATGGTAACTGATGTTTATATGACTTTTGGGGATTTGATTTCTCTTGCGTATACCTACCTCTCAATCACTGAGACTACCCCTATACACTCAATAAGCATATAGATACATACGGATCATTCTCTATTGGAACCATTTGCTCACTTGATGCAGAGGATTTCTTGGCAAGAAACAGTTAAAAAAAAATCTGTGAATCTTGTTTACAGAACTTTCCATCTGTTAAGAGTTACAGACCTAAATACAGTTGTAGAGAGGCATCCACATTTTTAAGCCAGCACCTTTCAGACCTACCCTATGTTTGTGTAGCACTTTATTGGGTGGTGGTGTTGGCTTTGTGTAGGGATAGTTTACGTGGAGCGGAGGCGCTATATCATATCCCCAAGGTGCCATCCTCTGCTGTCAGGAAGGGAGACTTGGGATCAAGACACCTTCTATGCCTTTAGATTTTTTTTTCTTATTAACTGATATATGGGTATGTTTTATACCAACCTGGCAATATAGGTTTTTGATAACCCTCATGGATTTTTTTTTCTATTTTTGTGTTTTTAATGAATATAAATAAAAGGTACTTTTTTTAAGGCCCCTTTTTCTCTTGGCTTTCTGAAAGCATCAAAAGTTCCAGAGAGTAACTTTAGGTATAAAAGGAAAAATCAGGCATTTTCAGTTCAGGGCTCTTCCTTTCAGGTTGTCAATGGCGCCTTTGGTCTTTACGGAGATCGTATGGCCGAAAGGTGGCAGATGCGGTTTAACAATGATAAATGTAAGGTTATACACATGGGAAGAAGGAATCAATATCACCATTACACACTGAACAGGAAACCACTGGGTAAGATAAATTTGACATGGAGAAGGACTTGGGGATCCTAGTTCATGGTAAAGTTACCTGGAGCAGCGAGTGCCAGGCAGCAGCTGCCAAGGCAAACAGGATCATGGGGTACATTAAAAGAGATCTGGATACACATGATGAGAGCATTATACTGCCTCTGTACAAATCCCTGGTTCGACCGCACATTGAGTACTGTGTACGGTTTGGGGCACTGGTGCTTAGGAAGGATATAATGGAACTAGAGCGGGTACAAAGGAGGGCAGCAAAATTAATAAAGGGGTTGAGGGAGCTACAATACCCAGAGAGATTAGCAAAATTAGATTATTTAGTCTAGAAAAAAGATGATTGAGGGGCGATCTAATAACCATGTATAAGTATATAAGGGGACCATACAAATATCTCTCAGAGGATCTGTTTATACCAAGGAAGGTGACGGTCACAAGGGGGCATACTCTGTGTCTGGAGGAGAGAAGGTTTTTCTACCAACATAGAAGAGGATTCTTTACTGTTAGGGCAGTGAGAATCTGGAATTCCCTGCCTGAGGAGGTGATGATGGCAAACTCAGTCGAGGGGTTCAAGAGAGGCCTGGATGTCTTCCTGTGAAGTATCCACAATCAGTGATGGTTTGGGGAGCCATGTCATTTGCTGTGTAGGTCCACTGTGTTTTATCAAGACCAAAGTCAGCGCAGCCGTCTACCAGGAAATTTGAGAGCACTTCATGCTTCCCTCTGCCGACAAGTTTAGTGGAAATGGAAATTTCATTCTCCAGCAGGATTTTGCACCTGTTCACACTGCCAAAAGTACCAATACCTGGTTTACAAACAACATTGTCACTGTGCTTGATTGGCCAGCAAACTTGCCTGACCTTAACCCCATAGAGAATCTATGGGATATTGTCAAGAGGAAGATGAGAGACACCAGACCCAACAATGCAGATGAGCTGAAGGCTGCTATCAAAGCAACCTGGGCTTCCATAACTCCTCAGCAGTGCCACAGGCTGATCGCCTCCATGCCACGCAGCATTGATGCAGTAATTGATGCCAAAAGAGCCCCGACCAAGTATTGAGTGCATTTTCAGAACATACATTTCAGTAGGCCAACATTTCGGATTTTACAATCATTTTTCAAGCTGGTGTTATAAAGTATTCTAATTTACTGAGATAATGACTTTTGGGTTTTCATTGGCTGTAAGCCATAATCATCAACATTAACAGAAATAAACACGTGAAATAGATCACTCTGTAATGACTCTATATAATATATGAGTTTCACTTTTTGTATTGAAGAACTGAACTAAATTATCTTTTTGATGATATTCAAATTTTGTGAGATGCATCTATGTGACACCGAAAGCGTATATCTTCCTCACAATGCCAGCAAACCTAAAATAGTGAAGGTAGAAATTAAAACTGGAATAGGAGCTTGTAGCTGTTTTCTTACAGTCTAGTGGAGAAGGAAGATTTATAAGTGAGGACGAATGCATTCATCCAGTCATCAGAGAAAATGGTAGACTCTAACTCCTGCTCCTATGATGTCAGATATGAGAGCGCTTAAAAGTTAAATACAATGATATAGATGCAGATTCTATACTTGAGGAGTTTCTTTGCATGGCCGCTATACCAAAAGTAACATCTGTGGCTCTCTTAAACATGTGGGAAGCCTTTGGGTGAACAACATGCCAGGGGTCAGTTGGTAATATGCATTTCTATCTGCTGAAGATCTAGCAGTTCTCTGAATGCTGAGCTCTGTATAACCCCGCCCACACCACTGATTGGCAACTTTCTGTTTACAAAGTGTGGTTGGACGTAATTAACTCCTTATTGACCGCCGATACGCCTTTTAATGGCGGTAGTTAAAGGTACTTAATCCACAGCGCCGTTAAACGGCTCTGTGGAAAAAGTGTATAGCGCCCCCAAGAGTCAGATTTTCTCCGGGGTCTCGGCTGCTGGGGGTAGCCGAGACCCCAGAGAACATGATTCGGGTCAGTTTTTAATGACCCCGGTTTTGCAATCGTTATTAACCGTATAACGGCGACCGCAAAAAAAAAAGTCCGATGTGCCATTTAATTTCTCTCTCCTCTGATGTGATCGCACATCAGAGGAGAGAGAAATAGGGTCCCCAATCCCCCCGTTAACCCCCGTAGTCCTGGGCCCGTGTGCTTTCCCTCCTTGGGCACTGCCATCTTCTTCCAGGAAGAAAACGGGTGCATGCGCAGTGCACCCGCCGAGATCTGCCAGCGGCAGATTTCATTCATTCAACGTACATTTTGATCACTGTGATAAACCCTATCACAGTGATCAAAATAAAAAAAATAGTAAATAAACCCCTCTTTTATCACCCCCTTAGTTGGAGAAATAAAATGAAATAAAGAAAATATATTTATTTTCATTTTTCCATTAGGGTTAGGGCTAGAATTAGGGTTAGAGTTAGAATTAGGGTTAGGGTTGGAACTAGGGTTAGGATTAGGGTTGGGATTAGGGTTAAGATTAGGGTTAGGGTTGGGATTAGGGTTAGGGGTGTGTTGAGGTTAGGGTTGAAGCTAGAATTGAGGGGTTTCCACTATTTAGGCACATCAGGGGGTCTCCAAACGTGACATTGAGCCACCATTGATTTCAGCCAATTTTGCATTCAAAATGTCAAATGGTGCTCCCTCCCTTCCAAGCCCAGACATGTGCCCAAACAGTGGCTAACCCCAACATATGGGGCATCAGTGTACTCAGGACAAATTGCACACCAACTTTTGGGGTCTAATTTCTCCTTTTACCCTTGGGAAAATAAAAAAATTGGGGGCTAAAGAATCATTTTTGGGGAAAAAAAATGATTTTTTATTTTCACGGCTCTGCGTTATAAACTTCTGTGAAGCACTTGGGGGTTCAAAGTGCTCACCACACATCTAGATAAGCTCCTTTGGGGGTTTATTTTCCAAAATGGGTTCATTTGTGGGGTGTTTCTACTGTTTAGGCACATCAGGGGCTCTGCAGACACAACATGACGCCCCCAGAACATTCCATCAAAATCTGCATTCCAAAATGGTGCTCCATCCCTTCCGAGCCCCGACGTGTGCCCAAACAGTGGCTCCCCCCACATATGGGGTATCAGAGTACTCAGGACAAATTGCACAACTTTTGTTATCCAATTTCTCCTGTTAGCCTTGTGAAAATAAAAAATAGCAGGCTAAAAATCATTTTTGAAGAAAACAAATGATTTTTTATTTTCACGGCTCTGCGTTATAAACTGGAAGCACTTGGGGATTCAAAGTGCTCAACACACATCTAGATAAATTCTTTAAGGGGTTTACCGTAACAACTTTGGGGGTCTAATTTCTCCTGTTAACCTTGTAAAAATAAAAATTTGAGGTCAAAAGATCCAAAAGATCATTTTTGTGGAAAAAAATGTCTAGTTTACAAAATGGTGTCACTTGTTGGGGGTTTCCACTGTTTAGGCCCATCAGGGGCTCTCCAAACGCAACATGGCATCCGATCTCAATTCCAATGAAATCTGCATTGAAAAAGTCAAACAGCGCACCTTCTGTTCCAAGCCCTGCCGTGCGCCCACATATGTATTGGTTTACTCCCACATATGTATTGGCGTATTCAGGAGAAATTGCACAACAAATTTTGGGGCTCATTTTCTCTTTTTACATTTGTGAAAATAAAAAAAAATTGTTCTGAAGTAAAATGTTTGTAATAAAAAAGTTAAATGTTAATTTTTTCCTTCCACATTGCTTCAGTTCCTGTGAAGCATGTAAAGGGTTAATAAACTTCTTGAATGTGGTTTTGAGCACATTGAGGGTTGCAGTTTTTAGAATGGTGTCACTTTTGGGTATTTTCTGTCAAATTGACCTCTCAAAGTGACTTCAAATGTGAGGTGGTCCCTAAAAAAAATGGTTTTGTAAATTTTGATGTAAAAATGCGAAATCGCTGGTCAACTTTTAACCCTGGTCAACAATTTAATCCTAACAAAAAAAAATTGTTTACAAAATTGTGCTGATGTAAAGCAGACATATGGGAAATGTTATTTATTAAGTACTTTTTGTGACATATCTCTCTGATTTAAGGGCATAAAAATTAAAAGTTTGAAAATTGCAAAATTTTACAAATTTTTCCCCATATTTCTGTTTTTTTTTCATAAATAAACGCAAGTCGTATCAAAGAAATGTTATCACTAACAGGAAGTAAAATATGTCAGGAAAAAAAAAACAAGGGAAAAATACCACCGCACCATGTCCAGACCACATAGTGACCTATAATACCACACACAAGGAACAAATACCGCCAGACCATGACCAGACCACATATTACCACCACAGTGACCGAATAATATCACATACAAGGAACAGCACCGCACCATGACCAGACCACATATTACCACCACAGTGACTGAATACTACAATACTGATCAGTAATAAAAAAAAACATGATACTATCACCATAAGTGCCATTATACACAGGAGATCTGTACTTAGTATGCAGTTTCTGTGTACAGGTAATACAGTGATCAATGGCATTATACACAAGGCCTCTATACAGTGTATAGTGTCAGTGTATAGGTGACACACTAACTCACCAGTGACGTCTCTAGGTGAAGTCCTTCATCTTTGCTTTTCATCTTTCATCCAGCACAGACCGCCATCACATCTTCCAGCCAAGGCTCGTCTCTGCAGGAAATAACACAGTTACCTAGAGCTCCACTTGCAGAACATATTACTTAATTTTCACAAGTTCTACATTACATCACATGAAGGAAAAAAGGCAACATAGTGTCACTCTACACAGTAATAGGACCGCCCTCCCCCCATTTAAAACAGTATACTCAAAAAATAAATACATCACTGCAGTAATAATATCCCTTAATTAGACCCTGTGGTAATAATTTCCCCCTTCCTAGCCCCCGTCTGTCTCATTCCTGGCTTCAGCCATCCGTTCTCCCATCCCGCCCTCATAAGTATCCATTCTGCCCCATCTGATCTCCCCATCCTGCCCCATCTGTCTCCACCGCATCTATCCTGCCCCATGATCCTGCGCGATCTGTCTCCAATCCTGCCCCATCTGTCTCCAATCCTGCCCCCAGTGTCTCCAGTCATGCCCCCATGTCTCCAATCCTGCCTCGTGTCTCCAATCATGCCCCATATCTCCAATCATGCCCCGTATCTCATTCTGCCCCTTCCTGTGTCTCACTGTCACATTCTGCCCCGTGTCCATTCAGGCCCCTCCTGTGTCTCACTGTCACATTCTGCCCCTATCGTGTCCAGCATTCTGCCCCATCGTGTCCAGCATTCTGCCCCCATCGTCTCCAGCCATCTGCCCCATCGTGCCCAGCATTGTGCCCCCATCATGACCAGCAATCTGCCTCATCGTGTCCAGCAATCTGCCCCATCGTGCCCAGCATTCTGCCCCATCATGCCCAGCAATCTGCCCCTCTCATAACCAGCAATCTGCCCCATCGTGTCCAGCAATCTGCCCCATCATGCCCAGCATTCTGCCCCCATCATGAACAGCAATCTGCCTCATCGTGTCCATCAATCTGCCCCATCGTGCCCAGCATTCTGCCCCTATCATGACAAGCAATCTGCCCCATCGTGTCAAGCATTCTGCCCCATCGTGAACAGCATTCTGCCCCCATCGTGTCCAGCATTCTGCCCCCATCGTGTCCAGCAATCTGCCCCATCGTGTCCAGCAATCTGCCCCATCGTGTCCAGCAATCTGCCCCATCGTGCCCAGCATTCTGCCCCCATCATGACCAGCATTCTGCCCCATCGTGTCCAGCATTCTGCCCCATCATGTCCAGCATTCTGCCCCCATCATGACCAGCAATCTGCCCCATCATGTCCAGCAATCTGCCCCATCGTGCTCAGCATTCTGCCCCTATCATGACCAGCAATCTGCCCCATCGTGTCAAGCAATCTGCCTCATCGTGCCCAGCAATCTGCCCCATCGTGCCCAGCATTCTGCCCCATCATGTCCAGCATTCTGCCCCATCGTGCCCAGCATTCTGCCCCATGTCCAGCAATCTGCCCCAGCGTTCAGCATTCTGCCCATGTCCAGCATTCTGCCCCCATGTCTCAGTCTCCCCCAGGCCCCCTGGATTGCCGCTCTTAAAAATAAAAAAAATAAAAAAAAGTTCTTCTTACCTGGCCGCGGTCCAGCGGCGGGCGACGCTCGCGCTCCCTCCACACTGCAGCGCGTCCCAGCCGGCGACTGACAGTGACGTCGGATGCCGGTGAGGTGCGCGCTGTGGCTGACGTCAGCTGCCAGCCTCCTATTGGCTGGCGGCTGTTAACTATTGACGTGCGGGCCGGCGGGCCCTCATTGTCAATAGCGTTTAGCTGCGGCAGTGCCGAGGGCCCGGTTTACCTACCGGTAGGGGCCCGGTGACAAGAGGAGACCGTGCTCGATGCGGGCCCCCTCTGCCCACCGGGCCCCATACACCAGTCAGGGCAGTAATGCCCTCATGGCGGCCCTGAGAGTTATAACCTCATAAAGTGACAGCGGTCAGAATTGTAAAAATTGGCCTGTCATTAAGCTGCAAATTGGCTCTGTCACTAAGGGGTTAAAATCACAGCATGGTGAAGGGCGGGGTGTCCAAGTCAGAAAAACTGGTATATTAGTAAGTAATGGAAAACTGACTGAACAAAGAACTAGTTTGAACTAGTGCAAACCAAAAACAACTCACATAGCAACTAAACAAAAAGGTTGCACTAAATTACACTAAAGCAAGTCGATGTGAAGTATGTGAAGTGTGAATAGCATAATGGCTTTTGAAATTTATGAAAAAACACATGAGATCATGTGGAATTTAGTGCAACCTTTTTGTTTATTTGCTATGTGAGTTGTTTTTGGTATGCACTAGTTCAGACTAGTTCTTTGTTCAGTCAGTTTTGCATTACTTACTAATATACCAGTTTTTCTGACTTGACCACCCCGCCCTTCACTATGCTGTGATTTTAATTACATCCAATCACACTTTGTTCCGACCTACCTATAAATATAGGCGTTACCAAGACATTAGCCAGAGGTAAGTGTTCACACTAGGCAGTTAGTTCAGGGATCCATCCAATCCATGAGATTACCTTGACGTTGGTGGATGGTCTCACAAAGTTTGGCCAAATTTTGTGCTAAGCATCTCATGTGTTTTTTCATAAATTTCAAAAGCCATTATGCTATTCACACTTCATATACTTCACATCGACTTGCTTTAGTGCAATTTAGCGCAACCTTTTACATTATTTGCTGTGTACACTGTGCATAAACAGAAAGTTGCCATCTGTGCCATCTGTGGTGGGGGTGAGGTTAGACAGAGTAGGAGGACTACATGACAGGAGACAACTAGTCCTCTAGTGATAATCACCTGCTGATAAAATACTAAATATATTAACACAACAACACACAGACCAGTAAGTGACACATAGCTCGAATCAGGCTGTCGGTTAACTTCGCAAAAACCTGGTGAAAGATTCCATTTATAGGCAAAAATAAAGAGCATTTTCATTTTGTATACAAGTCATGAACCATATGTGTCACTTTGCAGAATTTGTTGCAGAAACATCAACGAATACCATAAGACAAAAAGTGCTAATTATTTTTCTTATGTTTAAGAGCCACTTGACCTAGTGGCTGCTCAAAAGTGTCTCTTTTTGGCATCCTTCAAGCAGGTGTAGGTGTAAATACTTTCTACTTATACATAATAATAATCTTTATATAGCGCAAACATATTCCGCAGCGCTTTACAGTTTAACAGTTTCAAACACAAGTCATAAGTAACAACATTAACAATACAATAATTAAAGCAAAATAAGACGACCCTGCTCGTGAGAGCTTGCAATCTACAATGAGGTGGGGGAGATACAAAGTACAGGTGTGTATCTACAATGATGGTCCAGCCATCTTGAAGGGTTTGGTGGATAGAGATAGTGAATGAGCTACACACACACACTAAAGGCCCTTTTACATTTAGCGATGCACCAGCGATCCAACCAGCGATACGACCCGGTCAGGATCGCTGGTGCATCGCTAAATGATCGCTAGTGAGCTTTCATACAGAAAGATCTCACAGCGATGCAGCAGCGACGCAGCGCACGATACTTACCATTCACACACAGCGATCCTGCGTCCTCCCGCCCGCGTCCACGCGTCGCTGGACGTCACAGCAGGAAGTCTCAGCAGGAAGCGCCCGACGAGAAATGGAGCCGGACATTCTCGTGCGATCAGCGATGGACAGCGGGGGAGCCGGTCGCTGGTAAGTATCACACATAGCGATATCGCTAGCAATATCGCTATAACGTCACAAAACCAGTGACGTTTTAGCGATATTGCTAGCGATATTGCTTAGTGTAAAACCCCCTTAACACATAAAAGACTTTGATTAGGGAACGTGATAGGCCGCTCTCAACAAATGTGTTGTAAGGGAGCGCCTAAAACTGTACAAGTTGTGGCTGGTCCTAATGTCTTGGGGTAGAGCATTCCAGAGGAGTCTTGGAGTTGGGAGAGGGAGGTGCGGATTAGTGCAGAGGTTAGTTGAAAGTCGTTTGCAGAGCGCATCGATTGGCTAGGCAGACAGAAACGAGGGAGGAGATGTAGAGCTTGTGGGTGAGTACAAGTACTTTGAATTAGATCCTATAATGAATGGGCAGCCAGTGTAATGACTGGCAAAGAGCGGTCGGTCCGAGTACTGATTAGCCAGATGGATGACCCTGGCTGCTGCATCAAGGATGGACTGGAGAGGGGAAAGTCGAGTGAGGGGGAGGCCAATTATTAGAGCGTTACAGTAGTCTAGGTGGGAGTAGATCAATGCGACAGAGAGGGTTTTTGTTGTCTCCATGGTGAGAAAAGGGCGGATTCTAGAGATGTTATTTAAGTGTAAGCGGCAAGAGCGAGCAAGAGATTGCATATGGGAGGTGAAGGAGAGATTGGTGTCAAATATAACACCCAGACAGTGCGCCTGCTGCTGAGGTGTAATTATGGTGCCACCCACGGAGAGGGAAATATCAGATTTAGGGAGGTTAGTAGAGGCGGGAGCAGAAGAAGTTCAGTTTTGGAAAGGTTGAGTTTCAGATAGAGAGTGGACATGATGTTGAAGAGTCACTGGCGTTCTGTAGTACAGCGGGGGTAAGGTCAGGGGATGACGTGTATAGTTGTGCGTCATCAGCATAAAGATGGTACTGAAAGCCAAATCTGCTGATGGTCTGTCCAATTGGGGCTGTGTAGAGAGAGAAGAGAAGGGGGCCAAGGACTGAGCCCTGAGGTACCCCAGCAGTGAGAGGAAGAGGAGATGAAGTGGAGCCAGCGAACAAAACACTGAAGGAGCGGACAGAAAGATAGGAAGAGAACCAGGAGAGAGCAGCGTCCTTAATACCTAATGACTGGAGCCTAGAGAGTAGGAGAGTAGGTCATTGGCCACTTTGATGAGTGCAGTTTCAGTCGAATGTAGGGGGCAGAAGCCGGACTGTGAAGGGTCTAGGAGGGAGTGACTAGAGAGGTAACGGGTAAGGTGGGAGTAGACTAGGCGCTCCAAGAGTTTAGAGATGAAGGGAAGATTGGAGATTGGTCTGTAGTTGATTGTGCAGGATGGATCGAGAGCAGGTTTCTTTAATACTGGTGTAATGATAGAGTGTTTGAAGGAGGAGGGGAAAATGCCCTAGGAGAGGGAGAGATTAAAGATTGTAGTTAGGTGAATTGTGACAATTGGAGAAGATGTGAGGGAATGAGGTCAGTAGTGCATGTAGTCAGATGAAAAGAAGAGAGGAGCCTGGAGACGTCTTCTTCTGTGATGGGATCGAATGTGGAGAGTGAGCTAGGGGAAACGCAGGGAGGGATGGAAGTCATGGCACCTGGTGGCTGGGAGCAGATTTCCTGATGGATATTATCTATTTTCTTTATAAAGTGGGAGGTCAGGTCTTCAGCACAAATATCTGTGATAGGGGCTTTTGCCTTCAGCCTGAGGAGGGAGTGAAATGTGTCAAAGAGTTTCTGGGGGTTGTTGGCTACTGAGGAGATCAGGGTGGTGAAGTAGGTTGGTTTGGGGAGGTGGAGGGCAGAGTTATAGGTTCTTAACATAAATTTGAAGTGGATGAAGTCTTCTGGTGTGTGGGTTTTCCTCCATAAGCGTTCAGCACACCTAGAGCATAGCTGGAGAAATAGAGTTTGTGATGTGAGCCAGGGCTGGTTTACTCTGTGCTTGGAGGTTCTGGGGGTGAGGGTTGCATTTGGCACAGCTCGGCGCAGCATTAAAACGACGCATGCGCAGGCATCTGTATACATTCTCATGGCCTGCGTACCCAATGCTAAAGGAACTTAAAGGAGGAAGAATGGAGGAAGTATGCAGCCCTCCGCAGCCCTGCCGAACCCAAGTGTGAAATTAGCCTAAGAGTGTCATTGTAGTGGTGTACAGCCAGATCAGGACAGGAAAAAGAGGAGATTGGGGACAGTGATGAATGTAGGGACCCTGAAAGTGTATAAGGGTTAATGGCATGTAGATTTCTCAATGTATGGTAGGTAGGAGTGTGCCGGGGTGGGCGAGGATTTGTGAGCTTGAAGTAGAGAATGTTGTCAGAGAGGGGAAGCGGTGAGTTATCTAGGTAGGAGATTGAACAGAGCCAGACAAAGACCAGGTCAAGGGTGTTACTTTCTTTGCATGTCTCGGAGGTTGAGAGCTGTGAGAGGCCTAGAGAAGGAGTTAGTGATAGAAACTGGCATTCAGATGTGGAAGTGGGGCTGTTAATGGGGATATTGAAGTCTCCCAGGATAAGGGTTGAGAGTTCTGAGGACATGAAGTGCGGCAGCCAGGCAGAGAAATGATCAAGGAAGTGGGTGGGTGAGCATATGTAAAATGTCTAGTCTGTGCCAGACAAATCAATACAACGTTGCAGTTAATAACTTTATTTTCCTGATGGAGTCTAGGGGTGAAACATGCCATTGGTTTCCCTCCCTGTAGCATACAACAAAGCCTACTGACTGAGGTTTATGTTGGGGAAATCTTTAGACGCATACCCATCACGTGAAAGATATAAAGTGGTATAAAGTGGTATGAATAACAATGTTAGAGTGATTTCTATATAATTTATCCAAATTATAAGGCTGGGTTCACACGTAGCGGAACTCTTGCGGAAATTACCGCGAGAATTCCGGAATTCCATTCCGCAGGAAAATCGCATTTTAAATTCCCGCGATTTTCCCACGGAAAAACTAGCATTTTGCAAGCATAATTAGCTTGCAGAATTGCTAGCATTTTCCAAGCGATCTGTAGCATCGCTTGGAGAACTGATTGACAGGTTGGTCACACTCGTCAAACATATCACTTACCAGTGATAATTGATGCATCAAATCTGTGTTTGTTGTCACTCTAGATGTACACATGAGTTGGTCGTTCTTAGTGTAAAATAGGGGTCAATAGGACTCATTTAGGGACAGACGACGCGGGGTGAGGATGCCTATTATTCAGATATTTTAGGGAAACAATCCCTGAGGCAAGGAAAAGATCACTTTTTTTCAGGATCCTTTCTAAAACTTTTTTTTCCCACTACTTTATGAATTTAAATAAGTTGATAAAATGGGTTCCATCATCAGAAAATATATTTTTTTATATCAGGATTTTGCTCTAGACTTATTTTTATCTGTTTTACTATTATGTTGGATGGGACTTCATATAAACAAAATCTTGAAATATTCCAGTTTTTCTGCTGGAGTGCACACAACCTGACTTTTCCTTTTATCCGCAGCTCATTTTTCAGCTTTGCCGTGTAGAAAGGGGTAGAATTAGACGATGCTGAAGTTGGTTTCTTATTCAGCAATTTTTTCTTTTCTGTTTTTTTTTTTATAAGTTTAACAACAAAAAATAAGCATCACAATAATAACATACAATGCAGTGAGGTGCCCTGATGTGAATACACTTAAAAACAGCTACAAAAATTATAAAACTGGCTCAAACATGAGCATTAAAGTGGGCACTGAAGGGCGTTAATGAAAGGGTTAACTGACTTTGGGCCACTGATATCACACTAAGAATACACAGACAGTGATGCCCCTCATCAACCCAGGTCCTTACAGCCTAGCCCAAATGGGTTCTGGGCAAATGTGAGGTGGTCCCTAAAAAAAAGGTTTTGTAAATTTTGTTGTAAAAATAAGATATCACTGGTCAAATTTGAACCCTTATAACTTCCTAACAAAAAAAAGTTGTTTCCAAAATTGTGCTGATGTGAAGTAGACATGTTGGAAATGTTATTTATTAACTATTTTGTGTGATATGACTCTGATTTAAGGGCATAAAAATGAAAAGTTTGAAAATTGCAACATTTTCTAAATTTTCCCCAAATTTCCATTTGTTTAAACAAATAAACGCAAGTCATATCAAAGAAATTTTACCACTATCATGAAGTACAATATGTCATGCAAAAACAGTGTCAGAATCACTAGGATCCGTTGAAGCGTTCTAGAGTTAAGACCTCATAAAGTGACACTGGTCAGAATTCAAAAAATTGGCCCGGTCACGAAGGCAAAAACAGGCTCTGGCGCAAAAGGGTTAAAACTGTGGGTATTGCGAATTAATCGAATTGTCCTGGGTAGTGCATTCTAAAGATTTGGTGCAACATGCAAGAAGTCTTGGAGATGGGAATGGGAGGTTCGGATAATTGAGGATTTTAGTTTTAAGTCATTAGCAGAACAGAGGGCCTGGTTAAGGTGGTAGACTGATACGAGGGAGATGTGGGGGGTGCTGAACTGTGGAGCGCTTTGTGGGTGAGAGTGATAAGTTCATATTGAATTCTGTATCAGATGGACAACCAGTGCAACAACTGGCACAGGGTAGAGACATTGGTGTAGTGGTTGGAAATAAATATGATCTTGGCTGCTGCATTCAGGACAGATTAGATTCAGGTCACGAAGAATCCGTGAAAAAAATATGGAGTAGCTTATATAGGCCCTGGGATAGGTTCCAAGAGGATAGGATATTTTGTTACAGTTTCCTGCTGTGGACCTTTGATCATGGAATGACGTCTATAAAAGAGGTTAAAAAACCCAGGACTCTCATGGCTTTTAGAATTGGAAATTCATGTTGGAAACTATTTTAAGGGACTTTGCTGAGATAGTCCATATGTCATTTGATTATTATAAAGCCTAGGCTTTTATGATTTCCAAAACAAGTTGGGACTGTCATTCAGTGCCTTGGGACTCTGGGTACTAAACAGGTCCATAGAACTAGGGGCGCCCTAGTCTATCCCTGTCCCTCCCGGATTACTCCTGAAGGTGGAGATGCTGGGTTCATGTGCCTTGCTATGCTCCTATATAAAACCTGATCTATCTCCTCTCCCACCCAGGGAGGTGGGAGGCCGAAGTGTATAGAATAACACTAACCAGACCAACAAGGGAAGACAGACAGGGATAAATGAAAATAACAATCTATCAATCATACAAAATGCACTCACCAAACAACAGAGTAGAACTTAGGGGAGTTAAACGAACAAGAAACCAAATAGGAGAGGATGAGGATGTGCACACATACAAAACTCCAAGCAAAAAAAAATTGTGACTTACCCACAGAGGACATATGCTCTTTAGTTTCCCGGCGGCAGTTTGCAGTTATGTAAGGATAGACAAGTACCCACAAAATGACCCTTCCCACCAAAGAAAAAAACACACTCCCCATTTACACTGAGCTGCAGGAGCACCAATAAAACGAGTTGTTCCCCAACTGCATGGATTCCTTGGTTGACTGAGCCCTAGGTTTCCTTGGTCCCAGGAGCCCCAAAAATGAGGTATCTCTTTGTCACTGCGAAGATGTGGAGATGGCAGTCCACACGGATAGCCAAAGACATGGCCGCCTCCAGGGAAACCAGGGTCTTGTACAGTGCAAAGACATACTTTATCTTCACAGAAAGCCCCTGACAGAACTGACTACGGAGTGCGGGGTCATTCCACTTAGTATCCATGGACCACCTTTGGAATTCAGAGCTATACTCCTCTGCTGACCGGTCTCCCTGCTGAAGCTGATGTAGTTTAGATTTAGCCAGAAAGACGCGGTAGGGGTCGTCATATATATGAGCCAGAGCCTGAAAAAATTCCTCAACCGTCCAAAGCGACTGATAGTCAGATGGAAGAGAAAATGCCCAGGCTTGGGGGTCACCTGGAGGAGAAAAATTACGATCCCCTCCCATTGTTCCTCAGTACCTAAGGAGTGAGGATGTACCTTATTTTGCAGATTATAAGACACACTGGATTATAATACACACCCCTAATTTTGAGGAGAAAAATAGTAAAAAAAAAATTTTTTAATAAAAAGGTGGTGCTTTTTATAATCTATGTGTCTTATTGCTTAGCGGGGGTGGTGGCTGCGGTGAAGCGAGGTCTCAGGGTCACTGCTGGAGGAGGCAAGAGTGGAGCGTTGCTGCAGGCCGCAAGCTGGGATGAGGGGGTGTTCCAATGTGCGCTGCTGCAGGTGTTCGGTGGTGCGGGGGCTCTGCTGACATTTTGTGAAAGCCCAGAGACCCCGCACTTACATGGTTTACTGCCCAGTAGACTCTGGGAAAACGGCTGCCGGGGGCGGCACATGTGCAGATGGAGATCTTGCCACCAAGATCTCGGGAGATGAGAGCTCAGAATCCTTGTCAATCGCAGTGAAGACCCAGGAATCTGAGCTGGTTTTATCCAGTGAGAAGTAAAGATGAATAATCTTTCACCCATGGGAAATGCTGGGCAAACAGGCACTATTAAAACCAAATGCCTATCTGAGGCAAAACCTTCCGGCTGTACCGGGGCAGCGGATCAGCAGGATGACAAGGGACAGTTGTGCAGGCACAGACTGCTGAAGGGTTGACTGCTTAGCATGAGAAGGGTGAAAGGTCTGTGCATACGCAGGACTACAACAAAATGGCAATTTTTGAAAGGAAACCGATGCGTGAACGTAACATGGAAATATGGGTATAAATATTGTGTGTCTTCCAAGGTATGCTGCCATAGCCCATCCATATTTAGAAAAACAACAACCCCCAGATAAATTCAGCTCTACAGCATGGGAATATATTGAAGAGTCATGTAGGAAAGTGGGCAGGAAACTGAGACCACGAAGTGTTCCAGTTTTTTGTGCAATAAATCATGAATCAACCTGTATGTGAAGGGAAAACACACAGTAAAAAGATGACACCCATCCAAAGACAGAAGGAAAAACGTATGGTTTATTGTGTACATAGGTCTTATAGGGAACATACTGTTGACAATCTATATTAATCATTGTTAAATAACATATGCACTGTCCTATAGGGCTCAACCAAACTTAACCCATTACTGTGCTCCAGAAGGATGATCAGGAATATGTCAATTTTTTCAAGGTTATTTTCTACTTGCAAACTACTACACTTGTTATATAAAACGGTTTCTCAGGAAAACAGAAGTTGTTCCCAAAGATAGTTATTTTAAGATATTAGTTGTAATGTTCCTAAGAACTTAGGTTGTAATACTACTTTGCTTTGTGTGGAAACAAAATAGGACTCCCGTAGATGTGCCTCACCCTTCTACTGTACCTCCATTTGCCTCCAATTTCATAACAATGGGTATAGAGGGTTTTTCTCTGCAAGATTATGAATCATGCAGAAAAAGATGGCATTGTCTTATTAGTCTCCACATACATTGGCCTATAAAATTATTGACCCCCCCTTGGTATTTTTCGTGTTTTGCTACCTTACAACCTGGAATTTCCGTATTCTTTTAGGGTTTGCATCAGTTCATGTAAAGAACATGCCTACAACTGTGAATATTTTCATTTTTTGTGAAGCAAACAACATATAGGACAAAATAACTGAAAAATTCAGAGTGCATAACTACTCACCCCCCTAAAGTCAGTACTTTTGTAGAGCCGCCTTTGGCGGCAATTACAGCTGCAAGTCGCTTTAAATAAGGGTCTATGAGCTTTCCACATCTTACCACTGGGATTTTTGCCCATTCTTCAAGGCAAAACTGCTCCAATTCCTTTAAGTTAGATTGTTTCCTCTGGTAAACAGCAGTCCTCAAGGCTGACCACAGATTCTCAACTGGATTAAGATCTGATTTTTGACTAGGCATTTCCAAAACATTTACACATTTCCCCTTAAACCATTTGAGAGTTGGCTTAGCAGTATGTTTTGGGTCATTGTCTTGTTGGAGAGTGAACCTCCGTCTCAGTCTCAAATCACTGATAGATTGAAACGGCTCAAGAATATCCCTGTATTTCACACCATCCATCTTCTTCTCAACGTGGACCATTTTCCCTGTCCCTGCTGCCAAAAAACATCCCCACAGCATGATGCTGCCACCACCTTGTTTCACTGTGTGGATGGTGTTCTTGGGTAGATGAGCTGTGTTTGTTTGGCACCAGACATATCATTTACCTTGGTGGCCAAATAATTCAATTTTGGTCTCATCTGCCCAAAGCACCTTTATACATACATAATGGGAGTGTTCCACATGTCTTTTGGCAAACTCAAAACGAGCCTTACAATTTTTGTGTGTAAGTTAAGGCTTTCTTCTGCCCACTCTCCCATAAAAGCTTATTGTGGTCGTATGGACAGATACGTCAGTCTTTGCTTGGGAACTCTGCAGCTCCTTCAGAGTTCTATTTGGTCTCTGTGTTGCCTCTCTGATTAATGCCCTCCTTACCCGGGCTGAGACTTTTGGTGGGTGGTGCTTTCCTAGAAGGTTTGTTGTGGTACCATGCTCTGTTTGATGATAATGAATTTGATGGTGTTCCGGGAATCATCAGATTGGGATTTTTTTTATAACCCAACCCTGACTTTTACTTCTCAACAACTTTGTCCCTGACTTGTTTGGAGATCTCCTTGGTCTTTATGGTTGTGTTTAGTTAGTGGTGCCTCTTGCTCAATGGTGTTACAGCCTCTGTGGCTTTCAGAGAAGGTGTGTATATACTGACAGATCATATGACACTTAGATTACACACAGGTGGACTTCCTGTCACTAAGCAAGTGACTTATGAAGGTAATTGCTTGCACCAGAAATTTTAAGGGGCTTCATCGCAAAAGGGGGTACACATATGCACATGCCAATCTGTAGTTATTTGATCCCATAAATTTAACTAATAAATATATTTTTCTCACTTCACCAATGTAGACTATTTCGTGCTGATGCATCACACACAAATCGGATTACAAAAATATTTATTTAAACACAGGATGTAATATAATAAAATAGGTAAAAAGTCAAGGAGATGAATACTTTCACAAGCCACCGTATATGGAGATGTTCAGTAGACACTGCTTGCACTGGGCTTTGCTGTGTACATGAACCCTTAAGCCATGTTCACATCTTCAGTATTTGGTCAGTATTTTACCTCAGTATCTGTAAGCCAAAACCAGGAGCGGGTGATAAATACAGAAGTGGTGACGTGTCTCTGTTATACTTTTTCTACAATTGTTCCACTCCTGGTTTTGTCTTACTGATACTGAGGTAAAATACTGACCAAATACTGAACGTTTGAACGTGGTCTTAGATTGTATCACTGTGCAACACTTCTGCCCAGGGTTGGAATCCTTCCTGCTTAACTGCTGAGATGAAATGCAATTCTGAAAAGTAGAAATACTCAGTACTAGAATTACTCATTCACTCCATTAGGGAAGTTAACAAAAAGTGTGACTCACAACTGCAAAACTGCAAAAAGGAGACCAAAGAAGCTGTCAAAAAGCAAAACTGCCTACCCCAGTCACCCTCTACAGAACATAGTTATACAGTACGTGTCATGATGACAGGAAACTACCTAATTGTCGATAAATATGTTTCACAATTGTGCTGACATGTGGATTATATAAATGGCATTGATTTATTCATAGCAAAACATAAATTATATAATGGATAAACTGAAAGTATAAACTGGATACTGTGTTATCAGACCTATTAAATGTCTGTGGACTTTGGTAAAAAGCTGTGGAATGAGCTAAACAGTATCTTGATAACACTGAAAATGTCTCCATCCTCAAAGAGCGAAGTCATTGTACACAGTTTATGGCGGCATTAGGCGAAAAAAAAAAGTGGTGTTTCAGAGAAAAACATACTTTAAATGCCGCTTTGGATTGAGATAGTGCTGTAGACTAGTCAGACAAGCGAGTCCACGGCTGCTTTTCCCCGATCACCGCCCTGGAATGACAGGTCTCTGCCTATGTGTGTGTATAGTTTGAGTCCAATCGATCCAGTGCAGGGGAGAAGCTGCCAAGGACCCGCCTGTCCTACTAGTCTAAAGTGGGGCTCGGCCTCTGGCAGCTTTTAAGGTGTATTTTTCTCTGAAATGCTGGAGCGTTTCAGAGTCAAACATACCTGGCTAAGGTCATACAAGCAATGCCTGATACATGCTGCCCCTGCAGAACCTCCCACTCCCGTCTCCAAGACTTCTCACGTGCTGCGCCAATTCTTTGGAATGCACTTCTCAGGATAATTTGATTACTCTCCATTACCCACAGTTTTAAGTGTGCCCTAAAAACGCAGTTCTTCAGACTACCGCCTCCACACATCTAACTATCCCTGTGTTGCCTATTCAAAATGTTCTTCATAACCAGGATCCTTGTATCTTGGTCTCACACGCTTTATAAATTTAAGAGCTCTCTGTGTCTATACTCTTACACATTCTGGTTGGTGACCAGTTAATGCAGCATTACATAAACAACCATCAGAACAATGAAAGCAATTGTTACCCTCCACCTTTCGTGTCTCCCTTTTTCCTCATAGATTGTAAGCTTGCGAGCAGGGCCCTCACTCCTCTTGGCATTTGTTATGATCTATGTGATTATTGTTATGCTGTAATATCTATTGTCTGTAGAAGTCCCCTCCAAAATGTAAAGTGCTGTGAAATATGTTGGCGCTATAGAAATAAAATAATTATTATTATAATTATTATATTGGCTGGCAGGTTTCCTTTAAGAGCATAATATACTTTCTTTTTTGGGCATTTCAAGTGCCCCTTTGCCTTTTTGTGTTGATGGATTTAATCCTTTGTTTCAGAAAAGGAGATGTATTATTCCATGCAGGCCATTCAAATAAATGACCATCCATATAATACATAGATATAGTAAACTCACCAGAGCCATAGCCAGTTTTTACAGTGGGTATCCTTTTCTGGAGGCCATATGCCCTAAACATGCCTGTCTTTGGATCAAAACCTAGATCTGTGAAAACATAACTATTTAACCTAATATTGGTGTGAGGTTGAAAACAATTCACTGTTTTTGTAAGTTTCCATGTTAGGCTCAGGTCATTCTATGATTTGTTAGGCCACGTTCACATGCTCAGTATTTGGTCAGTATTTTACATCAGTATTTGTAAGCTAAAACCACTTCTGCATTTTTCACCCACTCCTGGCTTCCAAATACTAATTTGAAATATTGACCACATACTGAACTTGTGACCAAAGCCTAGAGACAGAGACGTTGTCTGGCAAATATCAGGGGAAGATAAGGATTGACAAGTTTGATTCAACTGCCCTGTCCTTTTGTTTTGCATGCAGATAACCTGCTGCCACATGGGTCTGGCAGTGAGTTAAGGCCCTGTCTCACATAGCGAGATCGCTGAAGCGTCACCAATTTTGTGACGCAACAACGATCTCGCTACATGTAACACGCAGCGGCGACCAACCCCCACTGGATATCGCTGATTGTGCTCGAATGTCCTAGTCCATTTTTTCATCGTCCCGCTGGCCAGCACGAATCGCAGTGTTTGACGCCGATGAGCGACCTCGTTGGCGATGCAGAACTCATGGACGCAGGCGGGAGTCGTCAGAATAGCTGCTGTGTGACAAGGTACTAAGGACCGCCGAGGTCGTTATACGGATCGCTGGATCTCTGCTGCGTCGGTGAGTAGATCTGTAGGTTTGACAGCTCACTAGCGACCATTTAGCGACGCACCAGCGATCCTTACCAGGTCGTATCGTTGTTGGGATCGCTGGTGCGTCGCGTCGTCTAACGGTACCCTTAAGGCCCTGATAGACACAAGACTAATGATGGACAAATCTGCCAATATCAGCAGGTTCAGCCAGCCAACTGATCATCTGGCGAGATGTCAATCACTCATGTTCGGTTTCGGCCTGCTGATCGTTTTGTTATTCTGGAAATTAGCCACTGCTTGACATGTGACATGTCTGTCAACAGCTTTCTCATAGAGAACACAGGAGTGCTCGGCCGAATGGGTGTTCTTGTATTTGGGAGAGACAGCCAAGATGGCTGCCAGACAAATGATCGGCTGAAGCATCATTTGGCCAACAGACATCCAATGTGTATGGCCAGATTAACTCCTCTCAACCCATAGTGAACATATGAACTCTCAGCCGGGTTGTCATGTCTAGGGTAGACTTACGGTAGGCGAGATAGCTGGCAGGGGAATGCAGTTATCTAATGTATATGGGCACCAAAACATCCAAGATTTGTATCTTGACCAACATACATACTGTATACAGTGTTTTAGAGGGTAAAAAGAGCCAGATACACATCACATTTCTATTCAGTTTCCTTGGCTTTGTGGCTTATTGCACAATAATGTTCTTTTTCTTCTGTAAGAAGACTGAATCTCAATGTGTCTGTTGCTCGGAGGTGACCTCATGATGCTCTAAGAGGAAGCATTAGTCACGTGATCGTGGCTAGTTTGAACTCGTTTCCAGTTGGCCAGGGAACCTTTCTCAATAAGCCACACAAATAGGATGTATACATACAAAGTCTAGTGTTCGGTGAAAGCAGAGAGGGTCTGCTTCTTCAATAGCTCCAGTTTCAAGAACCTTGAAAGCAAATAAATGCTTGTTATATATGAAAAGAGTCACAAGAAAATACCCATAATACTAAATAAAAGCAGACAGTTGGGCCATTGCTGCTATTTATTTGAATATTCAAAATTAGCATTTGGCCTGAGGAAATCTTCACTAACAGGATCAGTATGTGTAACATGTTTTCCATTGAGACAATGCAAGGAATCTCAATCACACAAGTGTTTTGTCAGTTTAGACCTATAACACTTTCTTGTGCTTCACCAAAGAACCTTAAGCAGAAACACTAGGTCACCTCGGGCGTTTTCAGGTTGATTTCCTGTTAAGGCATTTTACAGCAAAATCCAATTCACAACTGATATTAATGACCCCTGAGGGCACAGACCATACATCATATTTTAGGTGCGGCATTTCTGTGGCTTTTTTTTATCCTATTGCCTTTAATAATGTGAACTCAATAGCATAAAACTTTACACAAGTGTTCTGTATGATTTTTAGGAACATTTCTATTAAGACTGATATCATAGCATTTTCATGGCTATGGAATAGTGGTAGAGATGAGCAAATCAATTTGCAAAATAATATCAGGGGGGGGTAAGGATTGGCAAGTTTGATTCCACTGCCCTGTCCTTGCTCCAGTGGCCACATCAGTAGTCCACAGCCGCTGGAACCCCCGATTTCTGATTTTTAGGCCCAGTGCAACACCCTCATTGTCATTACATACGCATAACATCACGTTGGGCCTCTTCAAATGGTTGTCCTGTACTAGAACAACCACTTCTCAATCTCGATGCTTTCCCCCATTAAAATAAAAAGACCTATACTCACCTCCCGTGCGGGAGCCATTCCACCAGTGACAGCACTCACGCTCCCAGGGCTCACATGAGGTTGTTACGGCACACACGAGCCCTGTTCTCAATAAGTACCAGCTTCACTGTCGCCACTTTCAGATGAATAAGTAATCAAGAGAAAGTCAGAGTTGGGGCTGGTCACTCACTTCCTCTTGATTATTTATACTTCTGAAGGTAGGGACAGTGACTCCAGCGCTTATTGGGCTCACATGACGTAACAACCTCACGTGAGCCCCAGGAACATAAGTATCGACACCACTGAAATGGCACCCACACAGCAGGTGAGTATAGGTGTTTAATTTTAACCAAGGCAAACACTCAGATTGAGAAGAAGTTGTCGACTACTAGGATAATCAGAATCAGAATAAGCACAGGAAATTCCAGTAGGTAGGAGGCAGTTCTCAGGGCTTAAGCCCAGGGGCTACAGGCTACTGGTGTGACAACTGGACAAGGGTCTTGTGAGTCAGTTCTCTATTCTCTAGATAGCATTTGTGTCAACTTTTCATCATGTTTTGATTTGTTCATATTTTTGTTGGAGGTTTCATTAAGAGCTTCATGTTTGAGAAGAGGAACAGCAATTATGTGTGTTCGAACAGCTGCCATCCGCTGAGCAAACTATACAGGATCCACTTGGAATTTGCTGATCGGGGCATTAACAGGATTCACCCTAGTCCCCCCAAAACTCACCTGATTAATCTTTGCATCTTTTTGAAAGGGGAAACGAGTCAAAATGATGGTACAGACTTCCAATAAGTATGCCAATGTTTTCTACATGTATGCTATTTGGGCCACCTTGCTTTAAGATGAGTGTACTGATTTCAGATGAGTATATTAACTTTTTTCTACATTTGGGATGTTATTTGTGGTCCCTTGATATATTATGTCTATTTATGACTATTTTAATGGTGACTTAGGGGATATGTCTTGCCAAATTTGACATAGGGCTTCTACCGGACACATCAGGGCGAGTTGATGTTAAGCAGGGCATCATTTACGTACATTTTATTGAGGATGCCAATCTCTGCTGACAGGCAGGGGCTATTTTTTAGCGTATAAGAAGGTTTTTCAGCACAGAAGAGCAGAAGAGCTTAACATTAGTTTTTACTTGGCGAGAACAAAGTACCAAGCAACTGTTCCAATTCATTTTATCAGTAATTCGATGTAACCCCTGATTCTATATATTTTGATGTTTGGATATTGTTTTGTGCCATTTGGACCTAGATATTACAATTATTGCACATATCATACCCAGTTATTCCCTAATATAGAAGATCCACCTTACATGTGATACTCTGTTATCCAATTTTGAACTCCTTCTTTCTGTTTCTAGATCACTAATAATTGTTTTTTTATGTGTATCTAATAAATTGTGTTTTTATGAACAGTTGTTCTGTGAAAATCTTCTGCCTCTACCACAGCTTGAGAAACTCTACTGTGCTTTTTCTTTAAAAGTCCATTTATTTGTTTTACATACACATTACTATGTGGTGGAACGATGGTCACACGTGGGACTTGGGACTTCAATTCTTAAAATTGGTGAGGGGTCCACTAGTTGTTCTCCATTTGACCATATATTAATCACTTATCCCATCGAAAGGTGATACATTTATTTCGTGGGAAAACATATTTTCAAACTAGCCACTACCACATACATGGCCATGGAGGACTTTGAAATGATAATCCCTCAAAATTCTTATGTCTTCTATCTGTTGCTGCATTCCCCATAAATAAGTATTTTATTCCACATGCAAATGAAGCGTCCATACATGCGGTTTGGGGAGGTGTTGGATGGGGTAACATCAGACCAGGATTTCATCCTAAGGGCTCATACTCACTTGCGAGAGACTCGCACGATTCTCGTGCGAGTCTCTCGCATGAAAACCCGGCACTGCCACCGGCACACTGACCGGAGCATGCGGCTACATGTATTTCTATGCAGCCACACGCTCTGGTCCCAGTGCCGGCGGCAGTGCCGGGTTTTCATGCGAGAGACTCGCACGAGAATCGTGCGAGTCTCTCGCAAGTGAGTATGAGCCCTAACAGTTTTTGTCTAATCTGTAAGGACTCTGGAGCTGGTTGAGACATTTGCTTTAACTGCCTAAACTATATCATGCCAGACATTAGGCGGTCACATTGAGAACGTGTGGGTTTATGCGTATTAAAAAAACACAAGGATAGCCCAATATTCAAGAAAAAACAAGATCACTCATGTCAAACAATATTTAAGTGATAAAAATGCCAAAAGTGCATCCATTTCCCAATATCAAATATGGTAAAGAGAATTCTGTGATTTATTGTTTCAACTTGTCCATAAAAAAACCCACAACTTACTCAATTATTTGCAGCAGTGCTGTAGAAATGACGTTATCGCTGCAGCTGATCAACAAAAAATGGAGAATGAGTGGAGAGGCATCATTGGAATCTGGTGGTTGAGGAAATGATCAGTTAGTTGTTTTATATGTCATTGAGCCTATGGGCTAATATTTGAAATAGGACAATGCCTTTAAGCTTCCTCAGCAACACAAATATACTGTATTATTAATGGATTGTTCTTGTGACAGCCTTTATATTCATCTTATAGGGGCCGAGGGGAATGGGAATATTAGGGAAACCTTCTCTGTGCACCCACGTGGCTTGTCCCACGTACAATATTTGAGAATAGACATGTATCCAGTTTTATAACAAAATGTATCATTTGGTTGTACTTATCCTCAGACTAATATATTATGACAGTCTCTGTTGACCATCACATTTTTTCTCCATCACTTCCTGGAAGCTTTGTGCTCTGTTGCGAGGTTAACATAATTCTTCCTGCTCAGACATTTGCAACCTAATAAACCACAGCCCATCCTGAGCGGTTGAACAAGGAGATAACCCCTGAGTGTTTACTACTACAACATAGTACTTATACTTGTCAAGACAGGACATGTACACCAAGTTTAGACCAGAAAATTCAAGTATCGGTCTCTTGTCATCATGAGCCAGCAACTTCACGCTATTGATTATGATGATGCTATTTTCGTAGTGGCCTCCTAAGCAATATGAACAAGTCCTTGGGAGGGATATTTCTAAGCATTTTGGTATTTTACTGATCAAATACAATAAAATTGTATTATTTTACCTCTGTGTTATTTGTGCATTAAAGCGTATTTATTCACAGTGCTATAAACATTTTAAGGGCTTCAATAATTTTTACTAAGTAGGATTAAACTAAATATTTTTAGTGCTTTACTGCTATATGGTGTAGAATGAGTAGGGAGAAGACATAGTACTGTGGATGCCGGAAAGTGTAAGACTAAACGGCCATAAATTGTGATCAATAATATATATTATATATCATGATCCACATAATAGGACAATCCAATAAAAAGGACACTGCACATTCAATAGAAGCTACCCAAGAAGAAAAAGCAGTCAAAAATCCATAAAAACATAATTTTTATTAAATAATGTAAAATATTATATAAGGACATACGGTGTGTGATGGGGAAAACAGAAATAAAGAGCAAAATGGTCAACAACGGAGACCAGCCACACTGCAAGCATCGCTCCAAGAATAAACGTATTATAATAAACAAAATAGCAAAAGTCAGACAGGGAAAAAATGGCACATATTGTTATGGCAAGGAGTGTATTAAACATCACCATATAGCCAAAGGATGGTATCCTATTCCATGGCACACTACCCTGCCCATAAAAGACACATGACATCCATAACTGATGCTATGTAAAGCATCAGAAACAAGAGCAAAAGTAACTAGTTATACCTGGAAGCAGTGGTGGCAGTGGGGTCGGTCCAGTCCCCGACGCGCGTTTCGGAGCCAAGAGACTCCTTCCTCAGGGGGCGTTGGCGCCCCCTGAGGAAGGAGTCTCTTGGCTCCGAAACGCGCGTCGGGGACTGGACCGACCCCACTGCCACCACTGCTTCCAGGTATAACTAGTTACTTTTGCTCTTGTTTCTGATGCTTTACATAGCATCAGTTATGGATGTCATGTGTCTTTTATGGGCAGGGTAGTGTGCCATGGAATAGGATACCATCCTTTGGCTATATGGTGATGTTTAATACACTCCTTGCCATAACAATATGTGCCATTTTTTCCCTGTCTGACTTTTGCTATTTTGTTTATTATAATACGTTTATTCTTGGAGCGATGCTTGCAGTGTGGCTGGTCTCCGTTGTTGACCATTTTGCTCTTTATTTCTGTTTTCCCCATCACACACCGTATGTCCTTATATAATATTTTACATTATTTAATAAAAATTATGTTTTTATGGATTTTTGACTGCTTTTTCTTCTTGGGTAGCTGCTATATGGTGTGTAGTGCAGCGGTATCCAAAACTCACATGAACACAGCCTCACACAGGTGGAGCTCTTCAGAGCCTTCTGCTCTGCACTCCTTAAACCAAACTAAAGGCCCCTTTACATTTAGCGATGCACCAGCGATCCAACCCGGTCAGGATCTCTGGTGCACCGCTAAATGATCGCTAGTGAGCTGTCACACAGGCAGACCTCACAGCGATGCAGCAGCGACGCAGCGCACGATACTCACCTTTCACACACAGCGATCCTGGCGTCCTCCCGCTCGCCTCCACACATCGCTCGTCGTCACAGCAGGAAGCCCCAGCAGAAAGCCGACGACGAGAAATGGAGCCGGACATTCTCGCGCCGTCAGCGATGGACAGTGGGGGAGCCGATCGGAGGTAAGTATCACACATAGCGATATCGCTATAACGTCACAAAATTGGTGACGTGCTAGCGATATTGCTATGTGTAAAACCCCCTTAACACTGACACTGGCCCTGACACACCCAAACCCTTTACTGCAGGGCTTTCAACTGGAATCTGTGGCCATGGGCCACATGGAAAACCCAGGCCGGGAATGAAACGGAGTGCACCACTACCATGCTGTAGTCCGTTTCAAAACACAAAAGCCCAGAGGAGGTTTTCCCTTTACTAAGTAGGATTAAACTAAATATTTTTAGTGCTTTACTGCTATATGGTGTGTAGTGCAGCGGTATCCAAAACTCACATGAACACAGCCTCACACAGGTTAAATCTGCCTTGGACAACCAGCATGTCCAAGACTTATACTCACTTTAGTCTGCATTGCAACCACAGCTATGCTTGTGACTGCAATGCACTCTCATGGCCTCAATACGCCTCCGTGTGCATCCTGGGGAAAACACACAGTGACCCCTTATGGGTCACTGCCTCACAAGTGCCTAAGTAGTAAAGCAAAATAGTGCCCGAATATTAGATCTATGCAATTCTCAACTAATATGGTTAAATAGTGCACAAAATGAAGGGTAATATAGCATCATTATAGTATTGAGAAAAACCCATACTTTGAGCCGAAACGTCAGTGAAGCCCTTATGGGCTATTAAACCACCATATTTTTTCTAAAAAAAGGAGTACTATTTTCATTTTTTCATACTACATCATTATAGTATAGATATACAGTGCGCAAGCATGACAACCATTTCCATTAATCATTATTGGTGATGTTTCTACAGTTATAAAGAGCCTCCTAATGGAGAGCTGTCCCTTCTCGTGACCCCTATACACATGTACGCTCAGCACTGATGTGTTCTGAATTAATGAAGAGAGTAATCGTGCATTTATACTGCCAGATTATTGTGAACGTAGGATCGCTTGTTTCACGATAATCTTTCAGTGTACACAGGCTGCCGATCACCTGAAATGATCTTTTGATCTTCATTCTTGGAATTGCATTGTGTTGTGTGTTGTGTAAACAGGATCTGTGCTGCCGAGATAAATGGCAGTCTATGTGAACTTTTTTTAATCAAATTTTTTTTATTGATTTTTATAAAGATTTACACAAAGGAAAAACGGAAAAAACAACAACAACCGGACAAACATTAGAGAAACACAGTTCTCCACCCCCCCGACCTTAAGGAGCATTAATCATGAGTTATTTATACATCTTGGCTCTGCAAAACCAGCATAATTAGACAAATAAATACTTGAACATAGTAACAGTAGTCAAACCAATCACATATAACTTGCGGAAATACTAATAGCATTTTAATTAATTTTCAAAGTAGTCTAATTTGAGGCATCATATAAACATAACTCAAAGCAAGCCGAGGCAAAATCTCCTCAGTTCCCTAGATGTCAAACCAGAGGCATCAATCCATAGACCTCATATCTTGTCAAATTTAGAGATAGCATCTCTTTTTAGGTATATGCTTTTTTCCAAATTGACTAGCTAGTTAACTTTATCAATAAATTCTGACATCATAGGCTCCTGATCTGCCATCCATTTTTGGGCAATCAGTTTTCTTGCCATATATAACATACGTGCCGCCACAATTTTACCGTACTCATCAATAAACAGATCTTCAACATATCCCAATATACATAGTAATGGTGAAAGATCTACGTCAATTGAATAAACCGTTAATCATTCCTACAACACTCTTCCTAAAGGACACCGCAGTTTATGTGAACTTAATGATTGTGCTGCTGAGGCCAATGGCCGCCTGTGCACTTATATTGCACACCATTGGGCGCGGGTTACCTGTATAAATAGGCTGTTAAACAACTTCCTATTGGTAAATGTTTACTGATCGGCATCTGTTTATTGCACTGTGCGCTGCGAGAATTAGCTGGTTTCTGAGCCTGGACCGGCGGGTACGTATGCATTATGCATACTCCCTGCCAGAGTCTGTCTATTGGGCGCGTCCTCGCTCCATACACTTGTATAGCGCAAGGCCGTGCTCACTGGATGGACGTATGTATGGAGCGAGGTCGCGTCCACTAGACGGGCTCTGGCCAGGAGTATGCATAACGTTTATGTACCCACCGATCCCGGCTCAGAAACCAGCAAATCCCCACAGCGCACAGTGCGTGAGCTGGGGGATTCATTAGTCTGCAGTTACACAGAGTGACTGCAGACTTATCAATTTAGCCCGGGCAACCCTTTTATAGTCAGAAAAAAAGACCATTTTTGACTTTCCGCAAAACTTCATGAACTATGTGCATAATTTTTATGAATTCGACATAAAAAGGTCAACGACTGCCACAAGATAAAAAAGAAAAGTGACTTAAGAAAAATCACAAATGAAAGTGGTGTCAGCTGTGGATAATATTATGTCGGACTGCGACTCTCCTACAGCTTCTTCCCACACATAACATTCCTGAATGATTCAGTCATTGGAACAACCCTTCTTCGAGATTTCATGAAGTCTGATGACACAAGGGTCTGGATCCCAGAGAAATAATCATTCTGATGTCTGTCTACAAGATGTAATGAATATTTCAACAATCCAGTGTACACTGTACAGTGTGTATGATCAGAAAGCATTAACACTTGTGATGACTTTACTATGAAAAGCTTTTATCCATCCCATTTCCATTGCATTTTTTGGCTCCCAAAAGACATGAGCATACATAAAGGTACCTATCTATTGCTGTTTATACTGTATAAAGCAGTAATGATCATCTCCAGCTGAGTAAAGGGAAATCAATTAATAAAAATCAGAAGTAATGCAGTAGGCATTTATCTCTTTATTATTGATAATAATAAGGTCCATTTGTAGCAGTATTCAGATATTGTAATAAAAAAAAAAAAATGTAATAATATTTGCAACAATCAGAACAATTTCTTCATGGTAAAATATTCAGATCTATCAAAAATTCTGCTCAAATTAGGGGCAAAGTGAAAAATGTATGAGAAGCTGTACACTGTTTTTCACGCTTTGGCTGCCATAAGCGTCAGTTCTGTCAGCGTAAGGCCGGAGTCACACTAGTCTATCACATCCAATGCGAGAGTTCTGCTGCGAGCGTGAGCCGAGTGTCAGTGCTCTGTGCTCCAATCTTCTCGAATGAGAGAATCACAGCACAGCTGAGACAGAGAGATTAATATCTCCACCTCCTCCATTGCCGGTATCTGTGGGAATAGACTTATATGGGTGCGTGCGATCTGATTCACGGATGCAATCGCAGCATGCTGAGATTGTTTTTTCATGCCGAATCGGCATGAAAAAATAATTGCATTTATTAGCTGCCCCATAGGTTTCCATTCGGCCTAGTGCAATCTCATTTTTTATTGCACTCATCCGATTACATTGTGGGAGCAAGCCATAACACTGACAGGTGTAATGCTTTGCAATGAATTATACCAGCAATCACAGTAATAAAAGAGGGACTAAGCAAAAAAGTAAAATGAAAGTAAAAAAATATTAAAAAAAGAAAATAAACAAAACAAGGAAAAACCAACCTATTAAACAGGTACAGTTGTGCTCAAAAGTTTACATACCCTGGCAAAATTTTTGCTTTCTTGGCCTTTTTTCAGAGACTATTAATGATCACACCAAAACTTTTTCTCCACTCATGATTAGTGGTTGTGGTAGGGGGCCGGATTGGGGGGTGGTCCACTGCTTACCATGACCGGACGATGCAAAGACGAGACGTAGGCAGTATTCAGTTGTAACAGACCCGGGTTTATTCGTCGTCCTCCTGGCGACCACAACCACGCACCGCAGCCTCTTTGCAGTTCTCCGTCTCCAGGCCCGGGTACCTGCACCTTTGCTCCAGTCGAAGTAACGTCCCTCGCGAATCTTTCGCTGGGGCTGTCCTAGACCAATCTACCGCCAGCGCTTCACCTGCCCGAGGTCGTCGTCCAATCGGTACCCCCGGGGCCTCATCTGTCCTGCGGTCCGTCTGGTCAGGGCCACCCCCTGCACTATGCCTCAAAAGCAGTTTTTTTTTAATACATACTGTATGTACCCCAGAACTCCTTCACAAACTTAATCCCCAATTTCCAGATGTTTGATGATGTTGTCATGCACAGACACGTACGCTGCTCCATATTTTCTGGTCTTGTCCTATTCTGGGTGGGTATTGGGAATCTGTTAGCTCTTTAATAAAGAAGGTATTATATACGGAGGTTCCATTGGACCCTTTGATATATCTTCCTAATGTTGGAAAAAGAACCTCTTCAAAATTGCTCCTACATTTGCTAAAGGAGCCACGGCAGGAAGGAAAGAAGAGGACAGCATTGTATGAAGATGGAAGGCGCCGGACCGTACAGCGACACCCATCGGACCGGACGCCGGGGTGAGTATAATCTAACTCTTTTTTCTTTTCTTTCAAGTTACATCGGGGGCTTATCTACAGCATTACAGAATGCTGTAGATAAGCCCCTGATGTTGGTGGCCGCAGCTGATAGTTGAAAAAAGGGTGACAGATTCCCTTTAATAAACTTATTGAATGTGGTTTTGAACACTTTGAGGGGTGCAGTTGTGCAGAATGGTGTCACTTTTGGGTATTTTCTGTCATATAGGCTCCTCAAAGTCACTTCAAATGTGAAGTGGTTCCTAAAAAAATTGGTTTGTAAATTTTGTTGGTAAATTGAGAAATTGCTGATCAACTTTTAAGCCTTCTAACTTCCTAATAAAAAAAAGATGTTTCAAAATGGTGATTATGTAAAGTAGACATGTGGTAAATGTTATTTATTAACTATGACTATATTTTAAGGGCATACAAATAAAAAATTTGAAAATTGCGACATTTTCTAAATTTTGTGCCACATTCCGATTTTTTCATGAATAAACGCAAAAAATATAAAAATAGGTACAATGTGTGGCGGAAAAACAAACTCAGAACCACTGGGCTACATTGAAGCATTCCAGAGTTGCTACCACAGTGACACTGGTCAGAACTGTAAAATTTGGCCTGGTCAGAAAAGCCAGTTCGGGGTGAAGGGATTAAACTGAATGGTCAAAGGGAATCATAAAAGGTACAAAAACAAATAATAAACAGTTTTGTGGTGTTTTTCAATATCTTATGGGAATACTCAGTGCAGTTTAAACCCTTGATTTCTAGTTTTCTGTAATAGATAAGACTTCTATAATGATGACAAGTTCTATTTAATAATGTTCTTTACACTTTGACCGGTACATGAACCCATAAGATTGACCTCATTAAGGATTTCTGCAAGCCTAGCAATTCTGAAATCTGACGTAATTAATAAAGGCAGGAACTGGTCACCACCTGCAAGAAAATGAGGGCAAGAGCCAAACATCTGCATTTCATCTCCTACTTACAGGAGAATTAAAATCAGAACTGAACTGTACATGTTTTTTCTTCATATGACAAAGTATAAAACTTGTAACGCATTAGAACTGGATCTCTCTGAATGTGCCTCACTATGAACTAATGAATATATTAATGTTTTAAAACACCAGAATATGCTCCACACAAGTACAAATAATACACAAATGTAATACTGTCACATAGAAAAAACGATGATCAAAAGGCAATAATATTATAAAATATCTAATTTTTATTAGAGCAACATTATTAAAATCATACTGCCAAACATTAAGCGGATAGGATAATACCATCCACTCGTCACTCATAAAACTCATATGACACGCCGGATCCAGGGACGGCTGCTACCATCACAATAATCCACAATTAAAAAAGTAGGCTACCACAAATGGTTACACCACGAGGCCTGAATAAATAATACACTTAATGTATCCTATGGGCATAGACAGAGTATATCTCATGCAAATTCCTGTATAAACTGCCAATCATAGTAATACAGAGTAATTATCACCTCCTGTGCAGCCTCCTAGAACAATTTTTTCTGTGCAATCCTGACACATGCGTTTTTTGCATGAAGAGGGCAATTTTTTAAGACAGATGGCACATTTTTGGGACAACTTGTCTTTTCCTTTTGGAGCAGGATCCTTCTTTCCCTGAAAAGAGGAGACAAGGGACCATAAGTATAACTCTTATGGACATTCCTGCTCCAACGATAAAGAGACACCAAGCCAGGTACTTACTGGGTTTGGGACAGCGCTGGGTTTTGCAGATGCAAAGCAAGAAGAACAACCACCCTCCATGACAGCAAAGGTCCTACCTTGTAGTGTCTTCTATCTGGACTCCTTATATAGGGACGAGATTTGGGTGCGTCATCCTGATAGGATGACCCTCCTCCTCTCCGTCTCTTTGAAAGTGCCTTCAGGTGCAGACGTTTCCGGTTAATTCCCCGGATTATGCTTTGTTATGCTTCCGGCAAGCGCACTTGTCCCGCAAGTGCATCTCCCAGCATTGTGTTGCACTGTGGAACACAACCGGAAGTGGCGCCATCAGACCGCGATCCGCGTCTGACATCACATCTGGTCACCGTCCGACACACGCATCGGAAGGGAAAGACAGAGGAGAGCCAGGGAGCTGAGAGAGGATCCTGGCTCCTGCGGCCCTGCTTTGCCTGGAGGCGCAGTAGGGCGGACAATGTCCCAAGTCCCAAGGAGACGTGAGCAGCTTCAGGAGGGGAAGGTTGGAGCGATCGCCTCAGCTGCCTGGCTTGCTTCAGGTAACCTATGCAGTCTCTGTCGCTGGCCACAGAGCACCGCAGGAGAACCTCCTCGTGCCCCATAGGGACAGGAAAAAACACTGGAGAGAGGAAGTGGGGTGGGTATATTTAACCTCTTTGTGTTTCCTGTCCCTATTAGAGAGGGGAGTATCCTCCTATGGTGCTGTTGTGGAGGGTAACTAGAGAAAAATCTTATTCTACTTCATCATTTTTTGGCACCAAAAATGCACCAAAAACTTATAACTGTGTTTTTTCAGCTTTTTTTCACCATCCATTGCTTTCAATAAGGAAAATACGCTGAAAAAACGCTAAAAGAAGTGACATGCTCCATTCTGCAAAACCCAAGGTTTTGCCCAAAATACTGAGGATAAAAAAACCAAGGTGTGTGCATAAGATTTTTGAAATCTAATAGAGTTTGCTGGTAACGTAATACGTGGGTGAAAATGTGCATAAAAAACTCTTAAAACACTGAAAAAAGCAACGTGTGAATATAGCCTTAGGCAAACAGTAGCATTTAAGGTGATAATTTCATTATCTTATCCGCAGGGTAGATTTTGATAGTAGTCTGTTCTATAAATATCATTATATACATGTTAGCGGCAATTTATGCCCCAAATAAAGGTCAATGTAGATTTATCTGTTGGTGGTAAACAAAAGTTGTCTGTAGGCCTTGTAATGATTTGTGGAGATTTTAAAATCCCGTATCCAAAAGCCTAGACTGTAAATCTAAATCATACTCAAGAGTTGAGGAATAGTGATGAGCGAGCATACTTGTTGCTCGGGTTTTCCCGAGCATGCTCGAGTGTCCTCCGAGCATTTTGGCGTGCTCGGAGATTTACTTTTTGTCGACGCAGCTGCATGATTTGCAGCTGCATGATTTGCAGCTGCTAGACAGCCTGAATACATGTTGGAATTCCCTAACAAACAAGCAACCCTCACATGTATTCAGGCTGTCCAGCAGCGGCAAATCATGCAGCTATGTCGACACAAACTAAATTTCCGAGCACGCCAAAATGCTCGGAGAATACCCGAGCATGCTCCGGAAAACCCAAGCAACGAGTATACTCACTAATTACTATTGAGGAACTAAGAGATTTACTTGCTGAGGAGGATCTGCATGACATCTGGTGATATCACCATGCAAACAAAAAAGATTACATTTATTTTTCCACTAGAAATTTTACATATCCTGCAGTAGATAAAGCAGTTCTTCTCCTTATCCACTTGTTCAGATATACAACCCATCACATGCATGCTTCAGTGATATTGGAGGTATCTAAAAGATTCTCTTCGCCTCGGACGGACGATGTCCAGGGGATTAAATACATCCCATTTAAAATGCATACAAAATATAAATTATATATCAGAACTCTCTGGACTGCACACAAGGCATATGCAGGGTCGCCATCAGCGCATTACTGCCCTGACTGGCGTATGGGGCCCAATGAGCAGTGAGGGCCCGTATCAGGCCGATGCAGAAACTGAACCTGCGTCCAAGACGTAGGTTCAGTTAAAATCTATTGCTGTGCGGGCCCGCACGGCAATAGTTAAAAGCCGCCAGCCAATCGAAGGCATATGACGTCATTGTCATTCGTCCTCTAGTACGCACTTGAAATGCCTGGAGGGAACATAGCCGCAGGAACGTGACCAGGTAAGAAGAAAGGGGTTTTTTAAATTTTTTTATTGAAAGCGGCAAGCCACAATATGTTTCGACAGCAGAATGGAGACAGGGCAGAATGGGGACACTGGGGCAGAATGGAGACATGGGGGCAGAATGGGGGCAGAATGGCGACACGGGGGCAGGATGGAGACACGGGGCAGGATGGGGACATGGTGCAGGATGGAGACAGATGGGGCAGGATGGAGACAGATTGGGCAGGATGGAGACAGATTAAGCAGGATGGAGGCAGATGGGGCAGGATCATGGAACAGATGGGGCAGGATCATGGGACAGATGGGGCAGGATGGGGAGATCATATGGGGCAGAATGGGACATCACATGGGGCAGAATGGATACTCATGAGGGCAGAATGGGAGAACATATGGCTGGAGACAGGAATGATACACATGGGGCCCAGGATGGGGAATATTTTTACAATAGGGACTAATTAAGGGATATTATTACTGTAGTGATGTATTTTATTTTTTGAGGATACTGTTTTAAATGGGAGAGGGGGTCCTGTTACTGTGCAGAGCGACACTGTTGCCTTTTTTTCTTCATCTGGTGTAGTTTAGAAGTTGGGAAAAAATTAAGTAATGTGTTCTGCAAGTGGAGCTCTAGATAACTGTGTAATTGTCTGCAGAGACGAGCCCTAGCTGGAAGAAGTGATGGTGGTCTGTGCTGGATAAAGATGAAAAGCGAATATGAAGGACTTCACCTAGAGATGTCACTGGTGAGCCAGTGTGCTACCTGTACACCGATACTAGACACTGTATACTATATACAGCGGTCCTCTGTACAAGGTCACCAGTGATGACTCTATTACCTTTATACTGACACTATATACAGAGCTCCTATGTATACTGTCATTGATCACTGTATAACCTGTACAATATATACAGTGCTCATGTGTATAATGTCACTGTTGATCACTGTATTACCTGCACACTGATACTGCATACAGAGTTCCTGTGTATAATGTCACCGGTAATCACTGTATTACCTGCACAGACACTGCATACTAAGTACAGTTCTCCTGTGTATAACGGCATTTATGGTGATGTTACTATTGTGTTTTTTTTTTTTTATTAATGATCAGTATTGTGGTATTCAGTCACTATGTGGTGGTAATATGTTGTTTGGCAATGGTGTGGCGGTATTTGTTCCTTGTATGTGCTATTATTTGGTCACTATGTGGTAGTAATATGTGGTCTGGTCATGGTATTTTGGTAATTGTTTCTTGTATGTGGTATTATTGGTCACCATGTGGTGGTAATATGTGATTTGGACATGGTGCGATGGTATTTGTCCGCTGTATGTGATACTATTTGGTCACTGTGGTGGTAATATGTGGTCTGGACATGATGTGGCGGTATTTGTTCCTTGTATGTGGTATTATAGGTCACTATATGGTGGCAATATGGTGTCTGGTCATGGTGCGGTGGTATTTGTTCCTTGTATGTGATATTATTGGTCATTTTAAAAATTGAAAAATAAATAAAAAGATACCTAAGTTGTATTGGATATTTTAACAAATGTTTATCAAGTTAGAGTAGAGAAGGACCCAGGCAAAAGAGTCTACCTTGTCATGGTGGTGGCTTAAAAAATCTTTTGGCCAAAACAAAAGCTGCTGGCTATATGTGTGATCTGGTGATGGGAACTGTTAATGTGTGATTGGTAAGAAGTGGAGTTTTTCCAAGAGAGAGTGGTGGGACTGTGGACAGTTCAAGGGGTGTAGGCAGGGCTGGGATGGGGCCTGGGTGAAGTCTCAAGGGGGCCCTGAAAATTTGCCAGTATGGTGCCCCAAAATTCTTAGTAGTAGCCCTGGGCATATGTAAGAGCCTACTTCTTAAAAAGGCATTGGTAACAAAAAAAAAAACAAAAAAACAAGGCAGAACTAGAGATAATTTATCTCGATCTCTCTTCTGGAGAAATCTAATAAAAACATCTCTGTGTACCAATCAGTTAAATTAGCATCACTGAGGAATGAGAATTTAGGTCAATTTTGTTTTTCACCTATGAAAAAAATATGATTCGATATAGAACCAGATATTACACAATTGGAGAAAGAGCAGGCGACCTCCTGACCCGTAGAGTCAAAAAACTCACTGCTAGATCTAGTACTTGGAAAACCACCAAGGGAAAAGAATTGCAAACCCAATTGAGATTGCTAACGCCTTTGCTGCCACTTAGGCTGTGTGCACACGATGCAGATTTGCAGCGGATCCGCAGTGGATTTTACCGCGCAGAAACGTTGCATATCCGCATTGTGATGTACAGTAGCCTTAAAATCAATTAAAAAAAAAAACCGCTGTGCAGACGCTGCGGATTTTTCCGCGCGGTTTTCCTGCGGTACAAAATCCGCAGCATGTCACTTGTTTTGTGCGGTTTTCCACCTCCCGACTCCAAATCCGCAGGGGGGAGTCCGTAGTGGAAAACCGCACAAAAACCTCAAGAAAACCGCAGGAAAAATAGAAGAAATCCGCAGGAAAAATACAGGTCATTTGACCTGCGGATTTCTTCCATTCTGCACGGAAAAATCCGCAGGGCTAAAAACTCAGTCTGCACTCAGCCTAAAAGAAGCAGCATGTCGCTTCTTTTGTGCGGTTTTGCTGCAGTTTTCCACCTGCACCATTATAGAAATCTGCAGGTGAAAACTGCAGGGGAAATCCGCTCAAAAACTGCACTAAGGCTATGTGCACACGTAGATTTTCCTCCTGGGATTTTTCCGTGAAGATTTGAAGAAATCCGCAGGTCAAATGACCTGCATTTTTACTGCGGATTTCTTCCTTTTTTATTGCGGTTTTCCCACACAAAAGAAGTGACATGCTGCATTTTTTGTACCGCGCGGAAAAAACCGCAGCGTGTGCACAGCGTTTTTTTTCCATTGATTTACATTGTACTGTAAATCACAGTGCGGATCTGCAGCGTTTCTGCGCGGAAAAATCCGCTGCGGATCCGCAGGAAATCTGCATCGTGTGCACATGCACTAAAACTGCAGGGAAAACGCAGGTCATTTTACCTGCAGATTTAGCAAAATCTGCATGGAAAATTCCACAGCAGAATCCGCACCGTGTGCACATAGCCTTACAATCTTAATACAGATTCCTTCGTCCCCCCCAACCACAAATTCAAAACATAGAAGAGTTATTAAATTCAATCAACTTACCTGAAGTTCAAGCGGCTCAATTGCATGAACTTAATGCTCCTTTTTACAGGAAATTACATATATAGTTAGAACCACTATGTCCCTCTCCACTCCAGGCCCAGAAGGACTCCCTAATGAGTTGTAGTTGCATCTCAGTTATCCTCTTTTTTTACGCACTCTTCTCAAATTAGCAAAAAGAAAGTTAAATTGCTCTCTCATATCCAGAAGTGATTATTACTACCCTACTAAAGCTGGGTAACTCCCCCATCAAACCTGAAAACTTTAGACCTATCTCATTGCTTAATTGTGATGTTAAGATATACTCATGCCATATAGAATACTTTTCTTCTTCACTTAATTTCCCCGGACCAAATTGTCCATTAAGGCAGGCTATGGATGGGACGAGACACCGTGTGCACTTCTCTCTCTAGATGCTGAAAAAGCCTTTGATAGATCGTACTGGGGGTATCTGGAAGTATTTTTTTTCTAAATTTAAAATATCCAGCAATATCAATCAGGCTAGTATGGCTCTTAACATCAATCCCAGCACGAAAGTCTCGGTGTCTGGTTTTCTGTCAGCCCCATTCAAAATAAGAATTGGAACACGTCAGGGTTGCCCATTGTCACCTGTAAATTTTGCGATGGTAATGGAGCCACTGGCAGAGTCCATTAGATCTCATAAAGAAATAAAAGGAATACAGGTGGAGAGAGACTCTCATTCTATAGGTGTGTATGCGGATGATGTGATAGAGACCTGATCGAACCCAAAAAGGTCATTACCGATCTTGTTAAATACCTTTGACTTATTCTATAAAATATCTTATTATAAACTCAATGCTACCAAGTCAATGATTCTTCTAATTGGTTGTCCAAAACATCTAATACAGTAGATCACCTTAAATCTTCTCTTCCTTTTACATGGGTAGAAAAAAGCATCAGATATTAATAAATACAAAGGAAATATCTTGGAACTGACTTATACCCTTAAACCAAAATTAGATAGGATTTCTAAATTGGATCTTTCTTGGATAGCTAGGATCCAAACCCGAAATATATTATTTGTACCGAAAATACTTTATGTCCTTAGATGTATCTTATTATCTATTTCTAAGGTTATATAACTTAAGTTACAAAATATGCTATTAAAATGTTTTTGGGCTAATAAAAACCCAAGAATGTCCAAAAATATCCAAAAATATACTATATTAAAAAACGCAAGAAGGAAGTATTGGGATCCCGAACCTAGTCATATATTATAAGGCATGTTTAGTGGATTGTTGTGAATTCGCTTTCTGACCTCCCTCTGGTTATTACTGAAGGTAGTGGAGCTGGTCAGATCGACAGAGGGGTTGCGAGTTCTCTTTCTGGGCTCCCTCTGGTGGTTACTGGAGGTAATGGAGCTGATCTGATTGACAGAGGCTTGCCATCTGATAATGATGATGACGATTGGAGATCTGGGGTTTCAGATTGGGATTTAAGACAGCCAACTCCCTCTATCCCTGCTGGTGATTTGCTTCCTGTTCCTCCTGAGGTCTGATTTCACCAGCTCTGTCCCTACATGTTCAGCTATAAGTGGTTTAACCTGTGGAAGCGCCTTTGCAGCGCGAAACGATCGTCGTTGCTATCTCCTTTTTGCACCCATTCTCCCGCTGATATGCTTTTATAATAAAGCCTTGACTACACTACCCGGTGAGTGCCGTTCTTTTCTACTACTTTTTGCTATGTGGTTTATTTGCTATTCTGTTTGCATTTGATCTGGTTTTGTCTATCTCTTCTTGGTGCGGGTCAGCCAGCTCCGGCTGGGGCTGTGCTGAATCACCGCCCATATGTTACTGCTTGTGCCAGTTTGTTTAATTCCCTGTTAGATTGGTCTCTTTTTGCACTGCTTTCAGAATATACCAGAGTGCTGATATAGTGGGGGGCGAAGTCGTGTGACTTCAGTGTTTTTTGCATCAGACGTGTTGGACTTTTTGTGTGATTGCAGACAGTGTCTTTCCTTTCCTGTCCTGTCTAGTCAGTGTGGGCCCCATCATTCGCTCAGTCTATTTTCCTGCCTGTGTTTGTGTTTTCATCTTGTCTCGCCAACAATATATGTTTGGGGGCAATCTATTCCTTTGGGGTCTGCTCTGGGGCAGTTTAGATTTCCCCTTTCTTGCTTTATGATTAGTTAGCTCTCCGGCTGTGCCGAGGCATCTAGGATCATCGTAGGTACGCTCCACGGCTACTGCTAGTTGTGTGGATAGGATCAGGGGTCTGCAATCCGCTTAGGTACCAACCTCTCTGGTTTTCTGTGGCTTAGCCTGGACCTGCTCTCCTCCTCGGTGACCCATTCATAACAGAACCACCAGCCTAACTGGAGACTCTAGGGTACTCCAAAGAAGGAAAGAATTTAAAAAAAAGTGTCAGAATTTTTTTTTTTTTGAAGAATCATAGAATCGTAGAGTTGGAAGGGACCTCCTGGGCCATCTGGTCCAACCCCCTGCTCAAGCAGGATTCGCTAAATCATCCCAGACAGATGTAGCCCACAGGGATGGTTAGGCAGGGAGTTTAATCACACATGGGTGAATGCTGCTGAGTTGGAGGGCACGGGGGGCCAGACAGGTTTCCCTTAATGTTTGAATTAATGTTTTATTATTTTTGTATTTTTCAAGTAAAGGTCCATTTATACTTCAAGATCCCTAAGATCGCTTGTCACGGAGTGACTCAACCCAACGGATTGTCGGTCAGCTAACGGCACAACACAAATACAAAAAGGATGGGATAGGTGAGAGGAAGGCCCTACCAATAGGGAATGAGGGATGGTCACCACCTGAGCTCCAACCTGAGCCTGTCCCTGCACTCACCTAACGCCATATGCGAGTCCTTTCACCCGCCACCGTCAGGATACCTAGTCCCTCACTGTTACCGAAACTGCCCTGGCTAGTGCACTGGCTGGCCTAGGGTGCTAGCATAGCCACTACAAGTAATAACACACAGGGGATAGGAACGTGAAAAAAACAACTTAGCTTATGGACTCCGCTGCTAAGCTTCACACCACAGATAACAACAGCAACTGAACTCCCAACACCAGATGTGACTGACACCAGAGAGCTGGTCCTGCTAGGCTTGTATCCAGAAAGGAACTGTATGACCAACAGTCAGCTGATGCATCAGGTGAACCTTTTAAGGAATGTTGGGGGTGGTCACCCCCTGGATCAGCTGACCCAGCAGCACTGCAGTAACACCAGATTGGCAGCAGGGAAAAAACTGACATTAACCCCTGATCGTCCAAAAGGAAAAAAGTCTTAAACTGAGAGGAACCAGAGCAGCCACAAATCCAAAAATGGATCATGACCGTACCCCCCTTTCAATGAGGGGCCTCTGGACCCTCAACACCGGACCTCAGCAAAAAACGACATATGGTGAGGACGCTTCGATCCACCAGAGTTCACCTCTGCAATCACCTGACCATCAGGTTTACGGCG